>NC_072406.2:21351000-21698000 GCF_028858775.2 Pan troglodytes
TTTCTTGTGAAAAGCCCAAATAGCTTGATCACTTGGAAGTCAAATTGTTATATGTCAAACTGTTATAAGCAGATATGTCTGCTTAGGAGATTGGTTGTCTAAGGAAGAGAACTAGTCACTCGGTTTTCTGAGATGTGGAGATGTCCAGTGGGCGAAGGAGGGCCTTTCTCTCCATCTTTTGGATTATAGCTTTAAACTTCTTCTTTTTTTTTTTTTTTTTTCATTTTAACACTAACTTTCAAAATAGCACTAGGCTCAAACTTTTAACCAGGAATAGGTGATAGAGTCAAGCTGACTTATCCTCAATGAGAGACCAAAGGAAGCTCCTTCTGTATCTAGGACTGTTCCCCTCAGGGCCCTGGGTAGGCTCTGAAGTGGGAAGCTGGCCTTTTTTTAGAGCGTATGTAAGTGTAGTAAATGAACACGCGCATTTTAATGACAATTACTGTTTTCTTTCGTGGTGACCGGGTTGTGTCACCTTGGTTAGGGTCCATAGTGATCCTCAGAGCACATTAGCCTATAATGCAGAAATTGAGGTGTAAAGTTCTGTTTGAAAATCTAAATTTGCTCAAATTCGAATGAACATCTGTTTAAAGGTGTTAGAAATTTCTCGACTAGTGGTGGGGAAACCCAGTGGGCAGATTTGCATTGTAACCCATTTAAAACGGGCACAAAAGGAAACAAGGCCCAGAGAGGAGGCATGAGCCGGATTCAAAGAGCTTATGCTACCTGATGTCTCCTTTGACAGCCCCTCTGAATCCCTCATTAAAGCCAGAGAGCTGAAAATGATTTCCTAGTTAAAAACAGCAGTCAGATTAAGCAGATTAGACAATGCACCTTTATTATTATTTTTTCTCCCAAGTCCAAAAAGCCATTACGAGGGCATTGCTTTTGAGCCTGCGCACCGGGGGCTCTGGCACCCAGTGCCTGTCTCCCCAGCCTTCCCTTCCCAATTTCTTCCTCCAAAAACGGCTGCGATCGCTCAGCATCAGCGTGCACAGCTGGACTTCACGTTCCCATTTGCAGTGGATGCTTCATCTGAAATGCTGGTAGTATTTGTCAGCCTGGAAGTGTCTTGAGGCTGCTTCTGAGAGATACAAGGAGGCAACTGATAAGAAGCGCATCAGAAGGGCAGTTAATTGCCTCCAGTCTCTCGGTGCTGGGAATATTTAAAATCTATGGGATTAAAGGCAGATTAAAAACTGTGGAAGCAGGGGCCCAATAGCGCTGAAAGATCACAATCAGCAAGGGTAATGGCAGAGAAAAAATGAATGTGGCAAATAAAATGACAGATAGGAAATTCAGATCCGCTTCTAATGCTCGAAGTTCCATCTTGTAAGCACAATTCATCTACGTGTAAATCATTTTTTGGCTTCAAGCTTATCAGCCAATCGGTGAATTAAAAATGCTCTTTCCTTAGAGGATTAAAGAGGTTGATTGAAGTCAGTGTGAAAACTGGCTAATAAGTCTGGAAATGTCAGGAGGGGGCTTCAGAGGAACTCGGTGTACTTTTTTTTTTTTTTCCTCTCCTCTCTCTGCCTCTCCCACTCAGTGCTGTGAAATAGGAAGTTTGCAAAGCAGTGGAGTTCTGTTACTTTGAGAAATGCTTTTGTGTTTTCTGTAGGTGACAAATGCATCCAGATGGAGTGTTTGAATTTGCAAGGTGCACAGGAACCTTTACCGTGAAGACACACAGTGAGGAAACATTGATGAAAGCAATTGCTACTTGTAGAAATCAGCCTGCAAAGGGAAGCCACTAGAAACCTGGGGGCCTGTAAGATTAGCCTGAGTGTCTATTTTAAGTTGTAACACTGTGACTAGGAGTATTTTAGATTTTGAGAACATTCGTTTAATTGGACAATTGATGTTCATTTGGGCTCCTGGATTAAATGTATTAGGCTTTAAAATGTTAGCAAAACATACTTTTAGTACCTTGTTTCTCAAAGCAGTTGAAATACTGGAGATGGAATAAGCGTTCCCTGTATCAGTGAGTTTTGTTTCTAAGGCAACTGTCATTTTTAAATATGGGGTCATATGCAATTTGACTCAATTTCTAAGAGGTGGTCTTGGTAAGGGGACTCCCGGCTGGTCCTGGGCTTCAGCACAATTTCAGCAGAGGGGACTGTTCGGGGGACTGGAAGGCACCCTAAATGCAGATTGTATCCTTTTCATTCCAAAGGTCCAGTTGAACAAGAAAATTCCCAGCACAAAAGCACTAAACCGAGACATGTTGTAGGACTCTGAGAAAGATGTTTTTACTTTTCTGTAGTTTTATTCCTGACTGCACCAAGAATTTCAGGTGCTTGACATTCCATGTCTAGCATCAGCATTGGGCTTGATAGCCCTTGTATTATAGAGGAGGTAACTGAGAGGCAGGGATGTTCAGGAACTTGCTAAAAGTGACCCAGGAAGAAAAGGAGGGGTCTAGATTCCAACTCAGTGTTGACCGGAACCTATAATCTTTCCTCTCACAAACCCACAGTCTTCCCTGCCGTTTGCATTTTGAAGAATAGGCAACACACAGGCGCACACAGGCAGACTAACATGGAGAGGTGGCTGTAAGACACAGGTTCACTGATAATTGGGACTCAAACCTGTCGCTTGATTCAAAGAGTCCTGGGAAAGTTAATTTTGCCCTTTCCATCTTTGACTTTCAACATTTTTATTTTATTTTATTTTATTTTATTTTATTTTATTTATTTTTTTGAGGCAGAGTCTCACTCTGTCGCCCAGGCTAGAGTGCAGTAGCATGATCTCAGCTCACTGCAACCCCAACCTCCTGGATTTAAGCAATTCTTGTGCCTCAGCCTCCCCAGTAGCTGGGACTACAGGTGTGCACCACAAAATCTGGCTAATGTTTATATTTTTAGTGGAGACAGGGTTTTGCCATTTTGGCCAGGCCGGTCTTGAACTCCTGGCCTCAAGTGATCCACCTGCCTTAGCTTCCCAAAGTTTTGGGATTACAGGCATGAGCCATGGCTCCAGGTCAAAATTTTTATTTAATTTTTAAATTTTTGTGGGTCCCTAGTAGGTGTATATATTTACGGGGTACATGAGACTTTTTGATACGGGCATGCAGTGTGTAACAATCACATCATGGAGAGTGGTGAACCCATCCCCTCAAGCGTTTATTCTTTGTGTTATAAATAATCTAATTATACTCTTTTAGCTATTTAAAAATGCACCATAAGGTTATTATTGACTATAGTCATCCTGTTGTGCTATCAAATAGTAAGTTGCATTCATTCTATTTTTTTTTGTACCCATTAACTATCCCCACCTTCTTCACCACCCCACTACCCTTCCCAGCTTCTGGTAACCATCCTTCTACTCTCCATGTCCATGACTTAGATCGTTGTGGTCATTTTTGACTTTTGAATGCCATTATTAGCAATTTGTTGCATGGTGTTAAGATTTGCTTGTAAACTGAGCACTACTTAAAAAAATGACACTGTCTCTTGGAAAGTCAACACAATCTATTCCTAATACTTTAACATGTTCACATTTATTAGATGAGGGGCAGAGGCTGCAAGGAGCACCAAAGGGCAGATCTTTGGGGATGATCTCACCCCCTTGCCCTCTGTCACTAAAGTGGCCACCAGGGACTGGCTGTTCTGGGTTTATTCATAACCCTGGAGTCACTTGCTGTCTTACTATTCAATATGGTTATTTTGTCTTTATTTTTCTCTGATTTCACTCTTTAAATTCCACAGAAATCGTAAGAATTGGCAGAAGAATCCATTTGGCACTTTTGATTTGGATGCATGTATTTGATTGGCCGTATGTCATAAACTGAGTAGTAGACTGTGTTGTGTTTGCTCTTCTATGTTTGTCCTGGATGGATGTAGGAAAATTCTCCTCTGGAACTTATGGCTCAGCTCTAGTCTCTTGCCCAGCATCTTGCAGTTTCTTCCAAAAGTTTCCTTTCTTACTTTCTATACTTCCTTCGTCCCTATATATCCAGTGTGGGAGTTGGTTGCTGCCAACTATGGGCAGAGGAACAGTGTTGAAAGCAATAAGCTGTTTTCTATTTATTAATTATTTGCTAGAATCTCAGCTTCTCCACTGTAGCCTACTGACCAAAGCGCTGAAGATTAATCTGTTTATTTATTTGAGACAGAGTCTCCCTCTGTCGCCCAGGCTGGAGTGCAGTGGCATAATCTCAACTCACTGCAACCTCTGCTTCCTGGGTTCAAGCGATTCTTGTCCCTCAGCCTCCTGAGTCGCTGGGATTACAGGCACATACCACCAAGCCTGACTAATTGTTTTGTATTTTTAGTACAGATGGGTTTTTGCCGTGTTGGCCAGGCTGGTCTTGAATTCCTGGCCTCAAGTGATCCACCCGCCTTGGCCTCCCAAAGTACTGGGATTACAGGTGCGAGTATTTATTTCTATAATATTAGGTATTGGCTTCCATTTTATAAGCTATAGACATTTTTTATTGAAGATTTTGAAAATTTATAAAAAATATACAAAAGAAATTAAGAATACCTGCAATCCTGTGATGTCAACATCATCGTGGTTAACAATTTTGGAATATATACATTTTGATATTTTATATAGCTTTTATAGTTGTACAAAAATATATTATGGTAAACTAGACATTGCATTTTATTTAGCATTAAAAAATTTTTATATACCCTATTATGAGTGTTTTCTTATGCCAATAAACACTTTTCAATGACATGTTTTAAAACTGTAGGTGCATAATTCTATTACATGAGTGAATCATACTTTATTAAACAAATCTCTATTAATAGACACTTTTTTGTTTCCAATTTATTTTTGTTATTATAAATAAGATACAAATCATCATCCTTTTACATAAAATATTAATTAGGCTTTTATAAATTGTTTTGGTCAAACTAATCTTATTCATTGTAAGAAACTTAGGAAAATGCATAAGGAAAAAACACTTAAAAGAAGCAACCATAATTTCTACTATTAAGAGACGTTCATTAACTTTCACTGTATATTCTTTCAACCTTTTTCCAAAGGGGTGTGTGGTTTAACAATTGGGAACATGTGGTTAGTTATTGCTTCTTGATGCTGACCACAGCTAACACTTAGTCTGTACGTGCCATGCTCTCTTGCAAGTACTTCACATGGGTTTCATTTATTCTCTGAATAGTCCAATGAAAGAATCCTTTTATAATTCCCATTTTATAGGTGAGAATGGGAAGACACTGAAGCACAGGAAGTTTAATTTCAGAAGTGGCAGAGTCAGGATTCAGCCACAGAGTCCCCACTCTCATCCCCCAGATGCAGAGCTCTCTCTGGACAGCGGATTCAGGCTCAGAGATTTCATACCATGCCCAGGGCTGGACTCTGGGGTGGGGAGCTTGACAGCCAGAGGATTCTCTCCTTGACTGGGATTTCTGGGCTGAGAGTTGCCTGCCTAGAAAAACTCCTTTGCTCTCCCTCATACTCCCTGAGAATAGAGTGTTTAGTCCCTGCCCTGTGAAATTCACCTGTCCGATGTGCCTTTTCCTCAGGGTGATGTTCTGCTAATCTGAGAAGCTAATCTGAATTAATGCTCAGTAATGGGCTAAATGCAGCCCCTCTAGGGGAAAAACATATCTGCATGCTAAAAGGGGCTTTTTGGAGAGTTCTTTATTGCATACCTATTTAGAAAGCTGGAGAAAGAGAGAGAGAGAGATTTGGGGCAGGGTTGTGTGTGTGTGTGTGTGTGTGTGTGTGCGCGTAACCCTGAAATAGCACTATTTAACTGATAAAGACCAGGCTCCGTGGCTCATGCCTGTAATCCCTGCACTTTGGAAGGCCAAGGTAGGTGGATCGCTTGAGCCCAGGAGTTTAAGACCAGCCTGGACAACATGGCAGAATCCTATGTCTACAAAAAATACAAAAATGAGCCGGGCGCGGTGGCATTCACCTGTAGTCCTAGCTCCTGGGGAGGCTGAAGTCAGAGGATTGCTTGCGTCCAGGAGGTTGAGGCTTCAGTAAGCTGCGATTGTGCCACTGCCCTCCTGTCTGTGTGAAAGAAAGAGTGAGACCCTGTTTCAAAACCACAAAACCCAAACAAAAAAACTGACAAATGACTCAAAAGCCTGGCCCTTATATACACAGATAGGGGAAATTAGAGATTTTTATTAACACCCAGATCATCCTTTAATATACGTATTCTTTGATTGGCTACTGCGCTGGTAAGTTTTATTGTTGTTGTTAAAAGGAGTCACAAAGTGTTGCAATGATTGGAAGTGGTATTTTAACAGTAACAGGGTTTATGCTTAGGAATTTTTTTTCTTTTTTTTTAGGCGGAGTTTTGCTATTTTGCAGGCTTCTCGGCTCACTGCAACCTCCGCCTCCTGGGTTCAAGCGATTGTCCTGCCTCAGCCTCCCGAGTAGCTGGGATTATAGGTTCCTCCCACCATGCCTGGCTAATTTTAGTATTTTTAGTAGAGACGGGGTTTCACCATGTTGGCCAGGCTGGTCTCAAACTCCTGACCTCAGGTAATCCACCCACCTCGAGCTCCAAAAGTGCTAGGATTACAGGCATAAGCCACCACGCCTGGCCTTATGCTTAGGAATCTTAACAATGAGTTCAAAGTTGAAAAAAATGAAGTGGATGATCTGAGGGGTGTACAGGATATTTTAGAACTTAAGATAATGAAAACAAACACGATGACACACACTAGATTTTCTTAAAGAACAGAGCCTAGGAAATCAGTACTCCTAGCTCCTCTTACTCTTCAATGCCTGGGTAAGATTCAGAATGGTTATTTCTGTTTGGCAATTTATAAATATGAGCTACTCTTTGCTCAGACAAATAGGAAATATTTCTCTTCAATGATGGATGTGGCCATTTTTACACCAGAGATAAGACTGGTAAGAAACAAGCACTAGGAAAATTGCAAGCAGAACTCCCATCCTCTTTACTCTCATTCAATTGGACCTTTGAGGTTGAGCTTCTGGAAAGACCCTGAACATTAAATGCAGTAAACAAGATTGCAGAATGTCCTTCTAGCACATTGTTCTCCCAGCAACCACCAACTTGCTTTACATTTGCCTTTAATTATAACCTTAAGTAGAAGGGCAGGAATTGCCAGAGCCAAGAATTCTTTTTGAATTTGCATCACAGACATCTCAGTATCTTAGGAATTTTCCTTTTTTGTTTTTGCATTTTGGTGAGTTAGTTTCTATGACACTCCAAAAAATAGTGGTTCTCTGAGAATGGAGACCTAGCTTCCAAAGAACAAACTTGGCTAAAATATGTTCCTTTTCCAGGTAGGCACTGTTCTGCAATCGTATGGGGACAGCCCACACATCCTAATGAATGCATATCTGCAAACCAAAAAAAAGGGTGGAACAGGCCTTCCAAAGAACACCCTGTAGTTCTGCACCCCTCTTCTAAATCTAAACTGTTGGAGGTTCTACTTAGGTTATGCAGATACACCTCCTTTATCTACTCTGTAGGTTAAAATACGTTCTCTGTTACCCACTGTATAAATTTCACATTATTATAAACTCCCAAAGAAAGAGATTGCTTTCTTTCAGCTGAATCAAGAGTGCCTGTCCCCATCCCTTCTCTCACTCACTGATCCCAAACGGAAAATTCAGGTGCTGACACATCGCCCATGCATCACTATGGTTCTTTGCAAGTTGCCTGATCAATGAGATGCCCTGTGATCCCCGGACAGGCTCTGATGCTGGGATTTAGGCAGCTAGCTGCATCCTCTGAGCACACTGCAGGCTGTTGCACCACCTGTCTGCCCTTTTTTACTTGCGAAATGGAAATCTCTCTAAGCTCTATCATCTTTGATATTGCTGTAAAAAACAAGTTTTAGTGATAAGGTGAACCAGGTAGAATGGCAGGATGGGATATGTGGCAGAGATATATTTTTGACTCCATATTTTAAAACTTTAGATGCAGCAGACATATCTAAGTAAAGCTGTGCTTTGCCTGCTAAGACAGAAGATTAATATCCAATAAATTACTCCCCCAAGTCCTTAGTCCTGAATTTCAGTTCTTAATGCACAAACTATAGTCCATCATGGTAAATCAATTATTCTTATTCTATTTTTTTCTCATTTTTTTTGATTAATGTGTTTTTATTTTCACAAATGTCTCAAAGTTCCTTGCATACTGTAACATTTTAAATATATTGTTAATATTTGAATTTTTAAAAACCAAAGTCACAGAATTTTCATCTTTGAATATTTAAAAGTAGAATAGGTTAAGGGATTATCATTTGAGAATTATTTTGATCCCATTCTTTCTGGAGGCAGTAGAATTAATTTGACCTTTAAATGTCTACCTCAGACCTATGCTTCTCTAAAAACATAATCTGAGTCAGGTAGGGAAGGCCGAAATCTCTGCAAAATGTGACATAATACGTGCAGGAGATGCTTAATTGAAAGATAAAATAATCTAAATTTTTAAAGTTGTACCCTGATCAAAATTAAGAGATACATTCTTTTTCCCTTTTCACACGTCCTTTTGCTTTTAGGGTCCAGTAATAAATACATTATAGAGGTGAATGACATGATGTAGATTATTTTCTAATTCAAACCTTACTGTGTGATCCTGAAAAATATTTTAGTTTATATGCCTCATTCTTCATCTATAAAATGGTAGAAAGTTTATTACTTTTCACTCTTGAAGGCAGTGTGATGTGTTAGAACGAACTTAAGTTTTGAAGTCAGGGATGCTTGAATTTGAGACTCAATTTTTTGTCTTAGTATTTTTTCATGTGATATCAGGCAGATTCTTGAATACCTCAGAGCTTTGTTTTACTCACCTGTAAAATGAAAGACTGTATTTCGATCTTAGTTTTATGGTGGAGATTTAATGAGATTATGTATGTAAAGCATCTGGCATGAAAACTAGTAGATCCCCAGCAAACGTCAGTTTTTTTCATTTGCTCTTTCTTCTCTTAGGCTGTTGCATCAGATAAGCGTTTTGGATGTTGCAAATGTTAACATACACAGCACTTACAAGCTGCTACGTAATCCGCTAAGCATTTTATATGTTGCGTTAACACATTCAATTCTTACAATGACTCTATGAAACAGATGATATTATTGTCTCCATTTCATAGATGAAGGAACTAAAGTACAGATAAATTAATTTTGCATGATTAAGTTTGCAAAGCTAGATAGTAGAAAACCATGGATATGAACCCAGGCTGTCTGGTTTCTGAGTTCCCCTTTGCTTTTTTTTTTTTGGAGACAGAGTCTTGCTTTATTGCCCAGGCTGGAGTGCATTGATGGGACCCTAGCTACTGTAGCCTAGCCTAGAACTCCTGGGCTCCAGTGATCCCCTTGCCTCAGCCTCCTAAGTAGCTGGGACTACAAGGGTGCACCACCATGCTTAGCTAATTTTTTAAGTTCTTTGTACAGATGGGGTCTTGCTGTGTTGCCCAGGTTGGTCTTGAACCCCTGGCCTCAAGCAATCCTTCTGCCTTGGCCTCCCAAAGCACTGGGATTATAGGCATGAGCCATGGCACCCCACCTGAGGTCCCCTTTGAACTACTAACTTCTAGGTCCCTGATAAACAACCCTGACAAACCTGACCAGGGGTGGGACCAATTAGAGCTGGAAGGCCCTTAGGAAATCTTGTCCAGTGCTGCCCAAGCTGTTTAGAACACACATAGGATTCTTGGTAAAATATATTTGGGAAACACTAAACAGTTAAATTGGTGTTTGTTGTAAAGCTTTATTAGAATGTCTCATGGAGGCATTTGGTATGCTAAAGTTTATTGTGAATCTCTGAGAAAGCGTACATATGTGTGTAACACTGTGATCCTCAAAAACTCTCTGGCCACACAATTTTTTTTTTTTCCTTCCTTCCTTCCTTCCTTCCTTCCTTCCTTCCTTCCTCCCTCCCTCCCTCCCTTCCTCTCTCTCTCTTTCTTCTTTCTCCCAGAGCTAGCTGAGGTTTTATTTTGGGGCGGGGCGGTGGGTGGAAAAGCAATTGAATTGTTTTGTAGCTGGAGGCACGGGCAAGGGGGGTCACCAGGCAGTAAACTCGCCCGCAGGTGGGCTGAGCCTCAGGTGGGTCTCCCGTTCCCTGTGCTCCCCTGCGGCCTTCCTCCCGGGCTTTAGGGCAGCCGCAGGAGGGGCAGGCTGGGAGGTGCTGCCACAGCCTTTCACTTGGGCAGGACGTCAGAGGACTCGGACACCAGCTTCCCATCGCGGGTCTCGATCTTCCTCACAACCACGGCCCTCGGGGAGCTGGTGCGGCTGAAGGAGTTGGAGCCCGCGCCACAGCCAAAGCTGCAGCCCATGGCGTAGCTGAGGCCGGGGCTTGTGAGGCACCCGCAGGCTGAGCTCAGATCACCTGCATAGCCGCTAGTGGTCTTCCTATGGATACTCACCTTCTGCATCCCAGACTCCAACCGGCTCTCCTCGCCCTCCAGCAGCTTCCTGTAGGTGGCGATCTCGATGTCCAGGGCCAGCTTGACGTTCGTTCATCAGCTCCTGGTACTCACGCTGCTGCCGCGCCATGTCCTGCTTGACCCGCTGCAGGGCGGCCTCCAGCTCACCAAGGTGTCTACCTTGGTGTTGGCCTCCTTAACGGCCAGCTCCCCACGCTGCTCCGCATTTGCGATGGCGGCCTCCAGGGAAGCCTTCTGGCCTTTGAGGCCCTCAATCTCCGCCTGGGGCCGGCTGATGTTCCGGTTCCGGTTCATCTCGGAGATCTCAGTCTTTGTACTCCGCAGGTGATCCTCGTGCTTCCCAGGCAGGGTCTGCAGCTCCTCATACTTGATTTGGTCCATGCTCTCAGCCTCAGCCCGGCTGTGGTTGGCGATCTCCTCGTACTGCATCTTGACCTCGGCGATGATGCTTTCCATGTCTAGGGAGTGGCTTTTGTCCATGGACAGAGCTACAGACGTGTCCGAAATCTGGGACTACAGATCCCGGATCTCCTCTTCATACAGCTGCCTGAGGAAGTTGATCTCAGTCAGCCCTTCCAGGTGAGACTCCAGCTCTACCTTGTTTATGTAAGCTTCATCCACATCCTTCTTGATGAGGACAAATTCATTCTCCAGCTCTGTACCCTTATTGATCTCATCCTCATACTTGTTCTTGAAGTCCTCCACCAGCCCCTGCATGTTGCCAAGCTCCGCCTCCAGCTTCAGCTTCTCCTGGCCTAGAGTCTCCAGCTGCCGCCTAAGGTTGTTGATGTAGCTCTCCAACATGTGCATGTTGCTCTGAGCCATCTTCTGCTCCTGCAGGAGGCTCCACTTGGTCTCCCGCATCTTGTTCTGCTGCTCCAGGAACCGTACCTTGTTGATGAAGGAGGCAAACTTGTTGAGGGTCTTGATCTGTTCCTTCTCGTGTGTGTGCACTGTCTGGATGTTGGGGACCACCTCCAGATTAAGGGGGCTCAGCAGGCTCTGTTTGACTTTGATGGCGTGATGCCTCCCATGCCGCTGGCCACACCATAGCCTCCACCCAGGCCACCCTGGAAACTGCTGATGCCCACTCGGGAGAAGCTCAAGGAGCTGATGCGGGCACTGGGCCCACTTGTGTAGGAGCGGCTGCTGAAAGTCTGGGGGCCAGAGGTGGACACGTTGTAGGACTGACTTCTGGGTCACCCTGATGGATATGGTGGAGGCAGGAGTGGAAGCAGGCGGGCTGAACCAGGCTGAGATTCCAGAAGGAGCAGAGAAGCTGCTTCTTGGTCCGTAAATCTTTTTTGAGGAGCACTTGGTAACATGTCTGAGGTTCACAGTTTAATGCATGTTCATGTAATCTGAGTGTCTCATATTGCAGATGGAGAAATGGATGTCCACACATAGAATGGAACTTGCTCAAATGGCAGATGTTTAATTGGTGGCAAAATTGAAATAAAACTCAGATCTTCAGCCTCCAAATGGAGTGCTCTTGCCACTATGCCACATAATAATGCACTAGATAATAGTGCCTGAGATAAAGAACCACAGTATTTTTTTTTCAATATTCCTGCCTAATTCATTCAGCACAGTGAATAGAACTGACCTGTATCTTTCCACTCTAATATTGCCACTTCTAAGCAAATAATCAATATAGTCCATGGCATTATTTTCCTGTTACTCCTGCTTCTGGGGCTGTGCATGGACCTCTTAAAAGCTAGACATCAGGCCAGCCGCGGTGGCTCATGCCTGTAATTCCAGTACTTTGGGAGGCCGAGGCAGGTGGATCACAAGGTCAGGAGTTTGAGACCAACCTGGCCAATATGGCGAAACCGCGTCTCTACTAAAAATACAAAAATTAGCCGGGTGTGGTGGCGGGTACCTGTAGTCCCAGCTATTTAGGGGGCTGAGTCCGGAGAATCGCTTGAACCCGGGAGGTGGAGGTTGCAGTGAGCCGAGATCACGCCGCTGCACTCCAGCCTGGGCAACAGAGTGAGACTCCATCTCAACAACAACAACAAAAAAAAAAAAAAAAAAAAAAAGGAAGAAAAATGAAAAAAGAAAAAAGCTAGACATCAGCCTTAGGGCTGGCTCTTGGTTGGTTATTGTGTTTTCAAGTGCCTGAGATCACATCTCTAAAGCGCTCTTCAGATATGTGGGTCATACGAATAAAACAGCTTAGGAACACAATTCTAAAATCTTTGAAACATCTTTCACCCTGCCAGAGGTCTGCATATTACATCTGAGGAATCTTACATACTGTATATGTAAACAATAACAGGTGAATTCTAGGAAGGGGGTGGATTGAAAAATGTGGGCAGGTCAAACATGAAGAATGGGAATAGAATTATGGTGCTGCTAGTAATTTTGTAAACCAGCTTCCTAAGTTCTTAAAAAAAGGAGGCGGGGGGACTTAATTTGAGTCAGTAGCCACCATCAGCCTGTCCTTAACTGAGAGAAAACAAAATGGTTTCAAGAGAAGCTATATTGAAGTCAGCTAATATAGTGAAGTCAGATCATTCTGATGTATCCTAATTCTCTGTAATGATAATGCTTTTGAGTTATGTCCCTATTAGGATCTGCTAAAGTATTCTTAGTGGCTAGGTGAGGTTTTGAAGACAAGAAAGTCAAGTTGAAGGTTTAGAGCATCTTGTGTTATCATTCTAATTTCAGAAGAGTAAATACGGAAGATTAAAAATTCCGTAAGTAAATAAATACGTATGCCAAGTGTATGACAACAGGGTACCAGAAGACCTGGATTTCTGGAGGAGAGACTCTGAAGAGGAGAGTAGGGCAATCCTCTGTTCTCATTCTTCTCCTGTAATCACAGTGGGTTTACAGATGTTTCCCTGCCCCTCCAGTGGGCAGCTGGTTCTGTAACTGTCTGCAGGCCAGGGCTGCGAGCAGCCTGCTTACAATGATATATTTGATATGCAAATGACAAGGCCTAAAATGGAGCGGCTGATAAGACTCAAGACCAATTTCAAGTGAGGGTCACAGTGGGGAGAAACACAATGATCAAATTCATGAATTAGACTTCTGTTTCCCCTTCCTTTGTCAACAGGAAATATTTATTAATTAAACCAAGGAAGGCTAGTGGGTACTGATGAGCAAATTAGCACATCAAAACCTTGGATGAAAGTTCCTGAGAATAGCGGGCCAGGGGAGAAACCTGGGAAAAGAAAAATAAACTGGAATTTACAGCTTATTTTGATATGAATCGAGTAATAATCAAGTGATTTGTTCCATCCAAGGGAAAAAGTTCGTGTAACAAAATTGCCATTAACCAATTTAAAATAATTTTTAGTTTTTTTCTTTTGTTTGCAGGAATGATAACGATAAGACTATGGAAAATGGTGACAGGAAAGTTGTAATAATTGTCATCAGATAATAACTATTTCAACTCACCAACTCTCATAAGAATATATACAAATTACAGTAATACTTAAAAACAATACAAATAAGCACAAAGATAGTTAACACGGTGAAATTACTTTCTATGGAGATTCCTCAGCTTTTATTTCCTTAACTAGTCAGTTCTGGAATTTCAGAGTTTGCTCTCTTGCCGGGCTTCCCGCAAACCTCAAACTTTTAGGAAGCAGTTTCATAGATATATTTTTCTAAAGCCAGCTTGCTGGTATGCACACAGTCGGGCGATAAAGGATTTAAGCAGGATTTACATTTTCACAATCCTCACCCTTGGCAGCCAGAGAGCCATTTCTGCTGCTGCTGGCAGTCTCCCTTGCTCCTCTCTACAATAATTTTATCTTAAATTATTTACTATTTCTTGCTGCTTATTTGCAGCCTTTTCTTTTGGTATTCTTGGTCACATCCATAGGCAGAAAGTAGGCAGATCGCCTCATTCCGTAGGTCTTGATTTCCTCATCAGTACAAGGAATACTGAATCTGTATTCCCAACATACGCTCCACAATTAGAATCATCTGCGGGATTTGGAATTACAACAGTAACAACACCACCCCTACTCCCAGAAATTCTGATTCGATTGTTTTGGGGTGGAGTCCAGGCACTGGTATTTTTTTAAAAATCTCTGAGAATATTTTAATATACAGTTAGGGTTGAGCATCACTGACTTTCTAAAGCCTTGCCACTCCAAGTGTAGCAAATGATTCTTGGTCTTGAACGACACTTCTAAATATATTTACATGTCTATATCATATTTAAAACATTCTCTGAATTACCAGAAAAAATATACATATGTATTCATTTCTTGGTAACAAATCTGAAATTATGCTCAATGCCAGATAGTATTTATTCAAATATTAGATCAAGTAACTAGCATTCCCCCAAATATCACCTTTTGCAAAACTGTAAGATCAATTTTGAGTTGATTTTGTTTTTCCGGAGTACTTTTAGAAGTTCTTATTTCTCTTCAGTTTGTTCTCTGGTGCTGTGTGATTTTAGAAAGAAAAGGATTGGGGTGACTGAGGCCAACAAAAAAATAGCAAAAGAGAGAAAAATCTGTACAATAATAAGTTTTCAGAGAAAAATAATATATGAACATTAAAGCCCCTCGGTATGTGAAAACATGGAAAGTGCACACTTACATGTAGAGCTCAGTTATAGTCCTGGCAACTGAGGAGAAAAATACACAGCTTTGTACAAATTTTTCTAAGGCTAAGCCATCTTATAAATGTGCTTTTATATCCTTGACCAGAACCCTGCTTAATCTAAAAGAAAGAGTACAAATGAGGATTGAAGACTTGGTTTCTCTTACTACCCTTATCAGATCTCAAGATGGTTGAGAACCAATATTTTTACTTTTTGAAAAAAAAAAAGCTGACTAAATATTATAAACAAACAGGAAAAAAAGGAGGGCTGTGACTCAAGTCAACAGTGAAGTCTCAATCTTTCAAGTCTTAAATGCAGTTTTGCATGAGGTCTGGGACTAGCATTGAAATAAACATTACATTGATGACCTTTAAAAGATAAGCTTCCAAAAGTTAACCTAAGAGACTGGTGGTTTGGACCTGTAATAGGCAGAAAAAAGAAAAGGTCTCTCAAGGTTATATTCAATTCCTAACTCTCAGAACCTGTGAATATGGCAAAAGAGTGAATATCACTTTATATAACAGAAGATGAGGGTCTTGAGATAGAAGATAAGGGTCTTGAGAAGATGTGGGTCTTGAGCAGAAGACAAGGGTCTTTAGAAGAGCTTGCATTGGATTATCCGGGGGACTCTAAATGTACTTGTGTGTTTCCTTATGAGACAGGTGGAGGGAGATTAGATAGAGACCCACACACAGAAGAAGGCAAGGTGCATATGGAGGCAGGGATTGGAGTGATGTGGCCTTGAGCCAAGGACACCTGCAGCCACCCAAAGTGATTCTCCCCTAGAGCCCCTGGAAGGAGTGGGGTTCTGCCAGCAGCTTGATGTGGTACTTCTGTTTTCCAGAGCCATGAGATAATACGTTTCTGTTACTTCAAGCCACCAAGTTTGTGCTAATTTGTTATAGCAGCCCCAGGAAACAAATACAGGGCCCAAAGGACAAGAACAGAGAGAGGGGTAAGTATCACATTGTATAAAGTGAATACACCCCTTTACATAAAGTGAATATGTAAGAGGAATAACTGGAAGGATTCATCAGAGTTTCTTTGTTTGCTATTTGCTTAGCAATTACTTTGTGTTTTATTTTTTGTTTATTGTTTACTTTTTTTTTGTTTTTGATTTGATTTTTTTTTTTTTTTTTTTTTTGAGACAGAGTCTCACTCTGCAGCCCAGGCTGGAGTGCAGTGGTATGATCATGGTTCACTGCAGCCTCAACCTCCTGGACTCAGGAGATCCTCCCATTTCAGCCATGTAGCTGTGACTGCAGGTGTGCACCACCACTCCAGTTAATTTTTTTATTTTTATTTTGTAGAGAAGGGGGTCTTACTTTGTTGCCCAGGCTGGCCTTGAACTCCTGGCCTCAAGTGAACCTCCCACCTTGGCCTCCCAAAATGTTGGGATTACAGATGTGAGCCACTGTGTCCGGCCAGCAATTACTTTCCATACAACATACTTTGCAGCCAATGGTCTTAAGACACAACTCAATAATATCATCCTTGTTAGAGAAAGCAACTTCCAGACTAGGTTCTGAAACTAATGAAGGTCACTGTCCAACAAATACACTGGGGATTGTGACTCTCAGTCCACACTGTAATCCCAGAGCACCTTTCCACAGAGTGGCCTGGGGACTCACATAGAGAGCAGAGCTACATTTTTACCTCTCTCCTCCGCAGACTCTGGCTCCCAAAGGAGATTCCCACATGAAGAATAATTTGCTGGTAAAATAACAGTAAAAGATTTTCTCCAAGGTACTTGAATTCATTACTTGGGTTATCTGCCCCACCTCCTACCAGCCCACCTTAGATACTAACTGAAGTGACACACAATTTAGAGGAAGAAAAAAACATTAAATTGCCATTGGAGGGATTCCCATTCCCAGGCCAGTTATAAACCAACCTGCTGCTGTCTTCTGGGCCCTCTAGGAAGTCTTGACCCCATGAGCAGTCTGAGTACATCCCCTGCCCTCCTCCTGTCTTTCCCTCACCCACTCTCTCATGGAATCAAACTATAGCATCGATGTAGGAATATATGCTTCTTATAATGTACAAGCTTTTATTTTAAGTGGATTTTGGTTTCCAAACTCTTTTCCGTAGTTATACCCCTGCCCCCTGATAGGGGAGCTAACATCTAACTTGTGATCTTGGGATAAATACACTCTTTACCCCATTCTCCTAGGATAGGAACACTATTTAATTGGCTGGAGGATTCACCCTCCATTATTCTTTTTGCATTGGGAATATAATATAATTTCAGGGTTTGAGAGCACTCATCGACTGTCCAGTTATGTTAACTTAGTGTCTCGGTACATTATGCTGGAGCTGCTGTAACAATGTACCACAGGCTTGGGGTGCTTAGGCAACAGAAGGTAATTGTCTCTTGGTTCTGGAGGCTGAAGTCTATGATCAAGGTGTTGGCAGGGTTGGTTCCTTCTGAGGGGTGTGAGGGATGGGTCTGTTCCAGGCGTCTCTCCTTGGGTTGTAAATGGCTATCTTCTTTCTCCCTGTGACTGTTCACATCATCTTCTCTTTATGCATGTCTGTCTCTGTGTCCAAATTTTCCCTTTCTATAAGGACATGCATCATACGGATGGTCATATTGTCCATATTGTGGACACCTTAATGACCACGTTTTCACTTGATTACTTCTGTAGAGACACCCTATCTCTAGATAAGGTCACATATGAAGGTACTGGGGATTAGGACTCTAGTGTACCCATATTTTTGGGGTGGGGAGGGAGATAAAATTGAACCATAATGCCTGGTTACTGAAGACACGTTGGAACCGTCTCTACTGTTCACTCCACTCATCTTCATGCTTATGTCTCTATGCACTGTGGTCCATGTTGGGTTTAATGTCCCTTCTTTCTTTGCCTCTGATCAGGCTAGAGACAGTCAACAAGGCAACTCAAACAGTCAGGTAGGTGGCATCAGACAGCTTGCTCTAACGAGACACATTAATTGCCTTCTGGAGGCCTCATGTGTTGTTTCCTTGATGTTTTAAATTAATTTGGAGAAGCAGTGAAGACTTATGGTTGGGGACAGGGGAATATCCTCTAGATGTTGGTAAAGCAATAGATCTACATTTTACTAGGTTGGCAGCGGGGGGAACCAAGTAAGAAAATCTGTCCAGTGGAGGCTTCATATTCAGTAGGAGTGAGAGGGAGACTGGTGGGAGCTATGGGAAAAGAGCCCATTTCAGCTTCTTAAAACTCCCCTTCTTCCCCTAGGACTAGAAGAAAGAAAGAACGCAGCTTTCTTACGTGTGCCCTCCTGGTAATCAAAATGTTTATTGTTCATTATGCAATATTTTTCTATACGGTGCCTTGAGGTCTTGAGAGTATTTCCACTCTAAAGAATGACTGAATAATGATGGATTTAAAAAACACAGGTCTAGCTTGGAATGGGAAAAGCATTGAAGCTCGAAAGTGGTAAAGAAAACACACAAGCAGGGAAAGATAGCCTCAAGCAGAGATGCAGGGGTGGTGACTTAGTGCCACGCAGGGGACTCAATCTATCAACAATATCACTCACTTTTTTGGACCATGGCTAACATTCTCCCATTAGAGATTCACTGGAGTTAAGCTTGGCATAACAAAAAGTCTGTAAGCAGTAGAGTGAGAGTCAGGTAGATTCAGGTTGGAGTCCTGAAACTGGTATTTATTGGATATGTGTTTTTAGCAAATTTATTTAACCTCCAAAAAGAGAGATGTTCAGGGTGACTGAAAAGAGTCATT
The DNA here is from genome assembly GCF_028858775.2 of Pan troglodytes. NCBI lineage: Eukaryota > Metazoa > Chordata > Mammalia > Primates > Hominidae > Pan > Pan troglodytes. Next base: position 21,369,660 of record NC_072406.2, read on the forward strand.
TTGAGTATTAGATGAAATGATCTCTGTGAAAACACCTTGTATTAGTCCATTCTCATGCTGCTAATAAAGACATACCTGAGATTGGGTAATTTATAAAGGAAAGAGGTTTAATTGACTCACAGTTCAGCATGGCTGGGGAGGCCTCAGGAAACTTACAATCATGGCAGAAGGGGAAGCAAACATGTACTTCTTCACTTGGTGGCAGGAAGGAGAAGAATGAGAGCTCACCAAAGAGGCAAGCCCTTATAAAACCATCAGATCTCGTGATAACTTACTCACTATCACGAGAACAGGATGGGGGAAACTGCCCACATGATTCAATTATCTCCACCTGGTCCCGCCCAAGACATGTGGTGATTATGGGAACTACAATTCCAGATGAGATTTGGGTGGGGACACAGCAAAACCATATCACTCCTCTAGCAATGGCTGCCATGTGATGGGATTCCTGTGTATCCATGGATCCCCCCAGTTCCCACCAGGAGATGGCCAGTGGGGTCCAGAGTGTTTTCAACTCCAAACATTCTAGAAGGAGTGGCATATTAGGGCATACAAACCTTAGTCTTGGTCTAAAATAGTCCTGGGTTGTTAAAGTTTCTCCTTTTGATTGGAGAGGGCAGGGGTAATATGAAAACATCAATGGGGAGGTGGGGCCATGGGAGCAAGGTGAGAAGTGGGTGCTTTGGGCATTAGAAAGTAGAACTACTCTGGATTAAAAGGCAGAAGGAAAGGCCCCTGGGACCTGGAGGAGGGCTACTCTTTTATTTTTCTTTTACCACCTTAGAAATGCTATGATGTCATTACTAAGTGGCTGTTGCCTGAATTAACTTAACAAAGTGTAAAAAAATCAATTTATGAATGTTATTAGACCTGATGGTTTTGGGAAGTAAGAAATTATAATCATTCCCACTCAACTGTAGTTAAATCAAACTTGAATGAGAACTTAAGTGGTCTAATTTGTGACTGGCTTAAATAAGTGTTCAAAATACCTAGTGGGCACCTAGAAGCATGAGACCTGCTATTCTCTTGGCATTATGACAGCAAAGTGGCAAATTGGATCACTTTGACCTGATGTAATTCATTCGCCGCTGTGAAGGCTTAGTCTCAGGTTGCTGTGTATTAATGACACTAATGTGTATATTAATTTTTCTATTCTCAAGCCTAAGCTATTTGTTTAAGTAATAGCTTTATCTTAATCAAGGCTTTTATGATACAGAAATATAGTTTCTCAGCCTTATTCCTTAAATAATAGATTTTCATGAATATGGCCTCTTCAAAGTCTGGAGCTTTTACACCAACAATCAATTTGTCTTGAGAGCAGAAAATTTAAAACTGTATTACCTTACTGTGAGGCATCACCACAGTAAGCATTTCTTGTTCAACAGAGACTGAGGGTGCAGAGTGGCTATCTAGTGCTCGTGTTCCATGCTGCTGATAACTCGTGTGGTCTATACTCCGTTTAACCATTACCTTGCGGCACAGACATATGGTCATGCCCTAGGAAGCCTTAGTCTGGAGACTTGGCCTCAGTTGGAGAAGACTGGGTGTGGAGCAGGTTCAGCAGAGCACCCAGCGTTCATGGTGGCCATCTCTATCTGCAAGGGAAGGAAAAGACACACGCATAGGAAGAGTAGGAAGGAATATGACATTGTCCCTTTTTAGCTAGGGGAGGGAATGGAATCGAGGGAAAGTCCTCTAATGAGGTTACAGCTATCTTCCTTTGTAATCATCTTAGTGGCTTTATTAATTTTTTTAAATAAATAGAGATGGGGTCTCACTGTGTTGCCAAGGCTGGTGTTTAACTCCTGGGCTCATGCAATCCTCCTGCATTGGCCTCCCGAGTAGCTGGGATTACAGGTGCATGCCACCATGCCAGGCTAATTTTTTGAATTTTTAATGTTTTGGAGATGATATCTCACTGTTTTGCCCAAGCTTGACTCTAATTTTTTAAGCTCAAGTGATTCTCCCACCTTGGCTTCCCAAAGTTCTAGGATTACAAGCATGAGCCATTGCACCCAGCCCTTAGTGACTTTATACTCAGCTTTCTTCTTCAAGCCTCAAGATGCAATTGAATAGGATATTCGGTACATTGATTTTCTGAGGCAATCACAGGTGATTCTCTTTTGGTCATATGTGGTTGGTTGGCTCCTAGGTTTTATATCTCATCATCAAGTATTTAATTCAGCACTGACTCAGCTAAATGTATCAATTACCTAGGAGAATTTCCTATAGCCCTTTTGGGTTCTGTAATTCCAGTGTTGGCCAGGAACAAATTGATTTATCTAGTAATGCTAACTATAGCAGCCTACTATTAAGCAACAGACATCAGAAGCAGTTTACTTTGAGATTATCAGCTGTTTATTATGATTGGGTCAGTAATGAGAGAAACGTCAAGAAGTGTTTCAAGAAAGATTTTCTTGTCTTTTTTTTTTTCCTATTCTCCACATGTAGGCCTAGTAAGATTGCATTGCCCAGCTCAATCATATGTTCCAAATCTGCTTCAGCGTAAAGTTTAGGAAAAAGTGTCCTGTCAATTTAGCACATCCAGATTTTGTATTTATTTATTTATTTATTTATTTATTTATTTTACTAGAGCCTTTTCTTTCATGTAGTTTGAGTAGCACATCTTTTCTTTTCTCTATTTAAACATTGAGACAAGAGTTAGGGATAAATGAACTTCACTATTTTAAGTGTTGTCTTTCCCAGGGACATTTGCATTTTAGCAGGGAACTGAGCCTTAGACCAAAGGGATGAATTTTTAATGGTATAATTTCAGGCATTAACAAATGATCTGGCAGGTAAGTTTTGGCAGTTGGGCAAACCGCCTGTCCCTAAAACCACTCCAGATCTATTTGCTAAGCCATCCTGAAATTAAAATAAAAGTATTTGCAAACTTTATAATGGTACAAAAAATTATCGTGAGGGATTCACTTAGTGGTTTAAAGTCATAGTGACTATTTAAGCCATTATTTTCCAAGTCAGAATTTACTTAAATATTCAATCTCATTTCTCTCTTAAAGAGTCTCAATGTCTAGGAATTTCCCATTTTAAAAAATTGCAGTCAAATTAATTAAAGTGCAAAGCCTTATAATAAAACTATGTCAAAGAGACAAAAGTCCACTGATAGATTGTGTTTTCAGGCTAGAGATTCAGAAAATATGACTGCCTGTCATCCCAGATACTTAGGAGGCTGAGGCAAGAGGACCACTTAAGCCCAGGAGTTCAAGGCTGCGATGCACTGTTATTGTACCTATGAATAGTCACTGTGCAACATAGCGAGGCCCCGTCTCTGAAAGCAAGCAAGCAAGCAAGAAAGAAAGAAAGAGAGGAAGAAAGAAAGAGAAAGAAAGAAAGAAAGAGAGGAAGGAAGGAAGGAAGGAAAGAAAGAAGGAAGGAAGGAAGGAAATATGAGTATCTCCATAAGGGCATAAATGTTGAAAGAAAGAAAGAAAGAGAAAGAGGAAGGAAGGGAGGAAAGAAAGAAGGAAGGAAGGAAATATGAGTATCTCCATAAGGGCTTAAATGTTTCCCTAACAATTTAAAAATATGTCTTCATGTCTTTATGGTGGATTGAAGCTATAGACAGGTTGTGTCTCCAAGGCCTGGTGCCAATTTTTCCAAAAAGTCCACAAACGTTAGTTGAAATTCATATAATTGTTAAGAGGAGATGTTCTTTACAGTTGAAGTTAAGTATGTCCCAGTCCAAATTTTTCATTCAGAGTCTGTCAGGATGCATTTGCCAATGGAAACGATACTTTTGGAAGCCTTTTGCAAATGTTAGTGTCTTGGTTCACTTAAATTAATTTACTCCTTATGTCTGCATTTGTGAATGGACACTTCCAGTGGAAATGTAAAAAAAAGTCAATAAAAAGAAAAAAAAGATGGTGAGACATATCATTCCTAAATTCAGTGCTTTTATTTACTTATTTATTTGAGACTCACTCTGTCACCTAGGCTGAAGGCAGTGGCGTGATCTCGGCTCACTGCAACCTCTGCCTCCTTGGTTCCAGTGATTCTCCTGCCTCAGCCTCCTGAGTAGCTGGGATTACAGGTGCCCGCCACCATGCCGGGCTAATTGTATTTTTTTTTTTTGTAGAGACAGGGTTTCACCATGTTGGCCAAGCTGGTCTCGAAATCCTGACCTCAAGTGATCCAAAGTGCTGGGATTACAGGCGTGAGCCACTGTGCCCAGCAATTCAGTGTTTTCTTGATAGATTTATTGCAATGACCAGATATCCCAGCACTGTGATATGTGACTGGATTTTATCTAACAAACACCTACTGAGTACCTACCAAGTGTCTAGCATTCAAGCCAAATAGTCGGGACAAAGAAACAAACCCAAAAATGTCTCCCCTTCCAAACTTACTGTCCAGTGGAGGAGAGAGGCAAGCAAATAAACACCAGACAATGTGATAGATATGATTTAGATAAGAGGGTCAGAGGACTGACCACCCCATGGGCTAAGGTCAGAGGCAGTCTTTATACATGTCTAGATGTCCTCTTCTCTAGCAGACAGTAAGTTCCATGAACACAGGGACATGTCTTTTCACTTCTGGCACATAGTACTTGCTCAAATAACATCTATTGACTTAGTGGACAACTATGAGAATTAATAAATGTCAGGCCCTGGGATTACAATGGTGAGAAAAACTGACATAGCTTCTGCTCTCATAAACCCTCATGGTTGACTGACATTTAACAAACAAATAATTGCTGGAAGTTGTCTTATGCATGCTGAGAAAAAGTACAGGGTGCTATGAATGAGGACAACAGGCAAATTCATTTAGCCACGGATTCAGGAATGGAATCTCTGACTCAGAGAAATTTTAGCTGGGCTTGGGAAGGTGTGTAGGAGTAAGTACCAGCGAAAAGCTGAGTCTGCCAGGTTGAGGGACAGCATGGTCAAAAACGACAAGATGCGCAGCAGATTGGTAGAATTTAGGATGGAAAGAATGCCTGAAGAGTGGTGTTCTGTGATGCACCTATGCAAAGATGTGCCTACTCGGTCTTATGAATGCGCTGGTTCATTTAAACTTCAACTCTGGCGGCTGTTGGTCACTGTAATTAAACATTCACACTTTGGGGCTGGTTAGCTAGAATCGGTTACAGAATCAGAAATCTGGTTATTGAATCAGAAAAGCTATACTCTATGGGAAGCCAGTATGGTGTACTTCAGCCATCAATATCTTAGTCAGCCTGGGCAACAGAGTGAGACCTTGTCTCTACAAAAAATAAAAAAAAATTAGCTGGGCATGCTGGCCCATGCCTAGAGTCCCAGCTACTTGGGAGACTGTGGCAGGAGGACTGCTTGAACCCGGGGGTTTAAGGCTGCTGTGAGCTATGATAGAACTACTGCACTCCTGCTTGGGCAACAGAGTGAGACCCTGTCTTCAAAAAAAATCTTAGTCAGGACCTGAGCTCTGCTATTGAGCCAAGTAAACAGCAGGGATGGGTTTTATTGGGAAATGAGTAGGTTTGTAATTAGCATGATGGATGTTAGAAACAGGCTCTTGGGGAAATTAAGGTTATGTGGATTTGCCAAAATGCTTTAGATGCCCTTCACGCTTATGAGAATAAGTTATAGAATCCAATGAAGTCTAGACTTTATCGTTAGGAATGTTCTCCTAAAGTTCCTAAATCATTCTCTAAGACTCCATTCTTTAAAAGGATTTCTGGTTGTCTGGTGCCAACAAGAGTGACAGCAGGCTGCCTTTGAAATGGTCCTGTGTCAGCCCTCAATGGATCTTTCAAGCAGTGAGTTCAGAGCATCTAGAAGGATGGAGAGTTAGGTCCTCAGCAAACTTACACAATAGAGCGTCCACACTGTTCTTCTACTTGCTGTTTTGGGCTAAATTGTGTCCCTCCCCCAAATTTATATATTGAAGTCCTAACCTCCAGGAACTCAGAATGCGCCTGTATTTAGAGATTAGGCATTTAAAAGGTAATTAAGGCAAAGTGAGGTCATATCCAAATAAACAATTGGATTGATGTCCTTGTAAGAAGAGATTAGGACACAGAGACAACCCTGTGAGGACGCGGAGAGAAGGTGGCCATCCCCAAGCCAAAGAGAGAGAACTCAGAGTGAATTCAAGCCTGCTGACACCTTAAAATAAGACTTCCAGCCTCCACAACAGTGAGAAAATAAATTTCTGTTGTTTAAGCCACCCAATCTGTGTTACTTTGTGATGGTAGTCCCTGTAAACCAATATACTTGCTAATAAAAAGTATGTAATAAATAACCACATATATGGCAGACCGTGGCCTCAGACTTACTTTCATTTTAGCCTAGGAGTGAGGCTGTAGGTAATAGCTAAAATTACTCACCTTAAAATTTTTTAGTGGCTTTTGTTATGTGCCAAAAAAACATGACGACAGTACACCAAAAGCATGGTTTAGATGGGTTCACAATAAAGATGGTAGAAAAATAATGACTTGGCCGGGCACTGTGGCTCACGCCTGCAATCCCAGCACTTTGGGAGGCCGAAGGGGGCAGATCATCTGAGGTCAGGAGTTCGAGACCAGCCTAACTAACATGGTGAAAACCTGTCTCTACTAAAAATACAAAAAATTAACCGGGCGTGGTGGCACATTCCTGTAATCCCAGCTACTCTGGAGGCTGAGACAGGAGAATCAGTTGAACCTAGGAGGTGAAGGTTGCAGTGAGCTGAGATTGTACCATTGCACTCCAGCTCAAGCATACTTAAATTTGGCATATAGCAATGCTCAAGAAACACTGGCAAATGAATGAATGAATGAATGAAGGAGTTGAGAGTTGAAGGATAAGTAGGAATTAGATGGGAGAATGAGGCCAGGACAGACTTTCTGGAGACCTGCCACACAAGAATGAAGTGTGTGGCAGTTACCTGCCACACAAGAATGAAGGGCCGGGCGTGGTGGCTCATGCCTGTAATCCCAGCACTTTGGGAGGCTGAGGCGGGTGGTTCACGTGAGGTCAGGAGTTCAAGACCAGTCTGGCCAACGTGTTGAAACTCCGTCTCTACTAAAAATACAAAAATTAGCTGGGCATGGTTGGGGGGGTTCCTGTAATCCCAGCTACTCAGGAGGCTGAGGCAGGAGAATCGCTTGAACCTGGGAGGTGGAGGTTGCAGTGAGCCGAGATCATGCCATTGCACTCCAGCCTGGGTGACATGGGTGAAACTCCGTCTCAAAAAACAAACAAACAAAACAAAACAAACAACAACAAAAAAAACAAGAATGAATTTACAGAAGCCTGATAGGATGTGGGTAGTTCCATCCACCAAACTTGTTCACTCATTTTTTTCTATATTGCCACATATTTTGGTGCCCCAAACATGTTTATTATAAATCTGACAAGTACAACATGTTGTAATAGAAATAACTCACAAAATAGTAACAATCAGTGTTTTCAGTTTAACCTTAGATCCCAACAATAGCTAGAAACACTTTTAATATTTTAACTAACATTTGTCCATACATTTAGAGTCTGCAAAGAAGTCTTTCCACTTGTTATCTTATTTAACCCACGCAACAAGTATGGAGAAAGGACTAAGAAACATCCCAGTTTGTCTCCTCTAAAGTAGAATCTGAAACAAGAGGCCAAGGTAGGAGAATCGCTTGAGCTCAGGGGTTTGAGGCTGCAGTGAGCCAGGGTTGCACCACTGCAGCCTGGATGACAGAACTCACTTGGGTCTGGGTGACAAAGCAAGACCCTTGGGTGCCAGTAGTTCATTCTCTTGGGAATTGATCCCAAGAATTGGAAGTGAGGGAGTATAGAATAGAACAGGTACGGGAAAAAAGGCCACTGAAAAACCACGTCAGAATTGTCCTACCAGAGAACAGGGAGGCAAGGCATTTGTCCCCTGATTTCTGTCCTGCGCTGGTTCAAGGTTGCCCCTATAGGGGGAATAGGCTGTGCTTGTGCGTGAACTGAGTAGCCTCCAAAACCTTCAGAGAAAGCCAGGAGGCAGAGAAGTCACAGATAGAAGGGCTTATGTCCAAGGATGAACACCATTTTTTTTTTCTTTTCAAGATAGGGTCTCACACTGTTACCCAGGCTGGACTGCAGTGGTGTGATCATGGCTCACTGCAGCCTTCAACTCCTGAGTTCAAGGGATCTTCCCCCCTCAGCCTCCAAACTAGGTGGGACTACAGGTGTGAACCATCATGCTGGCCATTTTTTTTTTTTTGAGATAGGGGGTGTGTCTCACTATGTTGTCCAGGCTGGTCTCAAACTCTTGGCCTCAAGCTATCCTCCCAACTCTGTCCCTTCAAGTCTTGGGATTATAGGTGTGAGCCACCCTGTCAGGCTCAAGATAGGACACTTTTAAACAAGTCAAGAACTGTCCGTCACAGTTGCACTGAAGTCAGTTGGACCACAGGAGTTTGGCATGACAAACATCTGCCTTAAGACCAGCTATCCTTGTCCTTACCTTCAAGAGAAGATGAATGCTCAGAAAGTACTGTGACTTTGCCAAGGTCACATGAGAAGGCACGGTTCTAATTTTGGTGGATCTCACTCCAAATGCTGTGTTATCTCAAAGTTATCACAGAGAATTCACAAGGTCAATACACTTTACTACATTTAATAAGGCTGTCAACTCTATGGACAGTCCCCTAGAAACATCACAGACAGTGTGGCGAGATTTAGATATCACTTCCAATCAGAACATATAACATGTGGATTCTGAAAACAGCTTCTACTAGCATTTGGGGGAAAATACATTTATGAGTATGAAAACATTTTTCTCTCCTTTCACTTTAATTCTCCTTTGAAAAGGCCTAGAGATTTGTGATTGCTTGACTTCAGCTCAAGACTGCAGAATGAGAAAGCTCTTTTTTGAGACCCATGAGTCTGATGAGAGCCCGTTGCCAAAGGCATCATTTCATTTGCCCAGCTCCTTGGTGATGTCTCAGAAAAAGTCAGACTTTCCAGAGATATCCCGCCCGATTCCCAGTGTGAAGGGGTTTCTAGCTCTATAACAAACTGCTGAACCTGTTTCTAAAGCCGACTGGGTTTGCATACTAAGAATCCTTTGGGATTTTGTTAGGGCTAGCTGTCCTAAGCATGTGCAGTCGCTGCCATTGCAAATGAAAGAACTAGTTTGTTTGTGTTTTAATTATCTCTTCTTACAAGATCTACCCAGCAGTATTGCTCCACATGGCTTGAAAGAATTTAATTAAACCGAAAAAAAAAGGGTTTGCTTTTGTTGTTGTCGTTGTCGTTGTTAGTTGCTGGAATGAAATCAGATTCTGGTTGTGCCAGTGCATGGAGGTTTTTTTTCTTGTTCTTGTGAACAAATTGCTATTAATACTAAAGGCACAAACACTTAGGAGCACAATGCATTTTTTTTTTGTGCTGCATAGAGGGTGTCCCTCTTCGCAATTCGCTAGCAGAATGCAACTTCCAAGAGATGAACACCCTTAGTTTCCATGGAAGGAATCAGAACTCTTTCTACTAATTGAAACAGAATTAGAGAGAGAGTTGAAGTGGGGAACTTCAGTGTATTTTTAGTTCTGCAGAAAGGCCACATAGAAATAACAGAAGAGGCCGGGTGCGGTGGCTCACGCCTGTAATCCCAGCACTTTGGGAAGCTGAGGCTGGCGGAACATGAGGTCAAGAGATCAAGACCATCCTGGCCAACATGGAGAAACCCCGTCTCTACTGAAAAACACAAAAATTAGCTGGGTGTGGTAGCATGCATCTGTAGTCTTAGCTACTTGGGAGGCTGAGGCAGGAGAATCACTTGAACCCAGGAGGTGGAGGTTGCAGTGAGCTGAGATCATGCCAGTGCACTCCAGCCTGGCAACAGAGCAAGACCTCATCTAAAAAAAAAAAAAAATAGGTGCAATAGCTTGGAATATCATCCATGGTGGAAATGCCTTTGGGATCTTCTGCTCCTGTTGTTCTAAGGGACAGGGAGCAAAGGAACAGACCAGAAGTGGTTCAGTGGCCAAGATACGTTTCTCAACCAACAGTGGCATGAGACTTCATTATAATGAATAAATATGCCATTTTCTTCAAGAAGGTAATACTGGTTTATTTTAGAAAATATAGATAAGCCATACATGAACTTTCTTCAAATGCTCCTATTATATCATCTAAGTACCTAAGGTCTGGCTGTCAGGATGTTTCTCTTTCCATGTCATCTTCTTTTATCTCTTTTTCTTGCATGTTCTGAACCTTGGCAGAGGAAGGGAGAGTAGATGAAAATCAAAGCAGATTCTGAGGCTCATTAGCAGTTTAGATACAATGTTGGCTACAGAGGAGGGGTGAAGAGAGAGAGTCTTGATTCTTAAGACACAATCCAACATAATATGCCTTTATTTAACGCATTCTGGGGGCAGCCCACCATTAAGACCTTTGCAGGTATATAAAAAAAATTGTATCAGCTTGCCTTCATAGCACTTACAATCCATTTGGCTGAATTGGCAAATCACTGCATATTTAAAAAATACCAATTTGAGATATTTTTCATATTTGAGAAACGGGAGATTCTCAGTGTGACAGAAAAGTTAGATTTTCTTGCAGTTTCAAATTCTACATAGTAAAGGTTTCAGTGGTACTTAGAAGCCAGAAAAAAGGGTGATCATTGCTCTGGGCTATTTCTCTTAGTTACTCACTTATTTCTTATGAAATTATCTTTTGTATCACCTCGCTTGAGATGCCAACATATCAGCAGTCATTTCTTTACTACAATAGTTTTTTTTTTTGCATTGAGGAAATGTATCTGTAGGTGATTTATAATGAAGGCTTTGAGTTGATCAAGAGGTATTTGATATGCTCATTAATTAATTTATCCCTTCATTCACTGTATATTTATTGAGTATCTACAATGTTTTATGTGCCAGGTGTTTAGTGGAAAACAAAACTACAAAACCCTGCTCTTATGGAACTTGTAGTTTATGACCGAGTCTCCACGTGGGCATAGAACAACTGAGAAATTGTTTAAACGTTTTAGTGACTGTTCATATGTGGTGTTCTTTGAAGAATACTTTCAGGACCTGTTCTTAAAAACATCTTTTTCTTGTGCTTGTAGGATACCCTAAATTCCATCAGCTTTGCTCCTTGAAAAGATTATAAACATCTATGGGACAGACAACCACGTAAAAATTAGCAGCTGCTGGGAAATCACTAAGAACCCAGCAGGTTCTTTATAACGTGATATGTGGTGCTGGACCAATCAGGTGCTCAGGAGGGAGGGTGATGCCAGGTGGCAGGGATGGTGAAGAGATGGAGTGTTAGCACCAAGGCAGTGAATGGGGGGGACAGACTGAGGCCACAGTACGAGGAGGGCGGCCTGAAGGCACAGAGTGGAGGGAGAAAGGAGACAGGACTAAGGAGGAGGATAAATGAGATAATCTCAAATACGTTCCCAGCTTTGTTGTCGACTGTCCTTGATTCCCCAGTGCTTTTCGGTCAGACCTCTCAGCCACTGTTTGTCTAGATGGCAGAAAGGTTTGCTGCAGATCACTTAAAAGAAACCCTAGATGACCAGTTGATCTAACGTTACATTCGAAAGAAGGATGTGACTGACCTATTGCTACGCACGACAAAATAACTTCTGCCTTGTTCTCAGAAGAAATGTTAAAGCATCGACCCATTTTGCCTTTTCCTAGCATGATCATATTTGAATTTTTAGCTCCGACAATTTTACTTAAAATCTCAGCATGACATTCTTGCTTGGGCCTTGGGGCACAGTCTGAAGTATAAAATATAGTCTCTGGGATGGACTTTTCTACACTTAGAAAGAGCAATCCTATGTGTCTTCTAAAAAGTCTCATAAGCCGAATGTGGACCTTCAGATCACTACCCCACTTTCCAAATTTGAAGCTAGACAATTATTTTTCTAACAGATTGTGTGCACACCCCTGGAAGCAGGGGTTTATAATTGAAATGTTGACACAACCTTAAAGCATCGTAGCACGAGCAGTGTTGTTCTAATAAATCTCGTCCCTAATCCTCAGAGAGAACCTAAAGAAGAGATTCACTTTCTATATCAGGTTTCACTTACTGAAAGGCTTCTGAAGATAAAGCCCATAAACTATGAAGGGACAGATACAATGTGGGCTAAGGGGTTAAAGGGCTAGAGAAAGCTCCGTAATTCTCAGAAATGGGAAACAGATGTTGTTTGACATTTTGAAGCACAGTTTCCTTCTCCCTTATGCACTTTTCTGCTATCATGGTTTTCAAAGCAAAGATGTATTACTGTAAATGAGAATTGCTCGGCAATGAGTTTCCCGCTTAGAGAACAGAGGGGTCTGATATTAAGACTAATTTTTATTTAATATAGTGTCTTTTCACATAACGGAATCACAAATTGCATTTGAACACCGAGCGGCGTTGGTACAGTTTATCATGAAACACGGGGAATTAAAATCACACCTTATAAAAATGAGTAAATACAATTGGGAAGAAGCATTGCTGGGGCCTGGAACTCTGCTACATATTAATTTTTGTTGCTAGAGGGACAGCCCTGATTTGCACTGACTTCTGGTAACCTCCGTACAAATAAACACCTGCAGCTTCACATCTGCAGGTTCACGGACAAACCAGGACTTTGTATTCAGCTTCAAGGAAGAGGTGAGAGAAGAATCTTGGTAATAGTAAGTGATTAGTGCAGGGAATAGAGTGCCCTTGGAGGCAAGATCCAAAATGAATCAGTGAGCAGATAAAGCCCCAGGTGACCAATAGGTTCCTTCAAATGGTAGCTGCGAGAGGAGAAGATACTTTTACTGTCAGAGAGACTGCATAGGGGAAGGGACCGAACCAAGGAGAGCCACTTAATGAGCAGAAGGAGCAGTGACAGTGGTGGCAATTTACAAGTCGTGCAAAGAAAACCTCCTTTGTCTATTTAATGTGTATCTCTGCTACCAGTAGTGATATCTATTTCAGCTGATTGAGACATACAGCATGGACAATTGCTAGGTGGGCTCTTTCCGTGGGTTGGAAGAAAGTCAGTCAGTTCAAGGGAGGTGTCAGATCAGAGAGAGTTAATGAGATGGACTGAGCTGTGTGAAGCGTTGGCAGCTTAAGGTGGATGTTTGCTCGTGGCTACATGACACCATAGTTATATTAAAGTTGTGGACGTTATGTGTCTTTTAAAGTCCAGTGTGTGAAACTATGTTTACTCTACAATATCTGATATTTAGGGGACTAAAATCATAAGCAAAAAGCAACAATATAAGCACTGGTATTCATCTTTTAGATAAAGGTACCTAGCTATTTGATTACAGCAGGTAGATTTTTAATTTCAACTTTTATTTTAGATTAAAAGTACACGTGCAGGTTTGTTACACGGGTAAATTGCATGATGCTGAGGTTTGGGGTCCAAACAATCCTGTCACCCAGGAGGTGAGCATAGAACCCAACAGGTGGTTCCTCAGCCCCTTCACCCCCATCCAGTGACCCCCAGTGTCTGTTGTTCCCGTCTTGATGTCTATGTGTCCTCAATGTTTAGTGAGTACATGCCGTGAGAACATGCCCTGTTTGGTGTTCTGTTTTCACAATAGGTTTCTCAGGATAATGGCACCTAGCTCCATTGCTGCAAAGGGCATGATTTTGTTCTTTTTTATGGCTACATAGTATTTCATGGCATGTATGTACCACACTTTCTTTATCCAGTCCACTGTTGATGGGGATTTAGGTTGATTCTGTGTCTTTGCTATTGTGAATAGTGCTGCAATGAACATATAAGGGCATATGTCTTTTTGATAGAATGGATTCTTTTCCTTTGAGTATATAACCAGTAGTTGGCTTGCTAGATTGAATGGCAGTTCTATTTTAGGTTCTTTGAGAAATCTCCAAACTGTAAAGCAGGTGGATTTTTTTTTTTTTTAAAGAAAAAAGAATGGCTTCATTTTGGTGAATGGGGCAAGTTGCCAAATTTTCATTTGCTCTTTCCATTGGCAATGAAATAAAGCCACATCCAAATACTGAAGCCTCCTTCCTGAAGAATTCCCAATGGCCCCAGCCCCCCAACAGCTTGTCTTTCCTATATTACTTTTGCTATTACCCACCTGATGATCAGAATGTTGTCAGAATCAAGTGCGAAACAAAATCAAAAAAAAAAAAAAAAGAAAGCAAAAGAAATGAAAAGCACATCCCCCAAAATAGTGAGTAAAACACGTAAAGAGCCAAATAATGTTAACAACACAAGGTAAGTGCTTGTAATTTATCTCAGAGAAGTTGATTTGGATAAATTATCAACCAACACTCAAAATTTAGGTGTTATAAGTACACATATGCAAATACTTACAAGATTATTACTTCTAAGGCCATTTTTGCAGTTGTTATGATTGTTGAATTAGAAGTGATCAAATTCCTTTGGGGAGGCTGAAGCGCTGATGGAACTTTGCTTTGCTGTGGCATCTTCTTTAAAGCCCCCCTTTTTTGTTCTCTTCTATTTTATGCCATCATTTTTGGCTTTTGGGCCAATGGGACTGTCTTCTATGCAACTTCTCTGAATACTTAGTGAATTCTGGACATTAGGATTTGTCTGATAATTCTGTTTGTTCTTCCTGAACAAGGTCTTTGTGGAATATAAGGTCAGATTTGGTCAGTTTTTTCAGCCCTTTTCTTTCACTGGTTACACTTAAGCTGATTTCCAGACTCCACTGCAGGCGAAGCTGTTTTCATGGTCACCTTGAGTTCCCTTACTTAACATTTTGTTAAAATAAAATTAAGAAATCCCTATAATGAGAAGGTATTGTTGAGAGCGGTCACACATATAACAGAAAGAATCAAATACATTTTCCCCATGCCCTCCTCTAATTCCACTACCCAACAGCATTGAATTTATATTCAACTATATTTAAAATGGAAGCCAAATTTAAAATAAATATTGTGTGTAACGTATATGACAACAGCTCTCTATGGAAATAATCTTTAATGCAATATTATGTTTATTTCACTGAAGTGACAATGTGTTGCTACCAAAGCTTCCCAATGCAACAAGAATCTCATGGAGGCTCTTCATGATCTTTTTATTTCTTTTAATTGATACTTTTCCCTGCTTTTGTAAGTTTAGGTGAATCAACCATCCTGGTGTCAGTCTCCAGTTTTAAAATGAACTAGGAAAAATCACCGGTGTCCTTTCACCCTCTGCTCTTCTGAGCTATACGGTAACCGTATTAGAGGCAGTAACCATTAATTCTATGTTTTGTCTCAGTGCCTTGGATGCAAGTGAACATCAGTAAATATTTGTATACGATGCTAATGATGTTTGTAGTGAAAAGAATCTTTAGTAAATATAGAAAATGTAATACATGTAAGGCTCCCATTTAGGCCAAACACATCATGGAAACCTATGGCTTAGAAAGGCAAGGCAACACCTATTGGACACTTGGGTGCACTGCTTACATTTCTCAAGGCAAAGATCGTACACCTTCGCGCCCACTGTCAGGAACTTGATGTTAATGTGCAATGGCTACACTTGCATTAGGGCCCCAGGCAGAGCCAACAGACATAAGAATAACATTCCAATTTTTGCAGAAGGAAAACAAAAGCCTTTGTCTTTATGGCGTGAAACCATATGTATCATGAGAATTTTGCAAGGTGATAATCTGAAAACTCCTAAAAGAGTGGGTTATGCCATGATCTGTCTTCATGTGACTATCATTGTCATCAGATTTCTGTTAATTGCCAGAGTTTTGGTTCAAGCTGGTAATGCTGCCTTGGGCATTCCTGTGGCCTAATGAGAATAACGTAACATGGAAGAACTTATTACCCAAAGGGCAAATGCCACCTATGCAGGGGCCACTCTTGGGCAAGCTTGGAGTGGACAGACAAGGAACTGAGATGAGGTCTGCAGCTGGAAGTGAATCTAGGCGCTCACATCTTGCAATGTGGACCAAGAAAATATAAAACCACAAAAAGCATAGGTTGCTATTATTGTTACTTCTTTAATAAGGTTGTGGACTATTGTCCATTCTTTTATGTACGGGTATCAATGATTTAGTGCCCTCCAAAGATATGATTAATACATTTGTATACACTTACCTGAGAATTTGGTAGCTGTGGTTGAAAGAAACTTGTTGGTCAGAGATCCAAGAAAATGTGTGACTATGTTAGTAAAATATTGTGAGCGATGTCCTAAGTAATTCTCAGATTACTTCTGTCAGGTAAGGCTTATGATGTCCATCCAGAAAAGTAAAATCTTAAGACAGAGAAAGTTCAAGTCATTCAGTCAGAGTTATTCAGAAGTTTAGTGGATCAGGTAGGTGTCTAACTATCCAAGTGTGGAGTACCAGGTCATAATAATTTTTCTTGGCTGGGTGCAGTGGCTCACACCTGTAATCCCAGCACTTTGGGAGGCTGAGGCAGGAGGATTGCTTGAGCCCAGAAGTTTGAGACCAGCCTGAGCAACATAGCAAGACCCCATCTCTATAAATAACAAAAAAATTAGCCAGCCATGATGGTACACTCCTGCAGTCCCAGCTACTTGGGAGACTGAGGTTGGAGAATTGCTTTAGACAAGGAGGTTGAGGCTGCAGTGAACTATCATTGTCAATGGCACTGTAATCCAGCCTGGGGGACACAGTGAGATCTCATCTCAAAAAAAGAAAAAATTCTGCTGTAGTATACAGGTTTTTATTCAGGGATATTATTTCTAATTGCAAGTATTCCATATATCTTTTCTTCTTTTATATCATTTCCATGTACCCATTCTCTCTTGATAAATGCATCATCTCTAATATTTTAATTATTTGATATTAATTGAGGACTTCCAGATTCATTACATCAGTTAGAATTGTACACATATATACTTAAATTCTATATATTTAAGGTGTATAACATGATGTTTTTGATATGCATGTAGATAGTGAAGTGATTACTACAGCTAAGCAAATGACCTTATCCACCCACCTTCCACAGTTACCCTTTTCGTGTGGGGTAAGAGCACCTAAAATTCACTCTGAGAGCGAATTTGTGGTATGCAGTGCATTATTATTAACTCTAGTCCTCAAGCTGAACTCTAGGCTGACTCATCCTCCATAACTGCAAGTGTGTACCCTTGGACTACTTCTCCTCACTTCCTTCTCCTCCCCACGCCTGGTAACCACTGTTCTACCCTGTTTCTATGAGTTTGACTATTAGATTCCACATAGAAGTGAGATCATGCAATATTTGTCTTTCTGTGCCTGGCTTATTTCACTTAGCATGATGTCCTCCAGGTTCATCCATGTTGTTGCAAGTGGCCAGTTAGGATTCTATTCTGCAACAAACACCCTGAAGTAACAGTGGCTTAAGCAAGATACATGTTTCTGTCTCACAAAATAGAAGTCTGGAGGTAGGTAGTTTACAGCTGGTAGGAGGTTCTATAGATTTCTGAGACTCAGGCTACTTCTATTTCCCCACCCCTCCCCACTAAATCGTCCTCAGCAGACAGCTTCCATATCCTAAAGTGGCTCTGGTACCAGGAGCCAAATGTCCATGTTGTAGGTTGGGAAGAAAGATGGGTGGGCCATGGGATGCACCTGTAGCCAGCTCCTTGAAGGAGCTTTCTGGAAACCCACAAAGTACCTCATTGCAGCTCATTGGCCAGATGTTGGAGGTGAGGCCATACTTTGCTGCAAGGGAGGCAGGAAAATGTAGTATCAGCTGTAGTGTTAGGTGCCATGTCAACACAAATAATAACAAGATTCTGTTACTAATGGAATAACCAAACAGGATGATGAGCAGCAGTATCTACTGCATATGCCTACTTACTTAGTGGCTTCCCTGCCTGGTCATTTATCCCTGGTCCTTTCTGATTACTTGGATGCCTTTTCTACTTGGGTGTTAAAGAAAAAGCAAAGATTTGGGAGGAAAGAGGACAAAGGAGTTGGTGGCCTTAAAACTCAAAATGGTAAGTACATGGATGAAGCCTCTTGAGCTGTGAATAGTGCTAAAAAATAAATAACATTTCCTAAACACTTACTATGTGCCGAGATTTGTGTTAAAGTATCTTATATATAATATCTCATTTAATACTCAAAATAAATGTATGAAGGAGTTATTATTCTCGCCATTCTACACAAGGGGAAACTGTTCTGCAGAGGCTTAGTAACTTGTCTAATGTCACACAGCCAGCAATGGGAGAGACAGGATTTATTTTTTAGGCTCACTGATTCTAAAGGCTGAGTTCAAGCTCTGCATTCCTCAGCCTCCCAGGATGGGAAGGATAAGAGGACAGCAAGGTCACAATGGGAAAGGTCTATTTTGAAGTGCCTATTGATACTTCCTCTCTCTAAAGTTTCTACTGAAGAAGAATCAGGCAGCCATGTTTGTGGCATGGATTCTGCCTCTTCAGGCAGACTTGGCTGGTTCTGGGATGGAGACCACCCATCAAGGGCATCATAGCTGATTTTTTCCCTTGGAATCTCAGATTGAATTATGGAGGAATTGAATTGTGGGAACAGAATGCAAAAATTCAGTAAAGTGAGTAGGAGGTTCCCACCAGAAGACAGAAACAGGAGAAAGGGGTGGAGTCCCTAGAGCAAGGTTATTCCATGGCTGGTTGGCCCTAAAGAAAAGCCAGAGCTCTTTCTGTTAAGTTCTCCAGCCATTGCCTGGAATTCAGACCTACTGTCCAGTTCTGCTTCTTTGAGTCATGACTGGGAACCCAACTTCCATGGCCTGAAGAGTCTCTGTTAGGCTTACAATCAACTCTTCTCATTCAGGTTCATTCAAATGTTTTTCTGTTTTTTATATTCATGAGGGCTACAGTATAATAGATTCCTGGACTTAGAAAATATTCATTTTAGAGTGTGATGATTAGCACCACAGATTATGCAGCCAAACTGCCTGGGTCTAAATCTAGATTCAACACTTATTATCTGTGTGACCTTGGGCAAATCACTTTATCTCTCTGTGCCTCAATTTCATTATAGAATGCTTCATGACACATTGTTAATATTTGTATTAGTTCGTTTTCACACTGCTATAAAGAACTACCTGAGACTGGGTAATTTGCAAAGAAAAGAGGTTTAATAGACTCACACTTCCCCATGGCTGGGGAGGCCTCAGGAAATTTACAATCATGGCAGAAAGTAAAGGGGAAGCAGGCACCTTTTTCACAGGGTGTCAGGAGAGAGAGAGAGAGTGCAGGAGGAATTGCCACTTTTAAATCCATCAGATCTCGTGAGAACTCCCTCACTGTCATTAGAACGGCGTGGGGGAAACCGCCTCCATGATCCAATCACCTCCCACCCGGTCCCTCCTTTGACACATGGAGATTACAATTCGTGATGAGATTTGGGTGAGGACACAGAGCCAAACCATATCAATATTATATACATGTTT
Organism: Pan troglodytes; assembly: GCF_028858775.2. NCBI lineage: Eukaryota > Metazoa > Chordata > Mammalia > Primates > Hominidae > Pan > Pan troglodytes. Next base: position 21,388,925 of record NC_072406.2, read on the forward strand.
AATATTATCATCGCTCTTTCTGCGTTGTTTACTATCAGAAAAACAACCTCTGCTTCTGATTTTCACAGAATACAACCCTGTGTGGTAGGTAATAGTGTCCCATTTCCCAAATAAGGAATTGAGGCCCAGAGAAATTGGGTAAGTTTTCCATGATCGTTGATAAGTACTCAAGTCAGGATTTGCCCTTAGGTCTGATTCTAAAATCTGTTCTTTTTCCCTGGACCAGAATCACCGTGCACTTGCTCTGTGTAAAGCAGCCTGGGAAAAATTGTCCCAGGGTCTCTTTAGTCCCAAATGAGATGTGCCATATATTTCTCAAATGCCCTGCATTTGCATAGGTGTTTTTTTCCTTTTGCATTATGAAATTACTTTAACAAGAGTTAGTTCATTTTCTGTTGTATATGCCAGAGTTCATTGGCATAATAAAAAGCTTGTAAGTCTTTTGAGTAGATGAGAAAAATTCACTCAAGGCTTAGTTAATATATATGAGTGTTATTTTTTTTCTCCCATCGCTCTGACCTGTAAATGGCTCATTTATCAGTGTGTTGAGCAGGTAACTTTCAGCCGATGGGCCATGAATGAAATCTGTGTCTGGTGGCGGCCGTGTACAGGGAGAGAGAAAAAGTGAATGATAGAAAAAAGAGGCAATCAATGTTTAAACAATGGTCTGCCTTCAGCAAAAGAAATCCCCCATGTGCTCCAGACTTCTTTGTGTGGGAGAAGCTAGAGAGAGACCACAACCATAAGCTGTCTCATCTCTTTTAAATCTATATTGGCAAATTAGCTACTCAATGGCTTTCAAATGTGCTAAGACAGCTTGTCGTTGTAATGACTGACAGACTGGGGAAATCTGGACCTCTGTGGAATAAGGGTCTTAGAGAAGAGAAAGAAAATGTTCTGATTAGATGTCATTGAAGCCTTTATTTGTACTATTCACAACAGTAAATTATGAGGATACCATCCTGACCTAATCTATTAAAAGGACTTAAACATGCCCTGGAATGACAATACAGGGTCTTACACAGTCAGGCCTAAAGTGGGGCTGGTTTTCATCCAAGTCGGCTTAGGAGTGGGAGAGGTGCAGTTTGGAGTCAGGACTGAGCAGAGAGTGGTACTGTCTCCAAAGCCCTAAGAGAATTTCTAAAGGGTCTCAGCCCCAGATAGCTCTCATTATTTTCTTTACTGCAAGTTTTCATTTCATGTTTCTGTTAATAAACTTAAAACATCTTTTTTTTTGGTCAGATGTTTGGGGAAAGTGGACATCAAGGCTTAGTTTTGTCTCTTTATAACAGGAAATGACATTCAGAAAGTATTCCACACATTATTACGAATATTTCCACCTGATAGACAAATATTTTAAGACCAGTGAGAGAATCCTATTTAACTTCCTCTCCTGGGATATGAAAGGTTATTATAGAACACAACACTAGTGATGTTTTTATTTCAGTTTGGGCATATTTTGTTTCATCATCTAGGCAGTAACCATGGTTGACTACATAATATTTTTGTACTTAGCTATGCAACTCTTTCTTCATACGTCCTTGCTTAATAGAATCTCCATTACTATCCAACTGAAATGCTGCTACTTTAGTAAGGATAGTAGCACATTTAAAAAATATGCTGGTTTAGAAAGTATTACATCTGTGTTTTCATTTGCACTAACTTCTAAATACAAACATTTTAGTGTTTCTTCTATAATATGTTGCATTTCCACCCTCATAGTGTATCAGGTAACAAGTATATGACATAGTGCTATTTTATTTTTTTAGTATTTAGATTTTACAAAGCATTTTTACATGCTTTTCCAATAATCTTTCAAATAAATTATTAGTCCCAATTTACAGGTGCGGAACCTGAGGTTGATGGGGTAAGTCATTTATTTAACCTAATAGAGCTGGCAAGGAGGTAGCTTGCAAACCCAGGTTGTAAGTCTAGAGTGAAGACCTTTCATCATTGTGTGAGAACTGCAGAACAGGAGAGGTAGTTGTTTTGGCGGATAGCCAGATACCACGGGACAGAGGCCACTGGAACACAGGGCATTTCTCTGCCTTCCAGTATGGGAGTCTCTAAACAGGAAGCTGTTCACTCAATTCTAAACCACATTTGGAGAACAAAGAATTTTATTCATAGATGAGCTTTAATTGCCCATTGCATTGTTTCTTTTCACATCCTTTTATCTCTCTAATTAAAACTGGGATGGATAAGATCTTAACTTTCTTGTTTCAAGTTAAAAATTCATATTTTTATGGGTAAATCTTCAGTGTTTCACAAGGCTCCCTGGTTTCTCAATGAAAGTTGCATAGCACCTCTTTTGTTCTCATCAAGTGGCATGCTTATAGGGCTAGATAAACCATAAAATTATAGGGTAGAGCTGTAATTACCTCTGCTTTCTAAACCACAGTGTAGGATCCTTATAGCACTTCCTTTAGAATGTGATTGAGTTAATTGTTATTACTATGTTATCATGTAGCATTAACTAACATATCCAAAGCAGCTACCTAGTTATTCAAGAGTCATTGCATCACCCAGAGCCCGGTGACTTAACTTGTGATCAGCGTTCATGAAATGTGCAAAATCAAGTTCTTGCTGCTTGTGTTTAGCTGGGGATTATAGCTCTTATAAAAGCCTTAGGGCTAGTTTAAGTGGCCTGAGCCTGAGGTTTTGAAATACCTGGAACTTCACCCAGGCTCAAAGCCCTAGCATGGTTGACTCAACAAGTGTAATATCACTCACTGCACTGTTTGTGTGTATTTAGGAAGACAGCTTAAAATTTAAGGGTCCTGTGTGCACTTAAACAGACTTGGGGCATTTTGGGAAGGAGTAGGAGTGCTTTTATATTCAATCAACCGGCAAACCTGTTATACTGGTAATGTTATGTGGTAGAGAAATGGGAGAACTGGTTTGGAAAAAGTGAGAACTCTTGCTCTTCCCACTTACTCTCTCACCTATCACCCAGTTTTTAGAAATGTTTGGAGCCAAACTTTGGAATATTTTCTTGCTCTTTGCGAAGCACAGTTGAGATCTGGAATAACAAACAGGTATCCTTCCAATTATACGTTGTACCTGGATCTGAGTCGATGTACCTTGGTATCAGTCTATCTGTGTATCTTTATATCTGTGTATGTGTCTATTTGTGAATGTGTGTATCTCCTTTTGTATCTTTATGGGACATGTTGGCATGAATGAGCCCAGATTACTAACTCCAGTCTGGAACTCATGGGTAACAAGAGGAAACTCGAAAAGGGCCTTAATAGTTTGGAGCCTGAGGCTCTCTAGGTTTCCAGAAATTCTACAACTTTTCTTCCGCCTCCCCGAACGCATTGCTTCCATGACGTCTCTTGCACCTGTGTGCTCCTAGTGCTGCCATGTTAACTTGGTTCTTCATTAATGAGTGGTTTCGTAACCAGGCTCCCTTCTCCTCCTTTCTAACCCATCCTAAACCACAGGTCCTATCTGCTGGTCAGGCATGGTCAAGGGATTCCTACAGCTTAGACTGCTGTTTGAAGCTCTTTGTGGACTTCCTCCTATTCCCCTTCCCAGCCTTCTTTCTCATTATGGCCCAGCCAGGACCCTTTATTCAAGCCCCACTGGAGTGGTTGCTGCTTTTGAGATATGCGTGGCACCTTCCTTGTTCTGTATCATTTCTTATGCCAGTCCTTTTAACTAAAATACTCTTTCTCCCATTTCAGCATTTGAACACGTCTTGAATGTCCTTCCTTCCTTCCTCTTTCTTTCTTTCTCTTTCTTTCTTTCCTTCCTTCCTTCTTCTTATTCTTTTCTTCCTTTTTCTTTCTCTTTCTTTCTCTTTCTTTCTTTCTTTCCTTTCTTTCTTTCTTTCCTTCCTTCCTTCCTCTTTCTTTCTCTCTTCCTTTCTTCCTTTTTTTTCTTTTTTTGACACAGGGTCTTGCTTTGTCACCCAGGCTGGATTGCAGTGGCAAGATCATGGATCATTGCAGCCTCGACCTCCCTGGCTCAAGTGATTGTCCCAGCTCAGCCTCCTGAGTGGCTGAGACTACAGGTGCATACCACCACACTCAGCTAATTTAATTTAATTTAATTTAATTTTGTAGAGATGGAGTTTTACTATGTAGCCCAGGCTGGTCTTGAACTCCTAGGTTCAAGCAATCCTCTCACCTTGGCCTCCCAAAGTGCTAGGATTACAGGTGTGAGCCACCAAACCTGGCTGAATGTCATTTCTGATATGCAAAAAATCTCCTCTGATATCCTCCAAAAGAACTTACCTGAAATAGGCCCTATATCATCTAATTGATTTTAATCCTTTTGCAATCCGGGACTCTCTTGATTTTACAACCCCAAGTATGTTTCCAGTTTTGATTTTCCTCTCCACCTATGTGGCTACCATAGTGATATGTTTAAAATGCTAATGTAATAAATGCTTATTACTCCTCTGCTTAAAATTCTATCATGAGAGGAGGAAGTTTGAGTAGATATGTAAGAGAAACTATTACTTTATCCTTAATATTTCTCATAAATGCACAAATTATGTTTATAATAAAAATAAACCCTTTCATTGTTCCCCATTACTTATGGATTGGAAAAACAGTTGCTTTGCATGACTTGGAAATCTCTTCATGATTGAATGGGTGATCCTGTTGGAAATTCAGACTTCTTTGTACACCAGTCTTCAAGATGGACTAGGATTCTTAACATTTGCTGAATATTCTATGGTGCTCCTGAGCTCTGGAGGTGCTGGCCTTCTTTCCCCCAGGGTCCTCTTCCACGGGAAGGGGTTCCCCTAAAACTCCACATTCAGGTTATGCCACCTTTTCTCTGTAGTTTTACCTCCCCTCCCTAGGCATAGTTGGGTCTTTTAACATACCCATGTTAGGGTACTTACCACATGGCCCTGTTTTTGTTTATTGTTATTTACTTGTAGCTGCCTACATTCAAAAGAGATTTAAGGCAAAGAAATCTGGTACTTTGAATTTTGTATCCTGGTGTATTATGATTCTCCAGAGAAGCAGAACCATTAGAATATATTACGAGATATCAACTCACATGATTATGGAGGCTGAGAAGTCCCAAGATCTGCCATCTGCAAGTTGGAGACCCAGGAAATTTGGTGATGTAGTTTGAAGGCCTGAGAGCTAGAGACTATAGTATAGATTCCAGTCTGAGTCTGAAGGCCTAAGAAACATGAGGGCAGGAGATTGATCCCACAGCTCAAGCAGTCGAGAGAGAGAGAGAGAGAGAGAGAATATCTTCCCTTTCTCTATTTTTTTTTTTGTCTTAGTCAAGAGCTAAATCCCTTGGATGATGCCTACCCACATTGGTGAGGGTGATCTGCTGTACTGAGTCCACCAATTCAAATTGTAATCTCTTCTGGAAACACCTTTGTAGACACATCCAGAAATAATGTTTAACCGGCTATCTGGGCATCCTGTAGCCCAGGAAAGCTGGTACATAAAACTGAGTATCACACCTGGGCACCTAGATCATGCCAAATTTGAGAGGTATTAATTATTATTATTATTTTGATAAGGATTTGTGAACTTGTAAAAAACAAAATCATAGAAGAATTGGAAGAGTGAGTAGAGATTATCACACAAATTTTTTGTTATGTACCTGAGGAGTCTAAAGTCATTTGTAGTCTCCTTCACATCTGGCACAATGTCTTGTGTTTGGAGGATTTTAGCATATTTTTGTTGAATGAATGTTGTTAACCATTAGTCACTCTCTTACTTATGGATTTGTCTATTTCTCCTTGCAATTCTATCCGTTTTTGCTTGTTTTCAGCTGCATAAATATTTAGGATTTTTATGACCTCTTAGTAATTGATCCCTTTATCATTATGAAATTACCTTCTTTATTCCCAGTAACATTCTTTTCTCTGAAATCCACTTTGTCAGATATTAATATAGCCAGATTTCATTTTATTACTGTTGGAATAAAATATCTTTTTCGACCCTTTTACTTCTTATCTATATTTAAAGTAAGCAGCACACAGTTGGGTCTTCTTTTTTATTTAACCTTATATAATACCTGCCTTTAGATTGGACATTTACACTACTTGCATTTAATGTTATTATTGATATGATTAGGTTGAAATACATTACCTTGCAATTTATTTTCCATGTGTCCCATCTGTTCTCTCTCTCTCTCTCTCTCTTTCACCTGTTCTGCCTTCTTTTGGGTTAATTACATATTTTTTATGATTCTATTTTATCTCCCTTGTGGACGTATGATTGCATCTCTTTATTTGTGCTTGTTCAGTAGTTGCTTTAGGATTTATTGTATGCATCTTTAACTTATTGAAGTCTATCTTTAAGTAATCATGTACCACTGCACATACATAAGTATAAGAATGCTACAATAGTAGACTTCTGTTTCTCCCTCCTCCATCTTTATGCTATAATTGTATAGTATTTTATGTTTATTATGCTACATTTATATTATTTTTGCTTAATTAGTTGATTATCTTTGATAGAAATTTAAATAATAAGAAAAAAATCTTATATACCTGCCCTAGCATTAATCTTTCCAGTACTCTAGATTCTCTTGTATATATTTATATTTCCATATGGTTTTATTTTCCTTCTGTCTGAAGGACATACTTCAACATTTCATGTAATGTGGGTCTGCTGCAGATGAATTCATTTTACCTTTGCTTTTGAGAGGAATTTTTTTTTGTTTGGTGAATAATTCTACTTTGTCAATTTTGGTTTTCTTTCAATATTTCAAAGTGTGTCTTCTTATCTGGATTGTTTCTGAGAAGAAATCTGCTGCCACCTGTATCTTTGTTTTTTTTTTTTTTTTTTTTTTTTTGTATGTAATGTGTCTTTTTTCCTCTGGCTGTTTTAAAGGTTTTCTCTTTAGCACTGGTTTTGAATAATTTGATACGTGTGCCTTGGTGTGGTTTTCTACATGTTCCTAATATCTGGGATTTGTTAACCTTCTTCAATCTACGGGTTTATAGTTCTCATTAAATGTGCAAAAATTTCAGCCATTATTTCTTCAATTAATTTTCTTCCCCTTCTTCTCTTTTGGAGACTCCAATTACAAATAGGATATATATATATTTGATTGCTTGAAATCTTCTCATAGCTCAGTGATACCTCTTTTTTTTTAATTCTTTTTTCTCTTTATGTTTTGTTTTGGACAGTTTCCATTGTTACGTTGTAGAGTTTATTACTTTTTTCTTCCATAATATCTAATCTGCCATTAATCCGATCTAGTGAGATTTCCTTTTCACACACATTGATTTTTCATTTCTAGTAGTTGGCCTTGAGTCTTTTCTATACTGTTCATCTTTCTATTTAACTTTTGGAACGAATGAAATTGATTTGTAACAATGATTTTAATGTCCTTGTCGGCTACGAGTTTTAATATCTGTGTCTGTTATGGGTCTGATTGATGGCTTTTTCCTGTGTTCTTTGCATGCCTGATACTTTTTGATTGAATGCCAGACATTGTGAATCTCACCTTATTAGGTGTTGGATATTTTTCTTTTCTAGGGGTGTTCTTAAGCTTTGTTCTGGGATGTAGACAAGTTACTTAGAAACAGTTCAATCCTTTTTGGGTCTTGTTTTTCAGATTTGGTAGGTGAACTGGAGCAGTGCTTACTCTAGGACTAATTCTTCTCCACTACTGAGGAAAGATCGATTTGTGTACTCTACTGAGGGCCCTGTGAATCTCAAGGCTTTCCAATCTGGCTCTTGGAAATAGACACTATTCCCAGCCTTGGGTGAGTGCCAGGCACTGTGACCTCCTGATCCTTTCAGGTGGTTCTTTTCCTGGACTTCACATGCATAAGCTGATCAGAACTAAGTTGAATGTTAGAGGGGAACACTGTAGATCCTGGCATTCGCTCTGTGTGTAGCTGTCTCCTATTTGATGCTTTATCCTTCAAATACTAGCTGCCTTGACTCCCCTTAATTCCATCTTCACAACTCATGGAATATGCCAAATTTGATCTGAGTTACCCTTCGCTCCACTGTGGCCTGCAAACTCTCTCGAGGAAGTAAGCTTGGACAATTTTAAGGCTCGTTTTATTTGTTCCTCATATTTTAATAATAATTGCCCTTTATTTTCCTATATCCAAGGGCTCACAGACCATTATTTCATATATTTTGTCAAGTTTTTTATTGTTTTAGGTGAGAAGGAAATTTGAATGCCTTTATTCCATCTTGACTAGGTTATCTTTGTTTGAAATTATATTTCCCACATTCTTCTAGAATATATGATTCTTAGGCTAGAATTAAGTCTAATTACCCAATCATCTTATATTGTTTTAACAATCTTCTTTACTTTTTTTGGTTTATTTTTTCTCAATAGCATGATTGCAACTTGCTAAAGCAAGTGATTTTTCTGAATAATAAGCTGATAGCTCTGGAAGCTTTTTCTCTACCTCATTCTACAAATCATTATCTTTAACCACTAGAGAATTTTAATACTGATCTGTAAAAATGTCCTTGGCAAAACATGTCCTGCCATCTTTGCCTCTATTTCAGTTCATTGTATCATATGATGTTTTATTACAGGTGGAATGTGTGTGCAAATTGTGATCAAGAAGATTAAGAAAAATATTTACAAATTTATTGAGTAATTAGAAATAATGTATCTAATATTTCGTACTTTGAATAATGTTACTAGTATCCTCATGATAGTGGTGAATTTATATTTGATTCTTTCCCATTCTTCTCCATCATCTTGATATCTGATGTCAAATTATATCAACTGTGTCTTTACAAAATTATTCTCATCTGTCACTCCTCTGCACTTCTGCTTCCTAGTTTAGGCTCTAATAAAATATCACTTGAATTGCCCTAACAGTCTCTCCTCTCAACAACCTGTATACACTAAACAAGTCTTCAAATATGAATTGAATATGTTCTTGTTCCAAGAAGTGTTGAGAGCTGGCTCGGGATGAACCAATCATACTCAACCAAAACTTTAATGTGTGCCCCTCCTGTTAAAAATCCCTTCACAAATTCCGTCCTCTAAGAAAATGAAATTCAAATGCCTTTGCGTGACAGTCATAAGATGTTATACAACGTACCTTTTTGGTTAAATTAAACAGCTTTTTGTTCTCTCTGTACATCAAATATTCTCTTTGCTTTCTTAAACTTTAATAGAATGTGCATTCTTTTTTTTTTTTTTTTTCACTTCCAAGGTCTAACTCAAAAGCCTCATTCCCACGCAGCCTCATTTGATCCTCTCCAGATTGGAAGTTTTATTCTCTTACGGCTACTCCCACTTTTTACTTTATCTTTTTTTATTTATGTATATATCTTATCTCCTTTATTGACTGTACAACAGTTTGAGGGCAAGGTAGGCATAGGGCTTATTCCTCTATTTTCTACTCTGCTTTTCACTGAATAATTGGTGTTCAACAAAAGCCTGGAGAATGGTAAGTAAAGGGGCACAAAGAGTCGCTTAAACCAATTTTATCCAAATAATTCTAAATGGACAAGAAATTTCAGGAATGTTAGGTCTGGTGCCTACTGGTGACCATGGGAGGAAATATAACTCATGGGACATTGGGTTGAGCAGGAAAGAGTATCTTTTCAAGATTTTTTTTTTTTTTTTTGATGGTTTTGTTTTAGGTCAAAGAAGATTAGTATATTAACAATTCAACACTAAAGCTTAATTGGCAAAACACCAAGGTGCTTGGTATAGTGGTACTATAATCCAGTTTAGTGATCTTCTTAACTTTATTTTCTAAAACTATCATTTTGGAAGTTGAGCTAAGACCAAGATAGTTTGATAACAAATGGAGACCCTTGCTTGGCACATTTACATGTAGAATAGATTTCTTTTCTTTTAAATAAGGGTTATTGGTTCCATGAGGTCACGGAAGTGAGAAATATTGAAAATATTTTAGAAAACTTAAAATTTCACTTAATTGATAAACTCTCAGCTCTTCCATTTTCTGTGTCCTTGAGTAAGTAACTTAACCTAAGTCTTAGTTTTCTTATCTATAAAATAGGGATAATAACACTCTATAGTGTTGTAGGAGTAAATTAGTTATTTTTAGTAAACTTCTTCCCATAGTAGTTTTTGTTATGATAATCAGCATTATGTAAGTTTTAACTATTATATATACCATGACTTACAAGAGTAGTTACATTTGCCTTTTCATTTCTTTGTTTGGTTGTAGGCTACATGCATGAGACACCTTATCTCTACTATTTAATATACTGTTTAGATGTTGAAATTGTTCAAGTGATTTTTGTTTATTAAATGAGTACATCAAGGCCTTCTGTGGTGCTTAGTAACTATTAAAACCTTGTCATGGGAAGGGTTTAGATTGGAAAGCATTCCATGATGGCAAGTGATATTAAACACTGAAATGAGAGGAAAAGACAGGGGGTGAATCTTTTCATTGAAGTCTTTGGGATTAAGATAGTAGTTCACTTGTCTGAGTCATCACAGAATCCTGCTAGAACAGTAGAGAAGACTGAAGGGCAGATGAAGTCATTTCTATTTCATGATTTAAAACTGCAAATAACAATTGTCCAATAGTATAGACAATGCCTCTTAGCATATTATTTATATTCAAGCTGTCTACTTCAGAGAATATTAATTAAATAACCTCAGGGGCATGACATTTGCTAAATTCCTCCAACCCAATATTTTAAATTGTAAGCTACTACTTAACTTCAACACCTGAAATATAAAACAAGAACTGACAAAAATATGTGGAAAGCTATATATGTAAATGGGTCCCTAAAGTGCTGAGAAGCTCCCTGTCTAAGTCAGTTAGTGCTGCTATACCAGATTACCCTAAACTTGGAGGGCTAAACAACAAATGTTTATTTCTCATGGTTGTGGAGCCTGGAAATCCATAATCAAAGTGCTGGCAGATCCTGCATCTAGCAAGGGCTCTCTTCCTGGTTTGCAGATGGCTGCCTTCTTGCTGTATCCTCATATGGTGGACAGCAGAGAGAAGGGCCAAGCTCTCTGGTATCTCATCTTATAAGGACACTAATTCCGTCATGAGGCCTCCACTCTCATGACCTAATTACCTTCCAAAGGTCCCACCTCCTAATACCCTCCCATTATGGAGGGTAGGGGTTCAACATACGAATTTTGGGGAGGGGGGGTCACAAACATTCAGTCCATAACACCACCTTATTTCCAAATATACTCTTCTTCTTGTCATGATGCCTAAAACTCCATTGTTATAAGTCCATTATTTTCGAACAACATACTTGACTGGAATTATCTACCCACTTTGACTTGCTATTATCACAAACAGGGCAACATTAAGTCTTAGAACTATTCAGTCCTTAGACATCTTGTCTTAGTCTGTTCTCACACTGCTATAAAGAAATACCTGAGACTGGGTAATTTACAAAGAAAAAAGGTTTAATTGGCTCATGGTTCTGCAGGCTGTACAAGAAGCATGGTAGCATCTGCCCAGCTTCAGTCATGGCAGAAGGCGAAGGGGAAGTTGGCACTTCACATGCCAGAGCAGGAGGAAGAGAGGAATGAGGAGAGGTACTCCACACCTTTTTTTGTGTGTGCCCATTGTTTGCTAATGCTACACCTTTTAAACAACCAGATTTCGTGAGAACTCCATCACCAGACAGCACTAGAGGGATGGTGCTAGACCATTAGAAACTGCCCCCATGACCCAGTGACTTCCCACCAGGTCCCTCCTCCAACACTGGGGATTACAATTGGAGATGAGATGTGGGTGGGGACACTGAGCCAAACCATTTCACATTTTTTCTTGACAGTGAGAGAGGGGAAGAGAGCATGGATATAAAGTGCTAATTTTAAATTAAATGAGGAGGAGTTGAATACCTTTTGGGTAGAGCACACAGGACCTTTTATGAGGGAAGGCCACAGTGATTCCTCCAAGAGTGGCTTGGGTGTCCAAGGTGCAGGATTGGAGGCAGGTAAAAAGTAGGACAAAGAAGGTACTGAAGTGGGACATCTCTGACTTGCCACTATATTTTAAAGCCAGGTCTCATTTAAATTGAAGGTATTGGATTAGATACAGTGCTTCTCAGCCCACGTTGTAGTCTGACCTTACACATCCACCCTGGTGAGAAGGAATGGAGAAGAAGAGTTCGGGTGGAATGAAGACCTGGATCACAACTACTGTCACAGTAGAAGCACTTGTGAGTCCTCCTTATTTTTGCAGACTTTTGTCTTTCTTGTCTGTGGTTGGGGGTTGAGATCCTGAGCTATGTCCTACCCAAGGTCCCTCCAGCTAGAACATGCTGAGATTCTATAAATTGTTTTCTGCATAATATTCTTCCATGTAGAGGCTAAAGTTCATCAATTTAAAATTTATGACTACAACTCTTTTCAGCAACTTCACACCACCATACAGGTGCATGTGTATGTGATGTGATAAATTGAGTCAATTATAAGCACAGTTCTGGGAAAACAAAGACAAGCAAAATTTAGTGCATCTTCCTCACTTATCTGTTTATTTCAAGTTCTGGAAGCTTTAGGGTCTGAATTATCTACACGAATTGTCCCAGCATCCCCTCTTCAATTTCTATATGGAGATAACTCAAATTATGGCCAATATTACCGCTGCCCCCAATCTCTTTTTGGCTTTGAGATAATAAACATCTCCTAACAACTTAAAAAAATTGAGATGCCCTTTTCACTTTGACCATACAGATGGAAAAATTGTAAATAACAGATCCTTGACACTCTTCAGAAATAAAATGTGATGAAGGGTTCAGTTGTCTGATTAAATTCTCCCCATAAAATCTCACCTATCCTATTCTTACCCCAGGGATAAGGACTGTGCACACAATGGACATTATTTTTCTTTTGAACATACTCATATCTTGTCAAGATGTCATCAATACAAATACTTTGACGTTTTTAGTGCGATGATTGGGAAGCAGGTTGAATTTTTCAATCCTCCCAGCCAATATAAGTCAGTCTGAGATACTTAATTTCTATTTGAGATCCTTCATTTCTATTATAAACAGATCCCACAGTGGAAGATAAATTTCATGGTAACAGTTTGGACTTTTTTATGAACCACCTGCAAGTTTTCTGCAAACAACATGTTTTATGGGAGCTCAAGGCAATGTTCACTCATCAAGGCCTGACAGTAAGAGGAGGATGGATGAGGCCTTATCTCAGGCACACATGTAACCTTCCCTGTCCCCTGGCCTGACCTCCCTCTGCACTCATTTATGAAAATGATTCATCTTTAAAGAGCTTCCTCGCTCTGCCTGCAGGCTGTAGATCTTTTTGCACTGAACTTGTGTAGGCTGACGTTATAAACTTCAGTTTGTAAGCCATTTGGAGGGGCTTAATTTTGAATACTGGAAAAAGAAAGTACAATACATGTACTTCCTTAAAGGAACAGTCTCGTCCTGGGACTCTCTTCTACAGAAAGATGGTCCCAAGAGATCTATTGAAAAAAACATCATTAGGATTCAACTTGTATTTATTTTGCTAAAGTCTTGCCTCAGCACATTAAAGTAGATAGTGGGCAAGTAGTGCTAGCATTGGGCTGACGTTATCATGCCATTCTCTCCCCATATGGAGAAAGCGGCTTTGGAGCACACATTTCCTATTGGTGGAGGGCACTGCAAAGGGTCTTATTTGTGTCAGGTTTGGTGGAAATCAGTAGGTTTCTCTAGAATATTCCTTTGAACTGAAAAGCCTTAGGGAGTAAGGGGTATTAACTAGAAATAAGGAGAATAAGATCTCAACAAAAGTAGACATAGGAAAAGGGAGAAGAAGATGATATGAATTGGGTCATTTATTTAGCTAAATCTGTGAGTTGTAAGAGCCAGTATTTTCATAGTACTTGTGTGTGGGATCTCACATTGGAAATATGGCAAAAAATAAATATGTGCGAGAGTTTGAACTTAAGAAAGAGAAGATAGAATAGGTTCATAGCATGGTTTTTAAAATTCAATTTTTTTGTGTAACATGATTTAAATAGGAATGAGATATCCTAGACCTGACATCTAGATACCTAGAGTGACAAACATTTTCTGTGTAGGGATAGATATTCACTACTTTTAGGGCTTTGCAGGCCTTATGATCTCTGTCGCAACTACTCAACTCTGCCAATGTAGCACTGAAATAGATGTAGTCAGTATGCTTGGACATGGGTGTTTTCCAATGAAACTTCATTTATAATGCCATGAGGCAGCCTGGATTTGACCTGTGGGCCACAGTTTGCCCATTCCAGTCTTAGATTACTCTGGCCTCACACCAAGCCTCAACTAGACCTGTGCCTGCTTCCATGTTCCTCGACTGAGACCAATGACAAAAGTGTAGCCATAACTAAAGAGTGGCATTTTGCTACTTAACAGTCATTAAAATGAGTCCCATGGAAGCCTGTGTTCTGCAAGGTGGCAATTGGTGTTCCTCGAAAAAGGTGTCTGTGGTTAAGGAAATTTGGTAAATATGGGTGAGACTTCTTGGACTTACAATTTTTAAAATGCATTGAGAATGTCAAAGAGAAGATGAAGGAGGCAACATTTCCCAAACCTGTTCATTCGTAGAAGCTTCTTGTACTCCTGCCTCTTACCATCTTCAGAACACATCCCTGGGGTGTGTTCCCCAGGGAGATTAGAGTCTCTGATGTTGTCTACCCTGCCCCATGACAACAACCGGATTATGTGCTGCCTGAAACCAGATGTCTGCCCTATACAAGCTGGCTTCAGACACTCCCCCAAACTCCAAAAACCATTCAGGTAGAATTTTTCCTTTGTCTCTTATCCTGATAGCTATTTTTCTTATGCCAGCTTGCCTTTCCCTAATAGGTATTAGTGGAGCATGACTGTGTGCCCACTGGCCTTCCAGATGACTACAAAATAGCAGTAGTAGAAACGAGCTCTTCCTACATTCCATTTATTGGAATAATTACAAAGATTCCTGTAGAGACTTGCCCCCTGGCAATCCCTAATGATGTAAAGCCCTGCTCCAAGAAAGTTATGTCCTAACATCTTACCTGAAGGAGAGTTTTCTTGTGCTCATAGACAGCAATGATAAAACTTGGTGGCTGTGGGAATTCATAGAGGATGCTGGCTGTTCTCTGGCATAATGTTGTATGTGATGGAGTGCTGAGGAATTCAGCTCATCTCTGCTGAGCACCCTTCATGTCCATGACACAGGGCAAAGTGCTGTTGAAATTAGTATAATCAAGAAGGTATTGTTCTTGTCTTTGAGGAAATTCAAATTATGCAGGGATTAAAGGAATATAGTAGTAAAATTGTTTCAAATTGTGGAATCCAGAAAGGACACGGTTTCCTCAGGAGTAAGGGATGGTAATCTATGTGGTTTCTGGATTCCACAATCTTGCTTCAATCAGAGTAGCTCTGATGTTATCTATTTTATGTACTAGAAAAATAACAGGTGTTGGAGTCAGACACAACTCTTCTATTTACTATGGTGCTGCTTAATCCTTCTGAGCTTGTTTGCTTATCTATTTAAAGTGAATAACACCCAGGCTTCACAGATTTGTTGTGAAGATGGAATAAATGAATGTACATGAAGTGCCCAGCCCAGTTCCTGGCACACAGTAGCACCTCAGTAAAGGTCAGCCAGGACAACAGAGTAGACTATGGTGAAAGCCACAAGAAAACTACGGCGTACTTTCCATTTTGTCTCATAAACAGTTGGGCTGAAAATATTTGTTGGGAAAAAAATTGAATAAAACACAAAGGAATGAAAGAGAGAAAGGATTGTGACATCTGGCTGGGGGAATCTTAGATGGCCCTGCAGGAGGGGGAAAATTTATATTGCACTTTTACTTCAGGTCCTGAGGACAGAGGGTTTCTTGCAACCAGGTGACTTAGTGCAGGGATGAAAGAGGTAGCCTGGGCCACGCAGATGCCTCAGAATCTTTGAGAAGTCGTCTTTAGAGTGGCCAGGTGATATTAGGAAAAGACTTTCCTGGAGAAACATAGACTATAGGAGAATAAAAGAATGGGAGGGTGGAAGGATGTGGAGAGAGCAAAAGAGGGACACACACACACACACAGACACACACACACACATACACACGTGCACACACACACACACAGAAGCTACAGTTCTAAAACAACACAACAGCTGTATGGACGACAATCCTAATTTTATGATTTAATTTTCCTTCTAAGCAAGCACAGTGGATTTTCTCTGATTCTTTACTCTGTAAATATAATAAATAGGTCTGTAACTATATTTTGCAGTCATTGATTTTTTTTCCCCCAAAATAGACGATTTAGAATAGTTTTGAATTTAGGGACTAAGTTTATCCCAAATCCTCAATCCCCCAAATACTAATTGAATGGGAGACAGTTGTGTTTACCATTTGCAAGAGAAAAAAATTCAAATGCCATTATATTGGGTGCTATAGATGGGTAGAGGAAAAATTAGGTGAGAAAGAATAAGGTTAAGAGTGTCCTCAGGTTCTAAATAGAGGCAAGGGAATTGCTAGCTTTCACTGTTTCCTCATCTGAGAAATAGAAAAGACATTCTGTAATTTTCTTTCAAGTCTTTACTTACATGAAGCATGCCTCCCTCTTTCCAATACCTACACAGTGGATTTGATTGAGGCCTGTAGCTTTTTCTCTGTGGTTTCTTCTGTGAAACTGATAGTCTTATGGCAATATTGTGAATTGAAACAAAATCACAACTACAACCTGAATTTTGTTGGATTGTATTCCTACTTCCTTAAAAAACCCCTGCACCAATTACCTCCTTTCCCCTTCCCCACTTGCCCCCCATAACTAGAAGTTCCTGGGGACATTGCACCTGCACACACAACATAACTCATCTGTGTCCCTTCCCTTGGAGTCAGGAGATTGGTTACTTTAATTCAGCTTCAGTCTGTCCCTTGGCTGGGCACATCTTGCTCACTGGGTCTCTGGCACTGCTACAGTTACAATCTGTAGCTGCAGACCTCACCAATGAAGACCCTGGCCCTCTTAAAAATTTTATTTATAAACTCTGAACTTAACCATCACATACTTTCAGTTGTGCTTACTTATAGATGCTTTATTTCACCAATTAAACTCTTGGTAGAGTAAGTCGGTGTATACTGTTGTGTACCAAGGCTGGGTTTCAATGTGACAGTTGGCTGCCTGGATATGGCTTCCAGGCACTCAGTTCAACCAAGTCCTGCCTTTTCTCTACCCCTGCAGACCTACTTATGTTCTCAATGGGCTTAAACCACACAATGCTATGGGATGCCTCTCTCTACTTGAGATCCTACATTCCATTGGTTGACTATGAGTCTTACAGGGACAAAGATGGCAGGGAAATCCAAGTACCAGACACCAAGTTGCGTCAGAATCTCTTGCTCCTCTAAAACAAAGGCTTTGTAATTGGGCTAAGTGTACTTTCATGATGATTCTATTCTCCCCAAGGCAGAATCATCCTGCAAGAGTCTCCTCAGCCATTATGCAAACAGATTTTTTATTCTTTGCCATTTTATTATTTCTCCAAGTGTACTCAGAAACTCAGGAACATCTTTCAATGACAGGTTTAGTTTAAGCTCAGTCTGAGATTCCTTTTCTAAATAAGAAGAACAGACCTAATATTTGCAGTATCACTAGTGGTGTTCTTTCCTGTTATTTTGCTCTATAAATTAGAAAATGGAAAGACAAATCTTGGAGTTATTTCTATATTCAAAAATAGCTGTTTTAGCCTTAAAAAAAGAACAATAGAATCTGAACTGGAAGAAAACTTAGAGCTTACCTCAGGCAATGTCCTCATTTCACAGATGAAGAAAGTGAGTTCCAGCAGGACCACATGCCTTATCCAATGTCCTCAACAGTTTTTTTCACAGCAGAATTGGGACCAGAATTCAGGTCTCATGATACTTGGTCCAGTATAATTTTGCACTATATCATATTGCCCATCAGAAGTGTGTAGGTACCCTTTCTTTCAATTATTTTGTTGATCATTTAAGAAGAAAAAATTGATTATTCTTGTGCTCTTCTTTTTCAATTAAATGGTGTACCTGAGGTTTATCTGCAGCACTTTTTCTTCTTCTTATTTTTTTTTTTTTGAAACAGAGTCTTGCTCTGTCGCCTAGGCTGGAGTACATGATCTGGGCTCACTGCAACCTCTGCTTCCTGGGTTCAAGCCATTCTCCTGCCTCAGCCTCCTGAGTAGCTGGGACCACAGGTGCCCGCCACCATGCCTGGCTAATTTTTATTTTTATTTTTATTTTTAGTAGAGACGGGGTTTCACCATGTTAGCCAGGATAGTCTCTAACTCCTGACCTCGTGATCCACCCGCCTCGGCCTCCCAAAGTGCTAGGATTACAGGCATGAGCCACTGCGCCTGGCCATCTGCAGCACTCTTGTAGTGGAAAGTCTCAGTGACTCAAGGCTAGGGTATCCTACCACATACTTAGCCATGACCCTTTTTTCACTTCCTTTTTCCTTCAACTCCTTGGTTTTGAACCTCGACCAGAGAAGAATGGGGAAATAAAGAGCGATAAAGATCAAAACAATGAGTGTAGCCATGTGGGAGGATAAGCATGCCATGGGGGTTTGGATGATCTGCAGATTGCAGTTACCTGTGTTCAATTGTTGTTACTACAAAAGGAGACACAAATGCCAGCATCTGCATGCATCAATCCATAGCTACAGACCTCACCAATGAAGACCCTGGCCGTCTTAAGAATAATTTCATTTATAAACTCTGAACTTAACCATCACATACTTTCAGTTGTGATTACTGATAGATGCTTTATTTCACCACTTAAACTCTTGATAGAATACGTCTTTGTATGCTGTGCATTTTGGAAACACCTCACCTCCATGAGGTGAGGTGTTTCCATCATTGGAAATATAGTTTGCTCTGTTTACTTCTAAGATATTGACTTCTAGATTCTTATTCTTTGATTTGAAATTTCCTGTTAGCCCAGTTACGACCTCACCATGGTTTTTACAGCATTTGCACAGATGCTTTCTTTTTCAAGAGGTCTCTGTTGCAGTTCTAAAGCTGTTGTAGAAGCCAGCTGAAAATCAATGAGGCCGAGTGATAGAAAAACCGCCCAGGTACCTGCTTCAAAAATGCTTTTGCATTAAGTCTGGTCTTAGTGCTAACAGTGGTATTCAAAAACTCGTCTGAGCCTTTTCATCTTCAAAGTTCTTGGCATACATCAACTAATTTATCCTTATAACACTCTTGTCAGGTAACAGGTATAATCACCGTGGATTAGAATATTCAGGGATCCAGAAGTTATTAAAATCTTAGATTCTCGGTCTTCTCAATAATGCCTCCAAACAGAAGTCCCTTCAGTGGTAACCAGGTTTCCACAGTACTCCTGTTTCAAAGGAGATACTCCCTTTACTGGCTCCAAATTTTAAAAAGCGTGGATCTTAACAAGATAAAAAATTGAATACCTATAAAATATCTACCTTACTGAGCTGCAGAGAAGTGTTATACTTTTCCGTTTGTTAGAATAAATTAAGGTATAATTTACAAGTCATTCTTTTTAGTGCATGCTTTGGCATGACTTTTCACAAATGTTTACAGTTGAGCAACCATCACACATAATTGAGACACAGAACAAGTCTATGACGCCCTCCAAATCCCCCCGTCACTTTTAGTCAATGTCTCCTCCTGCCCCCAATCACAGGCAATTCTGTCTCTACAGCTCTGCCTTGGCAAAAGAGTTATAAAGGTCATCGTATAATATGCAGCCTTTGAACTCTGGTTTCTTCTACTTGGTGGAATGCTTTTGAGTTCATCCATGTTGTTGCATATTTTTGTAGTGTACTTGCAATGTTGGGAGGTACTACGGTTAGTTAATTGATTCTGCATAAGAGGAACATTTTTTTTCTAGTTTTTGGTGAATGCAAATGAAGCCACTATAAACATTGTGTACAGGTGGACATGCTGTGTGGACATGAGTTTTCATTTCTCTTGGGTAGGCTTATATTTTTAAAATTTACTTATCTTCAGGTGGAGAAATAAGAATCAATATGACACAAAAAGCAATGTACAGAAGAAATCATTGTTGACATCCTGGGTATCCTGACACTTAAACTTTTTGGATGACAGTTTCCTTAGATCCTAACTCACTAGGCACCCAGGGCAAAGAAGTGTGTCTTCAGGCTGCTTTCAAGTACTTGGTATATGCAAGCACCTTTCAGTCATTTAACAAACACTGATTGAGCAGCTACTATGTGCTAACCATTTCTTAGACACTATTCTTGATAATGAAGTAAGGAACAAGGATGTTTCTGAACAAATAATGACACATACTTTGCTGTCTGTATGCACCAGTATTCTCTACTCCAATTACTCTTTCATAAAGTCTCTCTCTCTGTGTGTGTATGTGTGTGTGTGTGAGAGAGAGAGAGAGAGAGGGAGACAGAGAGAGAGAGAGAGAGAAGGAAAATGAGAAGACTTTCCCACAAATCTCCTATATCTTCTGACATGGAATGGTAAATTGCATTTCAATTATCTGTTAATTCCTTGGAAGATTTCAGAGCTTTCTTTGCGGCACTTACTAATCTCTCCTATTATGACCCCAAAGTTGGGTAATGGATTGTGAACTAAATGGCATCATGCACATAGACCAAGTAAATCAGGAGATGGCCTACTGGTATGAGGTGAGAGATCCTTGGAAGAGTCCTGCTGATAAATTTCATCCCCACTGTCTTGCTATAAATGTGTAAGATGCTGTTATTAGATTTTCCTGCTTTCTGTTCATCATCATTGTTGTTTTCAATAAAATATCAGATTGTACTGGAAGGAAGAGTGCAGACCACAACATTATCTTATTTGTGTTAACTAAGAGGAATCTGGACGCATGAAAGCCACTCCCAAGAAAGTAACTATGAGGAAAGGAGAGAGAAGGAACCAATACAATTGGAAGCTTAGAGATGGGAATGTGTGAGAGGTAAACTCTTCACATTTTTGCCTGAGATTGATCTCCTGGGGAAAAAAGAATGAAACTCTGTCAAATCATCTCTCTGTTCATTCCTTAGGGTGCTCAATTTTACAATCAAATCAAGACATTGGCTAGGCCACTAGGTTTATTACCAAGTCTTCAATTCATTGAATAATTTTGTGGTTCTAGAAAAGAAATCAAATAAAATATTTTATCAACAGAATTGTCATATATGTGTGTGTATATATGTATATATACAGTATGTATATATGTATATATACAGTATGTATATATATGTATATATACAGTATGTATATATATGTGTAGATGTGTATATTATATATACATATGTATATGTACATTATATATTCATATATGTGTATATATACAGCACACATATATACATATATAATATATATACATATATATATATACACACACACACACACACATACACACAAACTGGTTTGGGAAGCAGGAAAAG
Source organism: Pan troglodytes (assembly GCF_028858775.2). NCBI lineage: Eukaryota > Metazoa > Chordata > Mammalia > Primates > Hominidae > Pan > Pan troglodytes. The sequence continues at coordinate 21,410,212 of NC_072406.2, forward strand.
CTCTTAACACAACAACTGTAGAGAAGATGTTTGAAATGATGGGGTTAGCCCTAGAGAGGAGGGTGGGCATTTGTCTGTTAATGTACACTGAATAATCTGGGTTTGCTCTAAACATTTCCCACTGAAATACTGAATTATTCCAATCATCTGGGCTATGATTATTTTATTTTATATGAACACACTTTCAAAATTATGAAAAGCCCATTTCTTTCTCAAAAGGGCCACGATCCCTCTTGCTGTCCCAGACCACCAGAGCTAACATTTGGTTCCGGTGAAATGGAAACCTCGAAATGACGAGTAAGGCATTTTCGGGGAACCGCCGCTCGCTCCTTTCCCTGATGAATTGTCATGCTCTTCTGAGAACATAACCCATCAGTCCTCTGAAATAGGGGATCAGATAACCAGGTCATGCTCAGCTGATTTGCCAGCCGATAAACGGTGAACTTTACTGAGGCTCCCTGCCCACAAGTTTCTTTTGAGAAGAAAAGGACCAGAGTCAGAGATAATGAGGCAGCCTCATGACTTTTAGCATAGTCATGGTTTCCTTGGCCCACACATTGATAGCAGTAACTTCCTTGTCATCATCAACATCCTATTTGTCCACTTCATCCGTAGCAGCAAATGCTGCCATAACAGAAACGATTAGAGGAACGGTGCCAGAGATGCAGTAAACATTCAATAAATATTAGAGAATGAGGCTAACAGCGATGATGAGAGCTATTCTCAGTGGTTTAAGCAATGTGCTTCAGGAGATGTGTTGCCTTTGCTACCAACCCGAAGTAGCATTCTACACACATGTAGCCTGATTAAAAGAGATATCAATGTGGTTGCTCAGAGAGGGTATATTACAGAGGTCTTGTATCTTCTTGCTCTTACTGTGATCCATGAGCATTGCAAATAAGCACCAAAAAAACTAAAGACAGGTGAGTGAAATGTCAGTCAGAATTGCAGATTAGAATGAATCTGATTATAGTAGGACAGTAAGCTTGAGAAAAGTAGCAAGAACTCTGTTAGATGCTACACATAGGAGACTTTTTTTCTAGAACAGTGAGAGGATAGAGTAAGGTGGATTTTTTTTTTTTTTTCTGTGGGGCTATGTTTGGGTTGTGATAGAGTGACAGTATAGTGGGGACCGGGGAAAGGAGATTTAGAGGACCTTTAAAATTCACCCTCTAGGGAGAGAATTTGTCAATAGCAAATTGCAGAGGTGCATGCCAGGGGATGCACTCTTTTTGATTTTTAAGTCTGGGGTGATTATGATGTTTATAATACTAGTACTGCTAATAATAGTAGTTGTAATAAGAGTTAATATTTATTGAGAATTTACACTGCTTGGGAGCTGTGATAATTGCTTAACATTTATTATTTAATTTAATGCCTACTATATTAGTCTATTTTTACATTGCTATAAAGAACTACCTGAGACTGGGTAACTTATAAACAGAAGAGGTTTAATTGACTCACAGTTCCACATGGCTAGGGAGGCCTCAGGAAACTTACAATTGCGGTGGAAGGCAAAGGGGAAGCAGGCATCTTCTCCACAAGGTGGAAGGAGAGAGAAAGAGAGCAAGTTTGGGAACTACCAAATACTTTAAAACCATCTGAGCTTATGAGAACTCACTCACTATCACAATAACAGCATGGGGGAAACTGCCCCCATGACCCAGTCACCTCCCATCAGGTCCCTTCCTTGACACGTGGAGATTACAATTTGAGATGAGATTTGGGTGGGGACACAGAGCCAAACCATATTACCTACAACAACCAATTAAGTTGGATAACTACTTTTGATGTAAGGAGGAAGTTGTGGCTTAGAGTTAAGTAAACTGCCCAACGCCACACAGCTTGCTAAATAGGGACATTTGAACCAGGTTCTGGAGTTGGACTGTGTGAGTTCAGATGGCATCAAAAGGAAGGATGGACAGCTTCATTTTCAGGTTGATATAAATGCAATGTAAAAGTGGCAGAGATAACATTATGATTAATATTTCCCTCCAAATGTCTTTGCTTTTATTTTCTTTCAATCCTCTTGATCAAGGGTCACAAACTATGGTTTGTGGATTAATCTGGCCTGACACCGGTTTTCATAGGGACTGTGAGCTAAGAATGGTTTGTATGTTTTTAAATCATTGAAAAAAATTAAAAGAATATTTGAAGAAATGTGAAAATGTTATGACATTCAAATTTCAGTGTTTATACATAAAGTTTTTTATTTTTTCATATTTATAAGTAAATACAATACAAAGAAAGTCAATTGTAAGAACATTTTTCTCATATAAAGTTTTATTGGAACACAGAAAAGCCTATTAAGTATTGGCGATAGCTGCTTTCGATTTACAATGGAAGAGTTGAGTGGTTGTGAGAAGAACTATACCGTGTGCAAAGCCTAATGCATTTACTGTCTGATTGTTCACAGATAAAGGTTACCAATCTTTGCTTTTGATTGTTGAGAATAAAGTACTTAAGGAGAAAGGCTTTGTATTTTTAGTAGAGATCGGGTTTCAGCATGTTGGTCAGGGTAGTCTCGATCTCTTGACCTCTTGATCCACCCGGTAGGCAGTTGTTTCTAAGAGGTGACTTTAAGGGGCTTTGTCAGGAACTATGCCATGTCAACTCCATTACCTGCCATTCTACCTTCAGGAATTCTACCTTCTGGGAGACTGCTGGGATTGTGTTCTGTCTCTTTCATTTGCTATGTAAGCTTGGTAAAAGTTGTTTAACCTTTTTACATTTCAGTTTCCGCATCTGTAAAATGCTGATAATAGCACCAGCTTCAAAGGATTGCAGTAAGGATATTAAATGAGATAATCTGGTAAGGAGCTCAGAACAATGTCTGGCACATGGTGAGAGGATACACACATGTTAACTAATTGTTCGTATCATGCCAGTAAGTTTTTCCTATGACTCGTGCTTATCGCATTTGTTAACACCTGGTAGCTCCATCACTGAATTGTTCAACTAAGTCAGATGCATCTCTTCTTGACCTCCATTACCTCTTCCCTAATCAGAACTGGAATGGTTTCCTTGGCTTCTCTTGGCTCAGGTCAGGAGCAGGCAAGGCAGAGATACCAAGTCCTCGTGTCCATCTCCTCAACTACGGTTGACTCTATCCTCATTGGCTCCTGTGGCCAGTGTAACTATTCAGGTGGGCATGGGATAAACCCTGTGAACTTAGAGATTGAAGCCTGACTTGGTAAATGCATTCATGATCTCTAAAGGCTAGGAGACTTAGAAGGCTTAGACTGGGTCTACAAGTAACACTGAAGTAAATGAGCTGTCTCATGGGCAAGTGGGATAGGCGGCTGTTTCTTTCTTTCTTTTTTTCTTTTTTTCAGAGTCTCGCTCTGTCATCAGGCTGGAGTGCAGTGGCACAATCTCGGCTTACTGCAACCTCTGCCTTCAAGCCATTCTCATGCCTCAGCCTCCAAAGTAGCTGGGACTACAGACGCGTGACACCACGCCCAGCTAATTTTTGTATTTTTAGTAGAGACAGGATTTCAGCATGTTGGTCATGGTGGTCTCGATCTCTTGACTTCATGATCCACCCGGTAGGCAGCTGTTTCTAAGAGGTGACTCTAAGGGGCTTAGTCAGGAACTATGCCATGTCAACTCCATTACCTGTCATTCTACCTTCAGGGATTCGTTACTTCACCATGATGATGAGGGCAGGGGTGGGGATGGGAGTGGGAGTGGGGAACACTTGGAGGGAGAGTGGGACATGGCACCGAAATCCAGTCTTGCCTACTTGAGAGTGTTGCAGGGGCCAACTCCAATTATGACGTCAGCATGGCATAAAGAAAGGGTGGGCTATGACCAGGTGCAGTGACTCATGCCTGTAATCCCAGCAATTTGGGAGGCTGAGGCAGGAGGATCACTTGAGCTCATTAGTTTGAGATGAGCCTGGGGAACATTGTGAGATCCCAAAGCTACAAAAAATTAAAAAGGCATAATGGCATGCACCTGTAGTCCCAGCTACTCAGAAGGCTGAGGCTAGAGGATTGCTTGAGCCGAGGAGGTAGAGGCTACAGTGAGCTATGACTGTGCCACCGTACTCCAGTCTGGGTGAAAAAAGAGACCCTTTCTCAAAACAAAAACAAAAAAGAAAGTATAAGCCACAGTGTCAGTATGGAAGACGATTTCCTCTTCTTTAGAGCTCCTGAGATAGGGTCTTTCCAGAGTATTATAGATTTGATCCTTAAGCAGGGTAAGGACTTGATATGGTTATTTCAAAATAAGTAATTAGCAGCTAACTGGTCACTGTAACAGACTCCTCACAGCCACAGAGCAGTAGTGAAACGTTCTCATTCATTATTCAAAACCCACTGTCTGCATTTATTCAGTGCTTTATTCTGTCTCCTGTTCATCTGTGTTTTGTTTCCTAGGGAAATTGCACTAGAATAGGATTGGCAGACTTAGGCTTATAGGTCCTAGCTTCCGATTCAATTAATGACCTTCAGTATGACTTTGAATTTTTGAGACTGTCCGTTTACCCCTTCTTATTCTTGAAGGAGAGACGGGGATAAATTCAGAGGCATTGTCGTGGATGGATTCTGGGTTCAGATCCAGCTTATTCAATTCATATCTTCATGATCTTGAATGAAGAAATTCACCTTTTTGTGTCTCAGTTTCCCCATCTGTAAAGTAGGCATATTGGTAGTATCCCCCACATGAGGTTTTTGACAGGATTAAGTGAGTTAGCTGATTTAGCTAGAATGTTTAGAAGGGTAAATGTTATCAGGTTGTTTGCTTATTGTTTTCATGATTATTTCTGAAAGAGGTAGTCCTGTCTAGCATTGAATAGATTGTTACAATCAATCCACATGGCTATCCTCTGACATGGTTTTTATCCCAATAGATGGAATCATGGCTCTATGAAGTAGAAGGACTTTCTTAAGGTCACTCAGCTGATAGGTGAGAGGGCAGGTATTCAAATCCAGTCTCATTAATTGGAGAGCCCATGCACATTCTGTGAGTACTTTCACTTCTAAGATCCATCAATTCTGTATTCAGACTGGGCCTAATAATGCAAGTTAGAACAAGTATTTGAATAATTAATAAGGTAGCACACTATCACTTGAATATTTTCAGGTGAAGTATTTTCCTTACATTCTCCTTATTAGAGCATTAAACTGTGAAGCTGAATAGCATGTGCTGTTTAAGATCAATCTGCATGACTCTTAGGGCTAGGTTTTGCGACTTTTTTTTCCTACTGCCAGGCATGATGTAGACAAGCCATAGACATTTTCTTTCTTATCTGTCTCCCGTGAGTGCCAAGCAAGTGAACCTCAGGTGAGTTTGCAACTCAGACTGAGCGTGTGGCCCGGTGGAACATGTGATTGAGTGCTGGTGGAGGTGGGAGTGGGAGAGGGGAAAAACGTAATTAATTGTTACCAGAGGGAAAGTTGAACTGGGTGGAGGTTTAGAATGATTCACCTGGATCTTTGACTCAAGTGCCTTAATGAGTTTCTGCAACGCCTTCTGATAAAAGTTTGGCCAAGGAGACTTGTATTTCGCCCAGGGTGTAACCACCCCAAGCCTTGATCACTGTTTAGAAGCAGTGACTGCCATTTTGCAAAATGATGATTCAAAGATTGGAAAGTAAAGGGGAAAGGCTCAGCTTAACTGGGTTGCTGTTTTGGGATACCACACGGCAGAGGTGTTAGCTGATTAACCTATCGAGAATAAAGAAATATGACTGAGAAATACCAGAGGTGAAACTAGGCTCGAAAAGTGGGACAGAACAGCCAAGAAGGGGAGAAAAACAGATCAAAGTAGGGGAAGCAAGTCTTTGTTAGAAAATCATCCAAACCAAACAACAAACATGGGTTTTGGCAATAATGGAATTGCCTTTCTTTGAAAACAGTGGATTCAACAAATATTTGTGAGTTCCCGAGGAGGTGTTTTAAATCACTGTGCCTCTTGCTGCATTTGTAACCACCTACTTAGTATACTGAGCTTGGTAGATAACCCCCGCTATTCATTTTTAAGCTTCTTTTAAAAATATCTAATTCCATTTGTTAAATGTCCAAAGGAGGAAAATGAGACGTTCCTACCTGCTGAAGGTGCCTTTCTAAAGTCAAACAATTGTGTTAAGCCTCTTCTTACGAGCTCTAAAGGTTTGTGATTGCAAAAAGAGTTCACAAGCTTTTTTTTTTTTTTTTTTGAGATAGCTCTTGTTGCCCAGGCTGGAGGGCAATGTTGTGATCTCAGCTCATGGCAACCTCTACCTCCCGGATTGTTCCAGTGATTCTTCTGCCTCAGCCTCCCGAGTAGCTGGGATTACAGGCACGCACCACCATGCCCAGCTAATTTTTGTATTTTTAGTAAACAAGGAGTTTCACCATGTTGGCCAGGCTGGTCTTGAACTCCTGACCTCAGGTGATCCGCCTGCCTTGGCCTTCCAAAGTGCTGGGATTACAGGCATGAGCCACTGCGCCCAGCCTGTACAGGCTTTTACTACCTGGAGCTGCCTAGTTTTTTCACTTTGCATCTTGTTGCTTCCTCCTGGGACCTCTATACTCTAACTGCTTTGGATTAGGTGACCTTCCCAGGCCATGAGAGTCCTTAGCTTTTTGACCTCTATTGCACAGAATATTCTTCTGCCTGGAATCCAAGTCCTCATTTTTCTGCACCTGGGTAACTTCTATTTTACTTCAAGAGGCAGATTCTGCCACTTCAAAAAGATTGTGTTTTGGTTGTCTATCTTCCTGTGCCCATTTAGTAATTTCCAAAAAACAGATATATATTTGTTACAATACAGTATGCATATATCAAAATTTATTTAACCTTTCCTCTAATATTTAGGGAGTTGCCACTTTTTTCTCTCCTATAAATATCACACAATAATTGCGCTCACACATAGATCCCTCTGATTTTTGCTGATGCTTTTCTAGGAAAAAAATTTAAAAAATGATAAGAATAAAGAGTTTTAATACTTTCCTGCCCTTGGTACACATGCCATGTAGTTTTCTATAAAGGTTTATCTTTCAGTGTTGGATCTGTCTCCACCCTGGGTCTCATTCTCAATTTAAAAAAAAAAAGAAAGGAAAAGAAAAGTTTTGCTTATTTTGTAAACAAAAGTGCTGTTTATATTTAATATAGATTTTTCTGATTAGTAGTTAGGCTAAAGTTATCTTTCTGTTACTTGTGGGTATCTGTATTCCTTCTTCTATGAACTGGCTTTTCTGACCATTTGCCCATTTACTTTTCTCTTTTAGAGCTGGGGTCCCACTCTGTTGCCCAGGTTGTAGTGCAGTGGTGCCATCATAGCTCACTGCAGCCTGGAACTCCTGGGCTCAAGCAATCCTCCCACATCAGTCTCCTGAGTATCTGGGACTACAGGCATGCACCACCAGCTAATTCTTTTATTATTTTTTTTTTTATAGGGCAAGGTCTTCGTTTGTTGCCCAGGCAGGTCTTGAACTCCTGTCCTCAAGTGATTCTCCTGCCTTGGCCTCCCAATGTGCTGGCATTACAGGCATGAACCACTGCACCCTACCCCAATGTTACCATATTTCATTGTTCATTGTGTAATACTCTATTGTAGGCTGGGCACAGTGGCTGAAGCCTGTAATCCCAGCACTTTGGGAGGCCAAGGTTGGTGGATCTCCTGAGGTCGAGAGTTCGAGACCAACCTGACCAATATGGTGAAACCCTGTCTCTACTAAAAATACAAAAATTAGCCAGGTGTGGTGGTGGGCACCTGTAGTTCCAGCTACTCGGGAGGCTGAGACAGGATAATCTCTTGAACCCAGGAGGTGGAGGTTGCAGTGAGCAGAGATTGTGCCATTGCACTCCAGCCTGGGTGACAGAGTGAGACTCCCTCTATAAAACAAACAAACAAACAAACAAACAAAAAACTCCGTTGTAGCACTTGGAAAAAAGAAGAAACAAAATCTATTGAGCTATTATCATATTCCAGATATGTTACACTGATTATCTCTCCTAATAATACCATGAAGTAGGCACTATTATACCCGTTTCAAAGATGAACAAGTTGATGCACAGAGAGGTTAAATAATTGTGTAGACCCACATAGTCAGTAAGGGATAGGAAGGAGATACAAATTCCAGCAGCCTGATCTGAGAATCTTCATTCTCAGCAGATACCATCAACCATTTCACTTCTCCCTTTTTAACATCAGGTTTGTAGAGATATCAATCATATTTAGTAAAATCCATCCTTTTAAGGTGTACAGCTCTACACATTTTGACATCATGCCATAAGCAAGGTACAGAATATTCTATCACCCACTCCTAGTCAGCCCCCTTCCCCTCTCCTAGTCCCTGGCAATTGCTCCTGTGTTTTTTGTTAATATAGTTTTGACTTTTCCAGAATGTTATATAAGTGGCATCGTGCTGTATATGGCTTTTTGAGTCTTCCTTCTTTTACCTAGCTTCATGCTTCTGAAGTTCTTATCTGATGTTGCACGTGTCAGCAGCTCGTTCCTTTTTATTGCTATATAGTATTTCATTGTTTTCAGTGCAACTTATTTTTTGTCGTGGTTTTCCTTTTATGTTTGTATCCTTCATTTATACTATGTGCCCTTTGAGGGTACCAGTGATGTCCTGGTCATCTTTAGGATCTTGACACAGCACTTCATGCACTGTTGTGGTCTGTAGATTTCCATCATAGAAATGAAGTAGTAAGGGACCATGGCAAACACAATACACACACTCATTAATAGTAAAATAAATGAAAGTTATTCAAATTTTAGGTATCTTTGTATGCCAATTAAGCTAGCAAAACAATAGACAATTTAAAAAAAAAATCACTGAAGGTGAGGATCCAGGGGACATACATTCATATATAACTGCCATTGGTGGAATTTATAAATTTATAAATTGGTTTAATTTTGCTAGACACAAACCTGCAATGATGTAAAAGGAGCTAGACACTCTTCTAGACCTAGATCCATTCATTCAATTATTAGGCAGGTATGCAAAAGAGAAATCTGAATAAAGATATATATATATAGCAGAACCATTTGTAAAGTCTCACGTTTTAAGCAATTCAAACACTTCCAAATTAGGAAATATGGAAGGTAACTACATATTGCAACATAAATCTACTATGTAGATTAAAAATGAGAATAACATGACTGATGTAATGTGCAAATACATGAAAATAAGAAATTAGGATTGGTAAGTTTCTATTAATTTTTAAAATTTGTAAAATATATCTCGAAGAGTCATTACTCCAAATTACACACACACACACACACACACACACACACACACACACAGAGTATTGTTACTAAAGTAAGATAAAAAGAAATCTCTCTGTGGCAGTTGTAGTTACTCAATCAGATGGCAATTCTGATGTTATGTAGATAGTCGTGCTGGAACAAAAGAATATCTAAAACACAGACCACACCATCTGATATTGTGGCTGAGGCAGTGACTATCTGTATACAATTAAAATTGAATGGAATCAACTTTACAGGTTTTTCAGGCCACTCTCCTTATCTGTTTACTCCCTCTTTTCTCATATGTAGGTTTCCCTCAATTACTAGATATTTGGTGTGGAATTGCCTAAGTGAATTAATTAAATTGTTTTTATTTAGAATGAACAAAGAGTTTAATAGGGATAGATGCAGTTTATTTTCTTTGAAAGTTTCATGCTTGGCTGAATATTCATTTTCTGTTTGGTTCCAGGTCTTCCTGGTTTTCGGAAGACTGTGCTAGTTTGGTGAGTATTTGACAATTCAAGTTTCTTCTACATAGAAGGCATCAGAATGACATTTCCTAGAAAAATTCAAGCTGCGGGCACAGGCTGTGTGACAGTGAAATGACAATATTAGGTGCTCGGGCTCCATCCTTTCTGTCCCCTTTCAGAACATGTTTTAAACATATTAAAGACGTTTTTCTCTCTTGTGGTAAGTTAATTTTGACACTCATAGATCAACAGTCACATCAGTCATTTGTTTTGGTGACGAGCACTTTTGTAATATTTCTTGTGTAGAGTTGGCAGGAATCTTACAGTCCTTCTCCCAACAGCTGAAAAGACTGAAGTGTTGAAAACAACTTGTCGAATATAAAAGCAAGAGCCCTAGATCTCCGAGAAAGCACATCTTTGCTCTTAAAGTCAAGGCTGGCTCTCAGTAGGGCACATCCACTCAGCCTTTCTGGCCCTGTCCATGAGCACTCTGAATCTCTGCAATGGGGCAACGTAATGAACCATCCATTGGTGTTACCTGAGAGTGAAGAGAGAAAGATGCATCATGAACCATGAATCACAGGAGGTCGGGATGTGAACAATGGAAGGGGTGATGGCACATTCTAAATAGCCTTGAATAAGCATTATATGACTGCTACGAAGGTAACTGAAGATTACCCCTGATTGCTTACCCATGCAGCTTATCATTGATGTTAGGACACACTACATACCCAGACCTGAACCTCACAATCTTCTTCTAAAGCATTCCAAAAAGTGCTACATGAGAAGCATTCGATGAATACATTCAAAGGCGAGGCAGAATAAGGGCTGACTGGAGCAGACGGCATTAGGAAGATATCCTGAAATAAACATGATTCACAAAATCTTTTTTTTTTCTTTTTTTTGAGGTGGAGTCCTCCTCTGTCGCCCTGGCTGGAGTACAGTGGCGTGATCTTAGCTCACTGCAACCTCTGCCTCCTGGATTCCAGCAATTCTCGTGCCTCAGCCTCCCAAGTAGCTGGGATTACAGGCACCTGCCACCACGCCTGGCTAATTTTTTTTTTTTTTGTCTTTTTAGTAGAGATGGGGTTTCACCATGTTGGCCAGGCTGGTCTTGAACTCATGACCCCAGGTGATCTGCCTGCCTCGGCTTCCCAAAGTGCTGAGATTACAGGAGTGAGCCACCATGGCTGGCAGTGATTCATGAAATCTAACAGAGCAGAAGAGGTAGAATATTTGGAAATAAAGGGAAATATGCAAGAGGAAGGGAGAGTACATTGTCTTTCTTATTTACTGAGAGTATATCATGCACCTAACCCTGGAGATGGTGTTTATGGATCAAGAGTTACTGAGATAAGTTGGTGAAAGGAATGGTCCTTTCATGAAGGAGGTTTCAAGCTTACAGGGTGCTTAGGCAAGTTGAAGTCAATTATAAGAGTGGGAGAATGTTCATTTGGGCAATTGTAGGGCACTAACCAGTTGATTATTGGATGTGACTTTATAGAAAAATCTTCTAGGAGACATTGGCAACTAAGTTAAGGCTTAAAGGAAGGGGAGAGATGACCTGGGTACGGGAGATTCTGGCTGTCATGTGGAGAAGTTTGGATGTACATTTCATCTTACGTCCCCCTTACAGAGGGAAATGGGGACCCAATGAAAGATCCTAAGCCAGGAATTGATAGGATTAAGTTTGCATCTTAAAGGGGTTACTCTGGTTACAGAAGTGACAATGGATTGGAGAGAGACAAACTGAAGGTGAGGATAGTTCGAAGACTGTTGCGGTAATCTAAGCAATCAACGAGCCAAGCCAAGGTCTCAATGGAGACACAGGAGTGTGTGCGAATTAATGAGATGGACAGGAGACAGAATCGCAGCAGTGAGTAAGGCTTGAAAAAGAGTGAGGCAAGACTAACTCCCAGGTTTTGGATTTTGGCCATGGGATGGATGACACTGCGTGTCCTGAGCTGGACAACACAGAAAGAGTTGTGGGTTTCAGAACAGGAGGGGTGAGACAGGAACAGGCAACAAGTTTAGCTTTTCTTTTGTTGTTTAGTTTTTCTTTTCTTTTATGTACTTTTCTCTCTTTCTTTTTTTTTTTTTTTTTTTTTTTTTGGAGACAGAGGCTTGCTCTGTCACCCAGGCTTGAGTTCAGTGGCCTGAATACGTTCACTACAGCCTTGACCTCCCCAGCTCAAGTGATCCTCCTGTCTCAGCCGCCCAAGTAGCTGGGACTGCAGGTGCTTACCACCATGCCTGGTTAAATTTTGTATTTTTTGTAGAGACGGGGTTTCACCATGTTGCCAGGTTGATCTTGAACTTCTGACCTCAAGCAGTCTGCTTGCCTTAGCCCCTTGATTTTCTTAAATTCAAGATTTTTGTGAGACATCCAAGTGGAGATGTCTTACAGGAAGTTAGTAATGATGGAATGGCAAAGAACTGAGCTTATGAGAAAGGGACATGGATTTGAGGGTGATGAGAAGGGTCAGAAAAGACTTTGAAGAGATATGGAACCAAATGATGGATTCAGGAATGTAATTTATGCTAATTCCAAGGGTTCTTGGAATTATAGAGAGGAGAGCTTGATATTATCAGTGTCTGCTTATATTAATCCCTAAGAATCAGAACTTTAATGAGGCTTAAAGAAAAGTTTAAGAGGAAGCAGTGGTGCTAAATAGACTGAAAGCTACCAACTGGAACAGTAAAGACATCTCATATTGGTGCTGTCAGTGATTTTACTTAAACCATTTGCTTCTAGATAACATCAAATTTCCACCTGTAAGGCAAGGATAGCAATCTGACTCACAGCACTGTTTAAAATTGATCATAATATGCCTTAAAATGATCTTGATCACCAGTCTTGATCAGTTTAGGAGTTCCTCACTGCATTTGATATGGGATTTCTAAAAATAGTGTTTCATTTGCCCAACTAGGATCATTCATATTTGTAAGGTGCTTGACTTTGTATAAACACCTTCAAAGACATTACATCATTTGCTTCTCTCAGTAATCTAGTGAAATAGGCGAGAGAGTCATTATTATTCTTTCAATTTTACAGATGAAGAAAACTGGGGCTATAAAAGGTGAAATGACTTGTCCAAGATAAGTCACTATCTAGTAAGTGGCAGATCTGGAAATCTATCTATTAAAGGCATCTGGACTACAAATATGATTAAAATTTTTACCACTATTCCATAACAGTCCATCACTTAGTCTTTTGATTCAGGTTAAATGATTTAACTAGATCAGCTGGACTATACAGATTAGAGAATGTATGAGACAGTCAGCTATGTGCAAGCCATTGGGTAAGGTATTGGAGAGACACAATGACAAGTACAAGACATCTTTGGGAACTGAAAATCTCCTTGAAGCACATAAAATAAAAGTGCCTGGTCAATTGGAAATAGTAATAGAGACATAAAATGATAGCAATAATCTAAGAGATCTTAAATTGTTGAGGATGGACCATCAGTACTCTAGAGATTCAGAGAGAAAGTCATTTGCACAAACTTTGTGGAGGAAGCATCACTTGAATTTAGCCTAGGAGATAATCAGAGAGAAAAATGAAAGCAGCTAAGGCCAGGAAACACACACAGGGCACAGTGGCAATGAGAAGGAACAGTCAAGATTGCTTGGCAGGGAGTAGAACCGGTTGGTTGGAATGGATGTTTTATGCAAAGATGTTATGTTGAAAATTCTGTAGAGGTAAAGTGGGCAGATGTTAAAGAGCTTTGAAATATTAATCTAAGAGGGTTAGTAAAGTTTTTTTAACCTGTGTTATTTTATCAGATTCATTTGTTTGTTTGTTTTTGTTTATTTTTTATTTATTTATTTTTTTGAGACAGAGTCTTGCTCTGTCGCCCAGGCTGAAGTGCAGTGGCATGATCTCAGCTCACTGCAACCTCTGTCTCCCAGGCTCAAGTGATTTTCATGCCTCAGCCTCCAGAGCAGCTAGGATTACAAGTGGGCACCACCACACTCAGCTAATTTTTAAAAATTTTTCAGTAGAGATGAGGTTTCATCATATTGGCCAGGCTGGTCTCGAAATCCTGACCTCAAGAGATCTGCCTGCCTTGGCCTCCCAAAGTGCTGGGGTTACAGGCGTAAGCCACCACACTTGGCCAAGACTAGTTTTTAAAAGATCACATGGGTTAATTCAGTGGAAGATTTCTGAAATTTCACTGTACTGATTGATTCGTTTGTTAAAAATTAATCTCATTTCGTTGTTCAGCTTCCTAACCACAGTTAGGGAAAATCTTCCCTCCTCCTCCATTAGAAATCAACTGCATTTAAGTAATAAAAGTTTAACATATAATTTATGTGCTATTTTCTACTAAATTGCTGAGGTTTTCAAAAAGCAACCTGCTGAGGATCTTTGGAGAATGTTTTACCTGCTAATGGAGAACCTCCCTTCTTTGGGGACTTTACTGAGAATTTCCTTGAGGTTAGCTTTCATTACATTCAATGGATCAAGCACTAACACATTGAAAAGACAACTTTTTCCAACAAGGGAAAGCAAATGTCAAAAACTGACAAAAGAAGTCAGAAAATGTGGCAATTCTTTGGCTTACAGTTAGAGAAGATGATGGCATCCGACATTTTAAGCCACCTGTTTAAAACACACACACATCCCAGTACTTAAGGAAGCTAAAGCTGAGGCTACTTTAAATCTTATCAAAACCACTATCAGGAAAAGATGACAAAAAATACTGTATGTCTACTGATAGCCCTAGTCACTATTAATGTCTGACAAATTATATAGCCAGTAGACAACTTTGAGTTATCTTCTGGAGATATCAATGATGTTACAACATTGGCGATGGCTTAGCCTGAACAGTGACAAGAGGCTAAAAGCTTCTGTACTGATGTCTGATTATGTAATATTCGAGGTGTGCCAAAAACTTCTAATCAGGATAAATGAGTTTTGGGCGGTGAAAAGAAAAATGTATTACCTATGTTAGCATAGATTCTGAGACACTCATCAGGAAACACATTTCATGGTCTCAAAAGAGCTCTGTGGTTCTTCTTTGAAAGGTGAGTACTTTCCAACTCGACAAAGGTTTCACTATTACTTGGTGAAACTGAGTCAGGCACTGTTTTGCAAGTAAACTGAGTAAAATAAACATTCATTTATACAAATTGCGAATCCTTCTGATTCCACGGAAGAGCTAATTTCCACATTCAGAACACGTGAACTCTTCGGCAGGATCGACTTCATTCTACTTCAGCATGAAGTTAAATTAAATCCTCCAGAGTGACCCATTTGGGGAACTGTCTTTTTAAAACACTATTTTTTCTTCTTCTTCTTCTTCTTCTAACAGATCTGGGTCCTATAATACAGGCAATATAAAGATTTTGACTTGAACTACATAAACAATCTTTCAACCACAATGGACCAACAGTAATTCTGAGTGAAGATATTTATTTCTTGATATCTTGATAATATGATGCATTTTTATTGGCTCTGGGATAACTTGTATGTATATTTTCATTGTAAGTGACTTTGAACCTTTGGCATCTGGTCTCTAGAGTTTTGGTGGCTGTGTTTACTTTCAGAAATTTTCTTATGCTACTAACAATAGGGTTATCTGAGATACAACTGAATCTTAAGTGCTAGCCAAAAAAGAAAAGAAAGAAAGAAAAATCATGTCTTGGACCAGATTTGACCTGTGGGCTGCCAGTTTGCAACTACTGATTTAGTTTTATTCTTAGTGAGTTACTCATGGACATATAATTTGTCGGTGACAGAGGTGGATCAAAAACAGAGGTTCCCCTAATTTTTAGCCTTAAATTTTCCCCATCGTATCATGCTCCCAATTTTATTTTATATATTTCTTCTCAATCAAATGGCTCTGTACCATTAAATTTTATTTTTAGAAATATCAAATCTGTCTTTGTTCCAGGTTGATTTCTCTCAATAAAACTTGGGTTTATAAAAATGCTCATCGCCTTTCTTCTATTTCATATAAAATGTTGAAAGGGCTTCATGCTTGATTTTAAGTTAAGATAATAAAGTCATAAAAGACATAAAAATAATTTGTGAGCAAATGTCTTTGCCTGCTGTCTTCACAATTTTTATTTCAATAATCACCTGAAATCAATGTTTTGGTGAAGAAGAATGCAGGTGGACTAAAAATGGAAATGTGTTGCAATAATTCGGTAATGAATTTTATTATTGCCCCACATTGTGGATACTATTGGTTATCCACCCAACACCTGTGCCCCTGTACTCATTAATTAAGAACCTAATTACTTATACATTCACCCCTCCCTCTGATGACTAAGGAGCAGACGACTTCGTTCTCCACTGTGGGAGCAGATCATGCTTAATCTGGGGCAGTAAGTGCAGGCATTTCTCTGTTTTCTCTTACTGGCCCAGGGGTAGGTCTATAGTAGTAGACCCAACAGACTGATGGGGGCACTTACACCCAGTGCTTGAGGGAGAGCTTTCTCTCTTGGTCCTGCCAGACATGAACAAGAGAACTTTGTAGTTCTAATTGCCATGGGCAGCCACCTGATGACCATGAGGGTGACCAACCTTAAGGTGAAATTGATGCCTGCAGGGAGGTAAGACAGAAAGAAACACAGTCTTCGTTGACATGATTGTGCTGATGATCATACTGAGCCTGGAGCTCTCCTTTCATTCTCTGAATTTGCAGTTATGTGAAATAATACATTTCCTTGCTATTTAAGCTAGTTGGTGATGGGGCTTTCTATCACCTGCTGCTGAAAAGGTCATTGCAGACATTCTAAAGCTGCTAGAAGAGTGTGAGGAAAGATGTGTTCACTTGTTTTGCCTTCTCCTCTATGTTTACAATGGAAATCTGCAGTGCAGAAATGATCTTAACTATGTAGAAAATCATTAGTGCGGGAGGCAGAAGCCTGGACTCTAGTTTGGACCCTGGTACATTTATGGGCTATGTGATGTTGGATTAAACACTTAGCATCACTTAGCTTCTTTCTTTCTCTTTAAATGGGCAGAAAGTACCTGCCCCAACTACCTTACAGGGTTTCTGTAAGAATAAAATAAGATAATGTCAGCGAAACTGCTTTGAAGAGTACAGGCTCTCTCTCTCTCTCTATATATATATGTGTGTATATATATATCTTATATGTATAAAATACATATAATAAATATATTTACATATATGTATATATTTTTGAGATGGAGTCTCGCTCTGTTGCCCAGGCTGGAGCTCAGTGGCATGATCTCGGCTCACTGCAAGCTCTGACTCCTGGGTTCATGCCATTCTCCTGCCTCAGCCTCCCGAGTAGCTGGGACTACAGGCGTCTACCACCATGCCCAACTAATTTTTTTTGTATTTTTTTAGTAGAGATGGGGTTTCACTGTGTTAGCCAGGATGGTCTTGATCTCCTGACCTCGTGATCCACCCGCCTCGGCCTCCCAAAGTCCTGGGATTAGAGGCATGAGCCACCGCGCCCGGCCTCAATATAGATATTTTAAATGTTAATCACCCACTCCTATGAGACTCCTCTTAAATATGTTTCTGATGAAATTATCACAACAAATCTTGCAGGAGAGTGGTGGTATCCCCAGTATACAAGTGGGAGAAACTGAGCCTCAAAAAGCCTAAATACTTTGCCCATGGCCACCCAGATGGCAACCAATAGAATGGGCATTCCAATCTGGGTCTATCTGACTCCAAACCTATACTTCACCCACTCTGCGTCCTACGTAGTGTGATGAGCTGTGGTTGGGAAGGCCTGTCAAAATCCTAGACGCAATTAAAATGGGCACCAGGAATTGCTACTCCCCCTTGAACACCTCCTGTCTCCCGGCTCTGTGCTTGACCTCCACAGTCTCATTGACTCCCCTCGAGAGCCTTGGGAGGTACGGCATTACTATCCACATCTTATAGATGAGAAAATGATGTGCAAAATACAAATGTCTTGCCCAAAGTTGCATAGTAGGCAAGTGGTTGAGACAGGATTCAGACCTTTATCTAGGTCTACTAAAGTCTTAATTGAACACATTACCTCCTAGGTTGGAAAAGAAGCAGGTGATGTGAGGGCCAAGGAAAGAGATCACTATTATTGAGGTGTAAGCATGAGTGTGGCTGGGGTTTGAAGTCAAATGTACACAGGACAGCCCTGCTGTAATCAGTGCTGGCTACCTGGGTTGTTACTCTCTGATAACACCAATAGATAGTAAGTAGTTGTTACTCAATGGCACTAATAGATAGTAAACTCTAATGGTAAACTCTCGCTTATTACTGAGGTGTAAGCATGAATGTGGCTGGAGTTTGAAGTCAAACATACACACAACAGCACTGCTGTATCAGTGCTGGCTACCTGGGTTGTTATTCTCTAATCCCATGTAAACCTTCCTGTTGGGAGAGAACTGTTGTGCACAGCCCTACCCAGTCGGTGTGGTGCAGGGAGGCCCCACCAGGAGAGACCAGAGAGGGCCAGCAAGTCTGGGAGAGACCTAAACAGCAACCAGGGACATTTTTCCCATAAGAAAAACAACCAGAAACTGATAATCCCCAAACCTATAACATGCTAATAATTTTTGATATAAATAGCTTTAAAATTGATCACTGCCGTAAGCAATATACTAAATGTAATTCAAAAGTTTTTAGTGACGTTGGCGTCATGGTAGTGCACAGGCACATTATTCTGTGGTAACAATTGTTTAGTCTGTCTTTCCCTAATGCCAGACAATTTGCAATCACTCTGGCTCCCAAGGCGTTTTTCTTTCGGCATTCTTTCTCCTTCCTAATTTGGGCATCTGATTTGCTGTCGTCTGAGAAATTGAATAAATGCAGTTGTTAGAATTGCATGTAAAATAGGAATCAATGAAGCCTGCGCAACCAGCAGTGTGGTGATGAGGGCTCTGTGGCTGCAGAGATTTTGGAAGATTGGGTAGCTACATTCTATATGATAGGGTTTTCCTTAAGACTGATCCAAAGAATTCATGAGGTCACTTGGTCCGACCCTCTCATGCAGTATATGAGGAAACTATGACTCAGCTAATAACAATGGGCCAATATGTATTGAGTACTTATGATGGTCCAAGCAATACTGTACACGCATGATCTCATTCGCTCCCCCCTGCCCCCCGTCACAGCTCTGTGGACTAGAAACTGTTACGCTCATTTCACAGATGAGAAAACAGAGGCACAAGAAGGTTAAGTAACTTGCCCAAAGTTACACGGTTCATAAGCAGTTGAGAGAGAGCTCAAATCCACACAGACTGGTTGAGCAGGGCCATTGTAACCACTGTGGGCAACTGGAAGTGACTTGCCTGAGGCCAATCAGGAAATCAGAAATCAGTGAAGTGTAAAGATGAGAATTCAGGCCAGATGAGATTATCAGCCTAGGAGTTGTAAACTGTGCCTTGATGTCTAAATCCAGTGTTAACTACACACAAACACACACACACACACACACACACACACCACACAATCATGCTGGTTTACAAACTTTCCAAAGTTATCTTTCAAATCACCTAATTCCCCCACCAACCCACTCTCTCTTTATACAACATTATAGTACTTTTTACTACTAGTGAGTAAAGGATTAGATGGGATTTTGGCTGTTTAGAATTCTGCTCTTGGCAAATTGTCCTGAGAAAAATACCAGTGAAAATTTGAGAAATAAAATACCGGGAAAAACCGTCCTCAGTATTAGCTTCATAATGAGAAGCCAAAATCAATGTGTGAAAGTTTTCATCAGGTGAGTAAATTTAAACATTTTAAAGAGGATATTTCTAATCAAACATTTGTCAGCAGCCAATTAAGACTTTCCAGTCCTTTCCAAAGCCTTGTGATTGGAGATCCCTCGAATTACTACCTTATTTTTTTTAAATCAAATTTCAAAAAGTAAAGGCAGGATTTGTATCAGGACTTCTCCCTCTTCTGAGGTTGTCTCAGCAGGGTTGTCTTAAGTGTCTGCTGGTTTATTGTGTCAATTCTATACACTTATTTGTCAGAGATAAAGTAAATGGTATGGGCTGAAGTTCTGAACAGACACCTCACCAAAGATCTACAGATGGCAAATAAGCATATAAAAAATGGTCCATATCATCTGTCATCAGGGAAATGCAAATTAAAACAACCATGATAAACCACTACACACCTATTAGAGATGCTAAAATCCAGAACACTGAGCCCTCATTCACTGCGGATGGAAAGGTAAAATGGTCCATTTGCAGAAAGTTTCTCTTCCAAACTTTGGAAGACAGTTTGGTGGTTTCTTACAAGACTACACATATTCTTAATTTTTTTTTTTTTTTAGAGGTAGGGTCTTGCTTTGTTGCCCAGGCTGGTCTCGAACTCCTGGGCTCAAGCAATCCAAAGTGCTGAGATTACAGTCATGAGCCACTGTGCCCAGCCCTCTACTTTTTTTTTTTAATTTTTTTATTTTAATTTTTTTAGAGACAGGGCCATGCTCTGTTGCCTAGGCTGGAGTGCAGTGGTGTAATCATGACTCATTGCAGCCTTGACCTCCTGGGCTGAACCAATCCTCCCGCTTCAGCCTCCTGAATAGTTGGAACTACAGGTGTGCACTTCTGCACCCAGCCAATTAAGAAAATTTTTTTTGAGATGATGTCTCACTTTGTTGCCCATGCTGGTCTCAAACTCCTGGGCTCAAGCAATCCTCCCACCTCAACCTCCCAAAGTGCTGGGATTATAGGGATATTCTTGCCATGGATCCAGGACTCTTGCACCTTGGTATTTGCCCAAAGGAGTTGAAAAATTATGTCCCAAAAAAACCGCACATAGATGTTCACAGAAGTTGTATTCATAATTGACAAAACTTGGAAGCAATCAAGATACCCTTCAGTAGATGAGTGGATAAATAAACAGTGATCCATCCATTCAACAGGATATTATTAAGTGCTAAGAAGAAATAAGCTATCAAGCCACCAAAAGACACTGAAAAACCTTAAGTGCATATTACTAAGTGAAAGAAATGCATCTGAAAAGGTTGCATTCTATATGACATTTTGGGAAAGGCAAAACTATGGAGACAGTAAAAAGATAAGTGGTTGCCAGGGGTTGGAGGAGGAAGGGAGGAACAGGTGGAGCACAGGGGACTTTAAGGTAGAGAAACTACTCTGTATGATACTACAGTGATGGACACATGTCATTGTACATTTGCCCAAACCTACAGAATATATAACATGAAGAGTGAGCCCTCATGTTCACTCTGGACTCTGGATGATGATGGTATGTCAATGTCGGTTCATCCATGTAACAAATGGACCACTCTAGTGGGAGATATTGTTAATTGGGGAGGCTGTGGGTGTACGGGAGCAGGGAGCATATGGGAAATCTCCATACCCTCTGTTCAATTTTGCTGTGACCCCAAAAACTGCTCTGAATAAGGTCTATTTAAAAAAAAATTCCTCAGAAGCTTTTATGAATAGCTCAGAAGATCTCTACTGCACAGGATAATTATTGCTGTTGATAAAAATTTCATTTAAGTTTGCAACTCTGCAAGGTTTCATTTTGGCAAATCAACATTTTGCATCAGTAATGCATATTTCTTTACACTTCATTTATTAGTGTTATAATTTTGCAAAGATATCCAGTAGAGCATTTATTTGATCACGTATGCATACATACGTATATGTGTGTGCCCACATGTATGAATGCATGTGTCTGAATTTGTACATGTCTTTAGAAACACATACATACATGTGTGCCCACTGTATTAGATCTCTGTTGGTCACTGGCTATTTACATAAAAATTTTCTCTGTCTCGGTTGTGGTAAATGGTAGTAGTAAACAGAAATCAGGATGTGTGATTAGGTTATGTGTAACCATGTGCCATTTGCACTGTAATTAATTTTATAGTCTATGCATCAACAGTACGTAAAACACCCTGTCTGATTGTTCCTTGAAATCTAGGGCTTCTGCTCTGTAACTCCTGACAGTGGGACTCCAAATCTGTTAACAAAGTGGAACAGGAAGTCCTGGCCAGGGCAATGGGACAAATACTTGGGTACAGGAGCACTTAGACCAGTCTAGGCCACTTCCTGTGCAAGTCTGGGAACTGCATTCCTTCACGTGCTTTGCCTACCTGCTCTCCTTCTCTGAAGGCAGGAGAGAGAGAGAGAATCAGTCTGCAAGAGAGGAATCCTCTGTAGACACATGCTTCAATGGTTCCCAACCTTAAGGAGTTCAGTGGCTGATTCATGCATGTATTTGGAGGCGCCTTATCTAATTATAACTACATGAGTGTAACTGTCTTCTTTCAGCCAATGTGCCTATCCAAGTTTCCATCTCTGTATCTGCTCTAACAGATCTTTCTAAAATAACTTTCACCATCACATACAAGTGCTCACTTTGAAACCTGATTATTAAGTCCACGGAATACTAGCTGATATATTTGCTATTTCCCAATTGGAGTTCTGTTCAAGATATCATTTCATAGCATTGCGGTTTGTTTTGATGGGAAAGTGGGAACATTTATTTGCTTTGTGAAGTGAGAGGAGGCACCTAAATGCAAGATACATCTGATAGGATGTATCAGGGGAACACAGGGGGAAAAGATCCAATAACAGTCATAAATAGTAGCTGCTATTTATCGATCATCTAACATACATCAAACTCTGTGCCATGGGCTTTGCATACATTATCATAATCATACCAAAGGCTGTATAAGGAGGGCTGTGTTGTTTCCCCTATATGAATGAGGAAACCGGGACTCAATCCTTCTTGGCTATGAAACATATTTTTTGTTTTGTTTTCTTTTCTTTTTCTTTCTTTTTTTTTTTTTGAGACAGAGTCTCACTCTGTTGCCCAGGCTGGAGTGCAGTGGCGCGATCTCAGCTTACTGCAACCTCTGCCTCCCAGATTCAAGCTATTCTCCCCATTCAGCCTCCTGAGTAGTTGGGATTACAGGAGCGCTCCACCGCGTTTGGCTAATTTTTGTATTTTCAGTAGAGATGGGGTTTCACCATGTTGGCCAGGCTGGTCTCAAACTCCTGACCTCGGATGATCCACCTGCCTTGGCCTCCCAATGTGCTGGGATTACAGGCGTGAGCCACTGCACCTGGCCCATATTTTTTTCAAAGGAGGCTTTAGACATAGAAAATTTGATACATGGATTCAGATTCTCAGAGTTTAATGTGGATTTTGGAAAATAATTCCTCGACTTTGTTTTTTCCCACAACTCTTTTGTATTTAAAGTTTCTATTGGATCCGATTTTACAATTTTACTAAACAATGTACCTTTATTGTTTTCAGTGGAGCATGGGGTTAAGAGTGTGGATCTAGAATCAAACTTCCCGGCTTTCAACTCTGACCATGCCACTTCCCTGCTCTGTGACCTTGGGCACAGCAACTGGTTTCTCTGTGCTTTCATGTTCTGGTCTGTAAAATGGGTAATTATGGCTAGCACCCTCCTCACTGAACTGTGATGAAGGCGAAACGAGTTCACGTGAGCCACGTTCTCAGAACTGCATTTGGTATGTGGTAAGCAACATGTTAGGTAGGTTATTTTTACTTTAATTCACCGTTCCTTCCAAGCTACTGGAATGTCCCTCTTCCAAATGTAAATGTGAACAAGGAAAAACACGTTCTTTAATACATGCGTTGTTGCATTTTGAATGTTCAGTTGCCATTGAGAACATATCCCTTCGTTATGAAAGGAAGTACTAAAGAAAAAGAGCCTGTGGTCCTAAAGGGCCCCTCAATCTCAGACACAGCTGATAAGCTGGATTATCTCATCAAGGTTGTGAGAGGAATGGAAACAACAGGAGTGTCCAGGGCCATTTCATTGCTCTTGTAAAATACGATGAAAATTGACCAACTAGTAGCCCATGGCAATAGG
Source organism: Pan troglodytes (assembly GCF_028858775.2). Lineage (NCBI taxonomy): Eukaryota > Metazoa > Chordata > Mammalia > Primates > Hominidae > Pan > Pan troglodytes. The sequence goes on from NC_072406.2 coordinate 21,433,672, forward strand.
TTAGTCAAACTGAGACTTGACTAAGAGGCTGATCATAATAATGTAACGAGAAAAATGAGCAAGACATTTGAATGGCAAGGTTGTGTGGGTGGCAGGCTTGTCGTTGAGGTAACTGATGTTATAACTTTATTGCACTCTTATTTCAGTCAAGTGAAATATCTCCATGACAAGCCAAGACAGAGCTCTGCAACAATAGACACTTACTGTTCTGTTCGTTCATTCTTTCTCTTTCATTCTTTCTCCTTCCTTTCTTCCTTCCTTCCTCCCTCCCTCCCTGCCTCCTTCCTTCCTTCCTTCCCTCTCCCTCTCCCTCTTTTTCTTTCTTTCTCTTTCTCTTTCTTTTCTTTCTTTCTTTCTCTTTCTTTCCTTTCTCTTTTTCTCCTTTTTTCTTTCTCTCTCTTCTCTCTTCCTTCCTTCCTTCCTCTCTTTACTCGTCGCTCTCTTTCCATTTCTCCCTCTTCTCTCCCTTCTTCCCTCCCCCCTCTTCCCATTCCTTCCTTCTTCACTTCTTCATTTCCTCCACTCCTCTTTTGAATTTTGGGTAATCAGCTCTTCTATTTTCTTACAATAAACAGCCATCGAAATGACTTTGGCAACACATGCATTACAGGCAGCGGCAAAAGTGTAGGTTTTCATCTGCCACAAAGGTTAAAGAGCTTTAACTTTTCAATTGTCAGCTTTAACCTGACAATTCCTGTCAGCCCTGAATTGTGAAAATGTATGGTAGATAAATTGTCTAAATGCATTAAATCAATGTAAGTAACATGCAGATAATAGTGGAGAAAGTTTGGCCTAAAATGGCTACACATAACAAAGAAACATAAAAAAAAAATGACAAGTTGAATATAGTCTCCACTTCTTCATTAACTTTGTTTTGATGAATCTGTACCGACTTGTTAGAATTACCATTGCTGTAATATTGGAATGGTATAGTAAGAAAAACAGAGTGTAATTATTCAGTGCACTCAGAGACTTCTGAGACATCCTGCTTCATTTTTTTCTATAGAAGTCAGCAAATTCAACATCGAACATTCTGACAGGGAAGAAATAAATCAAACCAAACAAAATTTAAAAACCCAACGCAAGCAAATATCTTTTAATGTTTGTTTCTATTGCCTTTTCCTCTATGATGATCTCACCTCTCAGTTTTTCCTTGTTTAGAAAGTATTTTAAATGAATTAAGGAGAGTCACAAACGAGATGTCAGAGCAAATTCTTACATCAGAAGTAATTGTTTACCCACCTCCGAACTCCCTCAGATGTTGAACTACTCAAAATCTGATTTATTTCTATCCCAGTCATCTTAGGAACTTGTGATCTTACTTTTCTGAGCAATCACATAGGATGTATTTATTGCTTTAGTTATTACTTAAGACGTATAACCCTCGCATGTCAGGTTTTTTTCTTTTGGGGCAAAGATTTTCTCATGTGTAAATCTCATTTACTGGCGAGATGAGAAGTCTGGACTGTATCTTATGCTGATGTTTCTCCTTGCAGCAGCCTCCTACATATAATAATAGGCTTCTCAATAGGTCTCTGCTGCCTGATGGGTGGTGTATGCCTTGACCTCTTTCTCACGTGAGTTTGTACCCAGCAACAGCAGGACAGCTTCTCATTGGCAGGGGCTGGGTGGTTGCTAGTAACTAACCTTTTTTTCTGTCAACAAAAGGAGGAGGCGATGCTGGGCCCCATTTGGGATTCAGCCCTCCTGTTGTGCTAATAATGTGATGTGTCATAAACTGGGCTATTCGCAAATTCACATGAGGAGCAATCCTAGGTTTGTTTTCCGTGTGAATCCAGGAGAAATGACATTCTTGTCTGTAAATTCTCACCAGAGTTACACATGACCTTGTTCACACTAGGGCATGGTAGGGCTGAGGCTAGAAAGATGAGAAGAGAAGAAGAAGAAGAATCTTGGATTGTGGTTCTGGTCTCTCTTCCCTCTCTCCCATAGCCAAATCCCGGCAAAGGAGAAAGAGGCAGGCATAACTCGAGGGTGAAAATTTATGTTCACAATGAATGGGGCTCTCGGGAGGTCTAAAAATGTACCCCTCTGTCTAGAGAGAGGGGAAAAAATTGGAGAGGCAGCTATGTCTTCTTTTATTCCCCATTTGGAAACAGAGTTAAATCAATGCAATTGACTTCAACCCATGAATATCATGTGTACATTTTTCCAGACTCTTAATTTTAAAGCCAGTGTTTGGAAATGTTCAGTGATGACATACAGGTGACATATAAGCAAATGGCCAAGGTTGACTTTAGCATGGAGTTTTCAGGTCACCTGCTAACCATTCCAAGTATCTGATTCCAAAGCAAATAGATCTGATTCCAAAGTGAAATATCGTATAGCTCTTAGGATCTCCTCTGGGGCATTTAACCTAAGTAAAAGGACAAGAAATGATCTACTGCACAGAATACCACTGCAGTCAAATCACTAAAATTTCTGGAGATGAAAATTTTATTTCATTTCTTTTGCATTAAATCATTCATAATGGCTTTTCCCTTGTGAAGTTTTATGAAAATGGCAACTATTTATTCAGATATGCAGATAAAACTCTAGTAATTTCTATTCTCTGCATAATCGTTACTAGGTCTTTCTGAGATATTGATCAGCTTCACTCATCTGAAAATACCTGACAGCTCCTGTGACCATAGTCGGCTCCCTGGGCCTCAGTTTCTCCATTTGGAAGAAGGTGATGTGAAACTATTGATTTATTAAATATTACTATCTTTTTGATTCATAAAAACAGAGAATTACTATGAGGAATGCTAGCAACAATTTATTCAGAAGACTTCTCTGGGCAAAATATCTAGAATATTAATTCCATATTGAGAGAAAAATCTGTTCATCTACACCCCACTACCTCCACTTTATGCATATTTGGTAGAGATGGGGAATGAGAAGCCGCATTTGACTTATGAGAACTATTAGTTTAGAGAAACTTGTATTACATGAAATTTTTATGAACTGACCTCCTACTTGTACTGATGCTGTTTTTTAAACTTGTTTATTATGCAAACTAGTGGATAGAAGGCTTGGATGATTTCACGTTCTCTATAATAAATCAGAGTTATTAATCACCGAGGTGTGTGGTGTAGTTGGTTGCAGTTTTCTCAATCAAAGGGTGAAACAAAATAATTTTTATATGCTATTTTTGTAGGCATTTTTGGCTCTATAATGAATAGTATTTTCAATATAAAAATAATAATTCGAAAACAAAGCAGTATATTTTTGTGACTGTGCTATTTCATCTCCCTCAAAGCAATCTATGTTACAAGCTCTTATCTTTAGAAGTTGCATTCTTGCAAGGCTATTCTACAAGAATACACACTTTGCTTAGACTCAAATCCATATGACATATTCAATTCATTATGTTGGGATTGACACTAAAAATGTCAAATAGCTATTGGATAATTACATATCATCAGAAGATAATTTTTTTCCTTTAGCTTAACATTATTTAACAATTTTTTGACTGCTATGTTTGAAGTTCTTGAGTTATAATTTTTAACCTAGATACTCCTCTAAAGCTTTTGAGATGGCTTTTGAAAATGTTTGTGAACCAGGTACGGTGGCTCATGCCTGTAATCCCAGCACTTTGGGAGGCCGAGGCAGGTGGATCATTTGAGGTCAGGAGTTTGAGAGAAGCCTGGCCAACATGGTGAAATCTTGTCTCTACTAAAAATATAAAAATTAGCCGGGCATGGTGGCACACACCTGTAGTCCCTGCTACTCAGGAGACTGAGGCAGGAGAATCACTTGAACCCAGGAGGTGGAAGTTGCAGTGAGCTGAGATCATGCCATTACATTCCAGCCTTGGTGACAGAGTAAGACTCCATCTCAAAAAAAAAAAAAGTTTTTATAGTACTTGAGTGTTTAAATGGGACACCAACTACTGGTTATTGTACTAATCTATATCTACATAACAGAACTCAGAAAGTCTCTAAGGAGAAAGATCACCATGCTTCTTGGAGCTATGCAATAAAGACTCCTTTCTCTATTCTTCTTGGGTATTTTGTGTTGTCAGCATTAAATTTGTTCCAATTAAACTTAAACTGGATTTCCCAAACTTGTTTTATCCTCACCTGGGGTGTCTTTAAAAAATGGAGTGCTTAAAAAACACCTATGTTCAGAATTTTCATTAGAGAGTTTGTTCTTTAGGTCTAGGCAGTGCATGGGAGATTCTTAGGATCAAGCAGATTTGAAAATAGTGTCATTGAGGAAAGTCCAGAATCAGCTAATTCTGTATGACGATCTCATTTCCAAGAATGTACTAATCAATTCAGTTGGGAAAAATAATTTTTAAAATAAAGAATGAAACATTCTACACAAATGTTACAAAACTGGAAGAAAATTCATCTTTCCTTTTGGTCCTTGCAGAACTGTAGCTTTTCAGGAGCATATCATCAATCTGCAGTATTAGGAACTATGAGACCATGCAACGTTGATTCTCCTTACAGTAGCTATCGATGAAACAATCCCAGACTGGCTGTTAAAATGACCAAATTCTCTCTTTCACGTGCCTCATGGTCCAGGTGTCTGGCAGAAAGAGACCCAATGACCATTTTGAATTTCAGTTGACGGTACTCATACTTCATTTATTACTGATAATATGGACACTGTCTGGGAGTGTTTGCAGAATTTTCAATCACTTGTAAAATTGTGGGTTATGGTGGCTACGGGCGAAAATGGCTTATATCTACATGGGTGACTTAGTGAATATGGAACTGTTGTTCTCAACTCTCTTTAGCCCTTCATTAGGAAATCATGGACAAGCTTGTTTTTCTTGCCTGGGTTTACCACAGCCAAGCCCACGTGACTGGAGATGAAACTGCCTTCTTTAAAGCACACCAAAAAAGTTTACTGTATGTTTTCTTCTCAATTTTCACAATTTTATTGGCCTTTAATAAGCATTTTCTCAAGAGCTTGGCAGTTTCCAAATGTTTTAAAATCATTTTTTACTAGCGGCTTCCACGACACACCTGTGGAGTGGGTCTGTGCTCTCAGTCATGTTTTTATGGGACGTGTACGAGCAGAAATGCAAAGAGGAGAGACAGAATCCCATTTTTAAACTCGGTGCCTTACGTTAACCCACAGGGAGAAAAGGGAGGACTTGCCTGCTTCTTCATGTTTGATGTGCTATGGGCAGTTTCAGTGATGTGGTTTCAATGAGCAGGTGCTTTCATTTCATTCTGTTTCTATTAAAAAACCTCCTCAGAAACGCAATTTATGATAAGTTTGGGAAAGTCGATTCTCCAACTCATAAGGATGAATGTATTGCTTAAAACCTAAACTAAACAACTCCAAACTTTAAAAAACTACCATGTAATTCTGGTTGTTGGGAATAAATCCCACAATATGATTTTTCAGTGCAGATAGGTGACAAATTAGCGTAATGATATAATGACTTCTGTACATCTATCCTTTACACGAAAGGTGTTTAATTTACTGAAATACAAGCTCGTGATTAAGATCTAAGAATTTTCATTACTAACTTTCTGATTCTTCAGCCCCCTTCCTAGAAGCAATCCTTTATGTTTGGCCTATTTAAGCTCTCACAAAAACTATTTATCACAATTCTATGTGAGTTCTGAATATTTCTTTATTTAACCATCTCTAACTTAAAACTTTCTTTAGTCACAATTGCATCATTTATTGGGCATTTGAAAACTTGAGTTTAAAGATTAAAGACCTAATAACCCCTTAATTCCCTTCTTTCTTTTACAACACTTCAGATACATTGCTGTTAGGAAACAGAGCTATTAACTCTAAATTAGTTTTAAAAAACCTAAATAAGTAGCTCCTCTAGTAAAATTTATAAGCCTGTAGAAAGCACAGATAGTCTGTCTTCTCCAATCAATATTTGAATTAAGTGGTAGTAGTTTTTTGCTCATTAAAAAATGTTTTCAATAAGAAGCAATGTTTTGATAAATGGAGGGGAAAATTCAAATTACATAAAGCTTTATAAAATTATTTTCATTATCATATATATTTATTTTTAGGAGTCTGACTTTGTTACAAAATTGTGTTATTTTTGTGATGTTAAAAGTTGAATTTATTTTTTCCTTAGTTAAACTAAATTTAAAACTGCTTTTTATGCTTTGTTTTTTATGTATAAGGTTAAAAAACAAACAGTACAGCAAATGAGAGTCCAACATCAATAAAAAATTTCCAATATGTATAATTAATAAATATTGAAAATATTTTTATTTATTGTTAATAATTTGTTGAGAAAATGAATTTTTATCAGAGCAAAAATAAAAATTCATATTTAGAAAAATTTCATTTCTCTTTTCCTATTCATCTAGTCCATAGGTCAAAAGCAAGCAAAACATGTATTTTGGGGAAATATACAATTATGTGTATGAATTATGCTTTTATATAAAGGTAAAATATAGGACAAAATAGGTTAAAGGAATTTTTGAATTTTTAAATGCAATTACACATATTATTCATATATATTAGTGTATCTTACTTACTTTGTGTCAATAATATTTTTACTTCACACATTGTGAAGGTTTTATATTTATCTCAAATTATGGATTTCAGAATGATGCAATAAAAGTTGACCTACATTTTAGAAATTATTTTAGTGAATAACTTTTGATGGTGACATTTTAAGATAAGATAATTCCAGAGAAACACCAATAAACTAAACTTTCTTAAGAGGAAGTTGGTGAGGCTTTAATAAAGTAAATAGAGGCAAATTCATTCCACGATAACTTTTAGATCAAGTATACTGTACTGAGATTAATTGTTCTTTTTTGTCTCTCTTTTAATTAATATTAATTATCATCATCATCATGCAAAATTTGACATTGCTAATATGTTGTCTTTTCACAGAACTTTCCTTGTACATCAAAGGATGGGCCGAGGGTGCTGTCAACCAATTGTGTTCCTCCGATCTCTTCAAACGCAGAGTCGCCCAGGCTCTGACACTTTTGATGCATGGATAAGGACCGGTTACTTTGCATTTTTTTTTAATATGGCAGAAAATTCGAACTCATATTTTAAAAATAAACACTGAAATAATGGGCAATATTTCTTTACATTGCATTGAATGGAGAAAGAATGAGAGAAAGAAAAATGGAAGTAATCTTCGACCTTGTAGAAAATGGGTGAGTTCCCTGGAACTAGGATCGGCTTTTACAGCATCCTCCTCAGCCCTTCCTTGTACAGTGCAGGATTTTAGCTTTAAGGTAGAGATTTCTCCCAATATCATAGGATCTAATCGTTCAATCCATCATTCAAGAATGACAACAATAAAGATATAATTAGCCGTCATTGTAGTCAAATTTACTACACTTCCTAGTAGGGAGCACATTTGCGTTTTTAGTCCCTTTGAAACTCAGGTCCAGTCTATAAGGGTGGATTGCAGGCAGATCTTCAAGACGAGTGATTATTTTCTAGGGCAAAGGGATGGGTCTTGGAGAGTTAGTTTACCTGCAGTAATAAGCCCGATGGGACAAATCCAAAACGAGCTAACCCTGTACCTAAGGAACCCGGAATGGTGAGTGTAACCGAGACCCATCTGGTAGCAGTGATTCAACACACACCTCAACGGCACTACCCCAGAAAGAAACATGTTGAACCCTTCTAGAAACTCATTCTCAAGGCATGCACATGCAAACAAAGAGAACCCCAAGACTCACAGTTCATTTGAATTCACAAGGGAAAATTTTCGGGATGATTGTTGCTTTGACGTTGTCTTACTGTTGCAGAAGGAAGTCAAACCTGTTTTTAATTGCAAAACCAAATGGTTTATGCATGGGCTCTGCCATGCTTGTGTGAACATGTCGCTTTTATAACCCCCTCCCCCCTCCACGAACACGAGACTAGGCTTGCCAGCATTGTGTTTGAGCATGGTCACATTTAAAATGAAGAGCCTTGCAGGGGTTTTTGAAGGTGAGTGGGTGGGGGGGATGTCAATCTGTCAGAGATGTCACCTTAAGTGGATCTATCTGCCTATATGTTACCACTTGCTAATTATGGATTTGGGTGATAATTGTCATAAGCTTTGCCACAAAATGTGTAGTAAAATGCATTTTCTGGGGGCAGAGGGTGATGTGCAGAGCGGGCCGAAGCTAGGCTCTAAGGGCTGGTAATCTACAGATTGAAAGCCTGTAGGATTGTGCTGTAGGATTGTCTCACTGTTTAATGTTCTAATGAATACACATATTGTTGTGTGTGTCGGGTTGCTTTAGGCAACATTGCTGGCATTCCACTTCAGGAACTATGTGTGTACGCAGAACTGAGTCTGCAGAGAAGTTTCTCTTCACAGGGCCATAAGCGGCCTTCAGGAGTACTGTCTCCTTATGAGTGCTGTCCTGGAGAGGGCTAAGAAACAAGATCAAATAAATGGCAGATAAAATAAGGAGCTTCCTTGTGTTTGTAAGTAGCAGCCAATCACATCAAAGCTCAATCTTGGAAAAACTTTGAGATGGGTCTTAAATATTTGTTGTTCCAAAGATTACTTACAGATAAGGAAGAGAAAAGCCAGAGAAAAAGGCCAGTGATGTATGAAGGAAATCTATGTTTTTTTGCAAAGCATCAGCAATAAAAGATATAACCTAAAAATAGTTTCTGCTTCTGTGTTCAGTCCTTGAAGCTATTGCCACCACCAGCCACTTGTTGATTCATTAGTTGTCATTGTTTCTTCATCTCTGCCCAAACTCTGATCATTCTTCCCTCATCTGCTCTCATCTGCACACGCATGCATACACACACGTGCACACACACACACGGCCCTTACTTTGGTAACATAAGTCCCAGTGTTGAGTTTAAGAAGTCCACTCTCTAGCTGGTGAATAAAATTGGTGTCTTTTTCTGATATTATGTGAAAGACGGTGAGTTGAGTCTTCTTATGGGCAGGGACGATGCCTTGCTTATCCTTCACCCTCAAAGTTGGTGTCCACTAAATATTGAGGAAGAAAAGATCCCTCCTAAAAATGCCCTTCTCTGAGAACTATTATTTTCAACTAACAGAGGTTGAGTACCTGGAGATCAGGGTCTCACTGGACAGTGATGTTTATTAGTCTTTGATGCAATTAAGCAAGTGGTTTTGGCCTGATCTATAAAAGGAAACCTGGCCTAAAGGAGGTGAAGTCTCTACCTGTAAGTGATCTGTGCTCAGATTCAGACCACAGAGTCTAAGCAAATATACTGGACATTCTCTACTGATACATATGCACAGTTAGCAGGCCAAGGGTTAGTAGTGACTGTTTTGTTCAACTCCAAAAGTACAGGAATCATGTGCTCTCAAAGCTGGCACTTAATACAAGTTCCTGGGTCACCTATCCCTTTGCCCCCTTTGCTCACTGCCTGCCCTTGTGCATAGACTGTCATAGGGATGGATAAACACAGTCATGTGCACACTCTTGCTTATGCTTTCCTTGTAGCCTGGAATGCCTACCCCTTACTTCTCATAAAAGACCAGCAGTTATTTACTTATTTCAGGGTCCAGCTCATCCATGGACTCTTCTCAATCCGAGAAGCAGGGTGCATCATAATAGTGCTTTGACCCACTGATTTCCTTGGCTCAGGTTCAGGAGCTGGTGCTTGACAACCTTCTCTGGTCTTTGTTGCTTCTAATCTATCCACTCAGAAGATGTAACACCAATGTAGAACCTAAAATATATTAACCTCCCTGAAGGCAGGGATAACAATGATAAAGTCAGTTATGTATTATGAATCAACAAACTCTGTGGAAGATGTTACAGAAATGACATGCATATTTCACATCGGGGTGCTATTATTACACCTTTAATAAAATGAAGGAATTAAAGCTCAGATAACTTGAATGGTTTGGCTGGAGGCATTTGTTAGAAGCCAAACTGGGACTCAGATTCAGGTCTGTAAAACTTGACACTGTCATTTATATGCTGCATTTCCCTTTGAGAAATGCACTATGAGAAGGAAGAAGAGGCTTGTCGGTTGCCAGGGCATGTTAGGTAGAATTAGATTATTTGCCCTTGTATTTAGTCCAGTGGGATAATGAAGAGACAACAAAACAGTTCTATCTTCTACAATTAGACACTAGGGGGAAAAGGGTTTTATTTATTGTACACGTGTGAGGAGGTGTATGAAGGGTGGAAGGAGGTGGGCACTGGGAGGATGAGATGTCATTTAGTCTGTGAGTGACTGTCATCTGCAGGGGCCTGTGTTCAGGGTCTGGACATAAGATGAAGGACGCAGTTCCTTGTCTTCATCATCCAAGAGCTACTTAATAGTCCAGTGAGAAAGAGAAAATGTAGGAACAAAGCCAAATGGAATAAAGAGTGCTTTTTAGGGAAGCTCACCGAGATCTTGGCGAACACAGAGGAAGCAGACTTAGCCCAGCCAAGGTGTGGGATGTCTAGGGAATGAGGTAACAGGTATAATAGATCCGAGGCTCTAGCACAGTGGGAATATAAGTGGCCTGGCTTCCCAAACACATAAGTCCCCTGTGCCAAGCAGTGACTCATGACATGCAGGAATAAACTCCAACAAGAAAGGGGTACCTCAGAAACACATTGCTCATAGGCACATAGAATGTGCCAACCAGGGATGGCCACATGATTTGCAGACCCAGAGCAAAACAAAAATGCAAAGCCTCTTGTTCAGAAAAGCAGGAGAAAAGTTCTGTGAAAGGCATTATAAGACAAAGCTTTTTCTTTTCCTCCAGGAACTCACCCTCTCTCGAGAGTCATGGTGTTTCCTATTTGCTGTTTAATACCATTCTTGGTAAAGAAAATTTAAAATTGTCAATTATTAGTATGGATTTCACCACTCATTTTAATATTGTATGATGCTAGTTTCGCATGAAATTATAAGAGCATTTAACTAGTATGCAAAATGACTGAAATTACACAATGCATGTTTTGTAGCTCATGTATGCATATGCGGTTATTGTTACCAGAACAGAGGAAGCACTGCACAGAACTAACTCATATATATATATATATTTTTGAGATGGAGTCTCACTCTGTCACCCAGGCTGGAGTGCAGTGGCGCGATCTCGGCTCACTGCAACCTCCCCCTCCCGGGTTCAAGTGATTCTCCTGCCTCAGCCTCCCGAGAAGCTGGGATTACAGGCACGCGCCACAACACCTGGCTAATTTTTGTATTTTTAGTAGAGACGGGGTTTCACTATGTTGGCCAGGATGGTCTCGATCTCCTGACTTCATGATCCACCCACCTTGGCCTCTCAAAGTGCTGGGATTACAATTTCACTTCTTGATACATGCCCCTTCTAGCAACACAACACACTGATCTTGTGCTCTCATCGAGTATCTCTGAATTCCTACACACTGTGGGTCATGGGGCAACACAAATGTTTGACATGAATAAGGCGACAAGGAACAGAGGAAGCATATGTTGTGTGTATTTTTGCTGCTCATGCCTATTCCCCATTGTCTTACTGGATGTGACTTATAAAACATTAGAAAAAGATAAAATTATTAAGAGTTTCAAGACAGTGAGAGCAGAGCACTAAATCAAGTGCAAGATCCTCTGAGCCTGGGGGTCTGCTGGTTCTGCACAGGTTGCAAGCTCACACATCCAGCCTTGCTGTCAACACAATTCCATCCCTGACAACAAAGCAAGGTCAAAAGATCAAACACGAGTTCTCTGCTCTGTGATGCTTGGGCTGAGAGATCGCCTATCCTTCATCCTGCTGGAAATCCAAACCAAGAATATAAAACTGATATTCATCAGGAAGGATACATCTACGCTCACATACGCCAGCAGGAACTTGAGCAGGGACCCAGCTGATTTGACCTTCCTGCTCATCCTGTAGGTTTTCTGCACTGGATGGCTTGATTTTTCCTCTTTGTTAATAATAGGATCAAGGCTGGTCAGGCACTGTGGCTCACGCCTGTAATTCCCGCACTTTGGGAGGCCGAGGCGGGTAGATCATCTGAGGTCAGGAGTTCAAGACCAGCCTGGTCAACATGGTGAAACCCCGTCTCTACTAAAAATACAAAAAAATTAGTCAGGCGTGGTAGCCGGCGCCTATAATCCCAGCTACTCGGGAGGCTGAGTCAGGAGGATCGCTTGAACCCGGGAGGTGGAGATTGCAGTGAGCTGAGATTGTGCCATTGTACTCCACCCTGGGCAACAAGAGCAAAACTCTTTCATAATAATAATAATAATAATAATAATAATAATAGGGTCAAGACCATATGCGGTGGCTCATACCTGTAATCCCAGCACTTTAGGAGACTGAGGCAGGCAGATTGCTTGAGCCCAAGAGTTCGAGACCAGCCCGGGCAACATGGCGAGACCCCGTCTCTACAAAAAATACAAAAATTAGCTGGGCATGGTGGTACTTGCCTGTAGTCCCAGCTTCTTGGGAGGCTGAGGTGGGAGAATCGCTTGAGCTCGGGAGGTAGAGGCTGCAGTGAGCCAAGATTGTGCTACTTCACTCCAGCCTGGGTCCCCAAGCAAGAGCTTGTCTCAGAAAACAAATGAATAAATAAAAATAGAAATAGGGTCAAAAAAGAACAAAGGCCTTCTGGTTGTTTGCATACCTGGGAACTCGGAAGACAAGATGAGGTTACTGGGGAGTGATGGGGAGAGAAGGACCACGAACGTGCTGCGTTGCTTTGCTGTCCGCACGCGACCACACACACCAACTTGGATATGTTGGTTTTCCTACTGTGCTATTCCGTAGTCAGTTTAGTTTTCTTCTGGTCAATCATTCTTTTTCATTTTATGCCCCAGTATCTTGTATGCATTTCTTCTGAGCATTAAAACTCTTTGGTGCTCAATTCTGAGTTGATTTATCCTTGAAAATCCCCCATTTTAGTAAATGTTCCTCATTCTCTTTTAATGCAATTTTTCTGGAACATGGATTGTTCTGATTTTATTTGTCACTGGCTTCATATTTTACATTTTGAGAGATAGCAGACTATAATATTATTAGTAATAAAATATTTCTTAAATATTTATTAAATGCTTACTATGTGCCAGGTACAGTGCTGGGCATTTTACATCTATCAACTCATTTTGATGTTTATAGAAACTTTGTGAGGTTGGTATTATTGTTGAAACCGTTTTAAGGGCCTGGGTTCTTCAGCCAGGGTTGGAATCCTGGTTCATCCATTTACTAGCTGGGAGGCTATGGGCAACCTAACCCCCTGTATTACTCCATTCTCATGCTGGTAATAAAGACATACCCAAGACTGGGTAATTTACAAAGGAAAGAGGTTAAATGAACTCACAGTTCCACTGCGAGGCTGGGGATACCTCACCATCATGGTGGAAGACAAAGGAAGAGAAAAGGAACATCTTACATGACACAGGCAAGAGGGCATGTGCAGGAGAACTGCGCTTTATAAAACCATCAGATCTCATAAGACTTATTCACTATCACGAGAACAGCACAGGAAAGACCCATCCCCATGATTCAATTACCTCCCACCAGGTCCCTCCCATGACATGTGGGAATTATGGGAGTTATAATTCAAGATGAGATTTGGGTGGGGACACAGCCAAACCATATCACTCTCTGTGTCCTGGCTTCCTCATTGAATTCAAGTGAATTGCTTGAAATATACTTAGAATAAAAGCATCAGCATATTTACAACATGAACTATAACTCTTCCTCCAAAGCACGTTAATTCATAGCTGATAATTTCAGGTCCTGGACTTTGCAGACACCTTTTCAGCCTCCATCTTTGACTCATCCTTTTGTCATCTCAAGACCTCATTTGCTCAGAATTCACTAGCAACGGGCTGGTTGAGTCATCTAATTGAATGGCAGAAAACCACTGTTTCCACACCCTCAAATTTATTTTATTAAGTACAAATACATATCAAATTCATTACAAATGAACTTTTAGAATTTGCAGACAGCCTCATGAGAGTGATACTAACAACCTTGATGGAGAGTATGTATTCAAAATATACCAACAGCTGTATAAAAATTACAATAAATAATCATCTCCTAGAAATCAAAGGTCTTGGTTTGGGTACAAGTTCAACCAGTATTCAATTATGTGACTTTGTATCTATTATCCCACTATCCTCACCTGCGAAATGAGAATAATGTTTTCTATTTATTTTTCAGAAATAGTATGAATACAAGGAGATAAAGTATGTGGATGAAACTTTGCAACTTAGAAATCAGTAAGACTATGATAGGTATTATTATGATCACCTGTTATAATCTACATATACAAAACAAATTGAAGATATGAAAGGATTTTTTTCTGTCATTCTGCCATCTGAAATATTGATTAGATGTCTAGAATGAAGAAGTGCTTTAGAACTATTTCTGGCTTGTATTTTCTCAATAAAACCACAATTCTCTATTTTACCTCATATACACTATTACCACCTATTATATTTACTTCTAGAGTCTAGCTTAATGGTTTCTATGAAGAAAAAGACCTGGAAATGGATTCTAAGTTCATCTTAAGCAAAACCTAACTTGCTTTTCTTTACAAAATACAAATTCCATTTAGTTGTTAGTTTATTCTTTCAAGAAAGGATGTTTAATCTAATTGGCCCTTTTAGAGTTAAGATTCTTTCCCCAGAGGGCAGAGCAGCCCTTGCTTTATCTTTAGTCCACGAGTTACACAAAATCATAAAATCGCAGCAGTACAGCTTCTCTGAGGCCTTTTATGACCCCTAAAGGGAAGTCATCTCTGTACAGTAGTGATAATAACAGTATCATCTAACAGCCGAATACTGCTTTATTTCACTGTGCACTATGGCTTGGATGTGGTGTCTCTGCCAAAACTGATGTTGAAATTTGTTTCCCAATGTGGCAGTGTTGGGAGGTGTGGCCTAGAGGGAGGTCATGGGGACAGGATCCTCGTGAATAAATTAGTGCTTTCCTTTGGGGTGAGTTCTCCCTTCCCTGAGAATGGATTAGTTTTTGAGAGCACGTTGTTAAAGAGTCTGGCTTCCTCAGTTTCTCTCTCTTGAGATGTCATCTCTGTATATGCCCACTCCTCTTCTACTTTCTGCCCTGAGCAGAAGCAGTCTGAGGCCCTCCCAAAAGCCAATCAGATGCTGGCGTCATGCTTCTTGTATTAGGTTGGTGCAAAAGTAATTGCAGTTTTTGCCATTGAAAGTAGTGGCTGTGCAACTCTCCAAGTGTGAAGTGACAGCCTTGTGTGTGATCTTTCTGCCCACTCCAAGTTTGAATTTTCGACATTAAAGTTTACTTTTTAATTAAAAAAATAATAATAACCCCAGCCGGGTGCAGTGGCTCACGCCTGTAATCCCAGCACTTTGGGAGGCCAAGGCAGGTGGATCACCTGAGGTCAGGAGTTCGAGACCAGCCTGGCCAACATGGTGAAACCCCATCTCTACTAAAAATACAAAAATTAGCTGGGTGTGGTGGTGCATGCCGGTAATCCCAGCTACTCGGGAGGCTGAGGCAGGAGAATCACTTGAATCACTTGAACCGGAGAGGCAGAGGTTGTAGTGAGCCGAGACTGTGCCACTGCACTCCAGCCTGGGCAACAGAGTGAGAATCTGTCTCAAAAAAAAAAAAAAAAAAAAAAATCCTGTGTAACCCTGATGGTCTCTGGTCTATCTCATCTCTAAATTTTATTAACTTTTTTATTAGCTTGAGTTTCCCTTCATTCTATCTCATCTACCCGTACCTACAGGATATTGAGCAGGGGAAGAAAACATGGGTAAGAATGGATGGTCAGATGTTATGGGCGAAGGTAGATACTGTGAGATAGAATGGGAAGGGGGAAGGTCAGGCTGAAATTATCATTTGGACAGTGGAGGATGCTGGGAAGAGGACGGCAGAAGATGGAACAGCAATCCACATGATGCAGAACAAACATGATAGAAGGAGATATCAGAGTATTGATTAGCAGAGACTTCACTCAAGAAAACAGTATAGGCAGAGCTGCTGGTGGTGGTGTTACAGTGCTTCCCAGGGTACTATTATGGACTTAGGGCTGCAATTTTTAGGTAAAACAATCTCTTCAGTACGAACATAAGTCACTCTCAAAGCACATATTTGTTTACTGATCCATTTGTTGTATGCCAAGTAGTTCTATGCAGAAACACTACTCGAACTTCAAATAAATTTGCAGATGTTGCTGTGTAAACATATCGTTTATTATATACACACCTCTATTTATATTTTAACCTTTCATTTGGCTGTAAAAGAGTCAATTGATCCTAGGCACCACGACAAGGCTATTCCCAGTAATGTTCTCCTGGGTAAATGCTAAGCCATTGACAAGTGCTCTCCGGATGCTTCTGTCTGGTTGGCTGTGCATCCCCTGAATAGTTGTGTGGTTTAGATTAGATCTCCCCAGTTTGTTGATGAGAATGTCAGGTAGGACAGAATCAAAGGCTTACAGAAGTCTAGAGAGATTACATCTATTGCATCCTTTTTATCTACAAGGCCTGTCACTCTATCATAGAAGGAAATTAAATTGGTCTGGCATGATTTGTTCCTCTAAAAGCCATGTTGGTTGCTACCCAGTCTGTTATGTTCTTCTGGGTGATTGCAAATTGATCATTTTGATGATTTATCTTCGTAACTTCCCTGGCACTGTGTTTTAGGCTGACCAATATTTCTTTTCCTTTCTTTTAAAGATTGACATTGTATTTACTTTTTTTCTTCTTCTTTAAGGATTTTCCCTGATGTGCATGACTTTTTTATTTCTTTATTATAATTGTTTGAGGTCTGATGCTATGTTCCAAAAAATTCATTTGCAAATTTTTATAATCTGTTATTTGATTAATTTTCAAAAATTGACTTATTTTAGCCTGTTTTCATTCATTTCCTCTACCCCTCTATTTAGTCACTTAGTCAACATTTATTGAGGACCTAGGAGCTGGGAAAACAATGATCAGATAAACAATGAATTAATAAGTCTCTTGCAAAACTAATAGTTAAGTGTGGGAGACATACAAATTAAAGAGATGACTATGATACAGTGTTGAAAGGACTGTAATGGGGTGAGTAAGATGGAACACCTAGAACAGGTATTTACCCCAATCTTGAGTACATCAGGGAAGGCTTCCTAGAGGAGGTGATGTCTAAACTGAGTTTTCATGGCTAAGTGCAAGTTAGCAGAAGCCAGATATGGAAAGTGATGGAGACAGAGCACAGGACAGAAAGTAAGGCATTTCAAGCAGAGAGAACAGCATCAACAAAGGTATAGCTATGAGAGTGACATGGGTTAGGGGACAGCATGGCAGTTCAGCAGGACTAGAGAGAGACTTCTTATGTCAGACACTGGGTAGGCAGGCCTGTAATAGAGCTGGAGAATATGGCAGCGGCTGCTCATGAAGATCTTCAATGCCAACAAAATAAGCTTGGGCTTCGTCTTGAATGCATTGGAGGTATTCAAACCTCATTCAGTGAATTTTTTGTTTAGTACCTAACCTTTTAATGAGATAGATTACCTTAAGGATCAGAAGATATAAAGAAATTTAGGATATATTCTTAACCCCAAAGTGCCTTGCAAACTACTCAAGGAGTGAGAACTTACAGACATAAAACAATTGAATTGCAATATAAGTATTTCGGCTAAAGGCCAAATAAGTCTTTCAGAGAAGAGTTTCTGGGAGTTCAGAGAGACCAATCTTTGAGGTTGGGTTTATCTATGTTAATTAAATTAATGACGAAGTAAGAAACATCTCTGGGTTTAATCACTTGGGTAGAATCAAAACAACATACACTCAAATTATAAATGACCCCATATTCCAACGATTGTTCACTACCAGCCACAAACTTTGTTTGCCAATATTCTTAGTCCTCATTGCCGTAGCAATGATTTTAAAACTGAAGGCAAGTGAAAAAAATGTTACTTTTTTTTTTTCTAAATTACACATTAAACAGCTCAAACCAACCCCCTGGCTGAGAAAAATTAGACTAGCTGGAAAAATATTCTAAAAAGTCTATTTGAATATATTGAAGAGATGACAAATTAGAGATAAATTACTAGACCAGGATCTTGAGGAAGATGAATGTTTAGGGCAATAACTAGAATATTTGGGGGTTTTCCTTTAACCCTGATGTTTTTTTCTCTTCCCTTCCAAGTATGGAGAGATTGAGTGGCACTTTTGACAATCTTTCAGGGCCAAGGCAACAGGTATTGATTAGCAGGACTCGCTCAAGCTATAGGTATGGTTGAACCATGCTTACTTTAGTTGAGACTCTGAGGGTTGTGTCCTAAGAATATGAATAAACAAACAGTAGGCCTTACAACTAGGGAAGCTCAGCTTTGGACCATTGCAACACTTAATATTAGAGTAAGGGTTTCCTGCAGCATTAGCGCTTCCAGGTATCTTGCACACTCAAGAAATATAGAACCTTTCTGAAGGAAGATAAAATAGATCTTGGTCTTAAATTTTGTCTAGAATAATCATAATATTAGGAAGCAAGACAATATGAAGGAAAACTTGCAGAAAGATCCAATAACAGAAAAAGACCCATAGGATCCCCAGATACTGGAATATTCAAACATAAACAACAAAGGAGCTCCCCTATGTTCTATATTCAGGAAGATAAAAGATAATTAATAACTTTATTAGAGAACTAGAAAGTCTAACAAGAACTCACATGAAAATTCTGGAATTGAAATAAAGTAATTGAAAATGCGTATACACGGTTTTAATAGCAAATTAGATTCAGGTTAAATAGAAGATAAGATGCAGCTAAAAAAAAAGATTAAAAAGATTATGAATCAAGAAGCCCTATGAACTCCAAGCAGTATAACTAAAAAGAAAACCACACTTAAGTATATTATAAAAAATCTTACCACCAGAAGCCAGAAGGGGGGAAAAAGGCATACTGCTTTTAAAGGAGTAATAATGGGCTAATGACTGAATTCTCAATAGAAAAGAAAGCCAGAAGACAATAGAATAATATATTTAAATTGCTGCAAAAAACCCTGACAATCCAGACTTTTATACCTAGTGAAAGTATCCTTTAGGAATGAAATATATTTTAAGACAAAAATGATAATAATTCATTATTTGTTGACCAGCAGTAATGAAAATACTAAACATTTTTCTCTAATTAGATGGAAATTGACTCTACAGTGAGGTCAGAAATTAAGAAAGAAACAGAGAGAAAACAAGGGAGTCAATGGGAGTATATATTCAACATTGGCTGACTGAAATGATAGTTATGTCTCATGAGTATTAAAATGTATGTAGAAATCAAATACATGACAACAATGTCATATAAGTTGGGGAGGTGATAAAGTTAAAAGGTTTTCAGGTCATTGCATTGTCTAGAAAGAATTGTAACAATATCAATTATGTCAGACTTTGATAAGTCAACCATGCATAGTAGAATGTTTAATGTAACCAATAGAAGATGTGTAAAAGACAGTATATCTTGGTAAACTTGAAAACACAGCAATGGAAATGATCAAAAATAAAACACAGAGACAAAGCTGAAAAAGAAAGTATAAAGGATCAATAGTCAGTGGGACAGTTAAAATATGCTAATATACATGCAATCAGAGTCTCTTATGAAGAGGAAGAGAGTGGGGGAAAACTATTTGAAATATAAAAGTAGAAAATTTTTCTAATTTGATAAAAACTATAAATCCAGAAACTTAAGAAGTGTAAGAAATCCTAATTATGAGAAACATTAAGAAAACAACCCCTAATCACATCACATTCAAGTTGCTGGAAACCACTGGTAAAAAGAAAATCTTAAAAGTGACCAGAGGAAAAAAATATAATTACAGAGAATCTATGATAATAATGATGACAAATTTCTGCTTAGAAACAATCCAAGTGAGAAGACAGTGGAGCAACAACTTCAAATTAATAAAAATCTGCCATTTTAGAATTCCATGTTCAGCAAAATTATATGTCAAAAACAAAGGCAAAATTAAGTTTTCTTCCAGACATAGAAAATCTGTAAGACTTTATTACTATCAGATCTGTACTATGGTGAATGCTAAAAGTAATCCTTCAAGCAAAAGGAAAATGATACCAGTCAAAAATCTGGATCTGTATCTCACAAACACACACAAATAATAAACACCAGAAATGTTAACTATGAGGATAAATTTAAAAATATTTTCCTGTTATTTTAATGTCTTTAAGATATAATTGATCAAGGAAGAAATAAAAATGTGTTGTATGATTGATAGCATATGTAGAAGTAAAACAAATGGCAACAACAGTAAAAAGGGTACAAAGAAACAAGTAAGAGGATACTTGTAATGTTCTTGTATTTTAAAGGCAGCAGTATAGTATTACTTGAATTTAGACTGTGATAAGCTAAAGAGCCATGCTATACATTGTAGTGCAATCACAAAAACAAAACATCAGAGTTTTAGCCAATTAGTCAAGAAAGATAATAAAATTGAATAATTAAAAGTATTCAATCTAAAAGAAGGCAGGCTGAGCATAGTGACTCACACCTGTAATCCCAGAACTTTGGGAAGCTGAGGCAGGAAGACCATTTGAGGTCAGGAGTTCAAGACTAGCCTGAGCTACATAGCAAGACTCCATCTCAACAAAAAAATAAAAAATTAGCTGGGTGGTGGCATGTGCCTGTAATTCAAACTACTTGGGAGGCTGAGGTGGGAGGATAACTTAAACCCGAGAATTTGAGGAGAGCTGTGATCAAGTCACTGCACTCCAGCCTGGGCGATTCCGTCTCCAGAAAAAAAAAAAAAAAAAAAAAAATTAGCCGGGCATGGTGGTGCATGCCTGTAATCCCAGCTACTTGGGAGGCTCAGTCAGGAGAATCGCTTGAACCTGGGAGGTGGAGGTTGCAGTGAGTCAAATTCACATCGTTGCACTCCAGCCTGGGCGACAAAGCAAGACTCTGTCTGAAAAACAAAACCCAAAAAACAAAAAAAGGCAAAATAAAAACAAAAGAAAAAGGAAAACAAAGAATAGATGATACAAGTAGAAAACAAATTAAAAAACAGGAGACTTAATCTTCCCATAGCAATAACTACATGACATGTAAATGTTATAAATACCCCAATTAAAAGGCAGTGACTATTAAGTAAGATTTTAAAAATCGAGACTCAACTGTATTCTGCCTATGTGAAGCCAACTTTTAACATAAAAACACAAATAAGCTAAATGTAAAGTAATGGAAAAAAATTCAACATTAACATTAGTCAGAAGAAAATGAAAATGATTATGTTAATATCAGAAAGAACAAAATCCAGAATAAAGACTAAAGACTTAAAGAATAATTTTATAATGACATAAGGATCAATTTATGAAGATATAACATTATAAACATTTTTTGAACCTGTTGAAACCACTTCAAACTATATAAAGTACAAATAAATAAACCTGCAAAAATAGATAAGTTCATAAATTTTAGTCAGATATATCAATTATTGATAGAATAAGTGGAAAAAATGAATAAAATTGAAGACTTTAACAGTACTAAGAATCCACTTTCACAGTCAACCAATCTACTTTATATTTATATAAAGTCAACTATATTTCTACAGTCAATGAATCAACCTAGTGACAGTTTCAGAAAACTCCACCAAATAACAAGAGAATACACATTGTTTTTTCAAGGGGCCTAGAACATATTTACTGAAAAGATCATATGCTGGGAATAAACACACTTTTAAAAATGTACAAGGATTGTAGTCATACAAATTATATTTTCTGACAGCATTGAAACTAAAAATGAACAGAAAGATCCTTGGAAAATTCTCAAGTATTAAGAAACCAAAGAATACACTCCTAAATTACTCTTGGGTCAAATAGAAAATCAAAAAAGAAATAGAAGAAACCTTTACTTTAATTAAAATGACAACGCAAGATATAAAAATTTGTGGGATGCCACCAAAGCATAATTTAGAGGGAAATTTATAGCATTGAGCAACACATTAGAAAAGAGGAAAGATCACAGATCAGTGACCTCAGCTTCTAAATTAAGAAACTAGAAAAGGAAAAGGAAATAAAACTTAAAGTAAGCTCAAAATCAGAAATAAATCAATGAAACAAAAAAAAAAAAAAAAAGGAAAAAAAGCAGCAGAGAAAAATAAATAAAACCAAATGCTGGTCCTTTGAGAAGATTAATAACACTTACATAAACCTCTATTTGTACTGATTAGGAAATAAACAAGGAAGACACAAAATATCCATATAATGAATAAGAAAAATGACATCTTTTTAGGTTCTACGTATATTAAAAGAAAAATAAGAAAACCTTATGAAACATCTTAAGTCATTAATTTTGACCTCTTCGATGAAAGAAACAAATCCTTACAAGACATAAACTACCAAAGCTCACTAATAAAGAGATATATAATCTCTATATGCCTTTATTGGTTAAATAAATTGAATTTGTGGTTAAAAAATCTTCACCTTTAAAAATCCTATGGACAACATCATGCTTAATGGTAAAACACTGATTTTGTTTCCCCCAAAGATTAAGCAAGGCAAAGACTTCCATTCTTAACATTTTGATTCAACATCGTAATGGAGGTTCTAGTCAATGCAATAGGCAAGAAAAGGGAAAGGCATTACTTTGGTAGAGAGAGAAACAGAGAGGACTCCGGTGACTGGTCTTATAAGGGCACTACTTTTATTGGATCAAGATGCCACCTGTATGACCTCATTTAACCTTAATTACCTGCAAATATAGTCACATTTGGAGTTAGAGTTTCAGCACATAAATTTGGTGGGGTTTGGGGAGAGACACAATTCAGTCCATAGCACCTAGGGTTACACAAAATGTATTAGCTACAATGCCAACAGCATGATATATTAAAAAAATAATAAACCATAAACTATCAAGGATCTAGAATCAGAAATGCCATTTGACCCAGCAGTTCCATTACTGGTTATATACCCAAAGGATTATAAATCATTCTACTATAAAGACACATGCACACTTATGTTTATTGAGGCACTGTTCACAATAGCAAAGACTTGGAACCAACCCAGATACCTATCGATGATAGACTGGATAAAGAAAATGTGGCACATATACACCAGGGAATACTATGCAGCCATAAAAAAGGATGAGTTCATATCCTTTGCATGGACATGGATGAAGCTGGAAACCATCATTCTCAGCAAACTAACACAAAAACAGAAAACCAAACACCACATGTTCTCACTCATAAGTGGGAGTTGAACAATGGGAACACATGGACACAGGGAGGGGAACATCACACACCAGGGCCTGTCAGGGAATGGGGGGTGAGGGAGGGATAGAATTAGGAGAAATACCTAATGTAGACGATGGGTTGATGGGTGCAGCAAACCACCGTGACACGTGTATACCTATGTAACAAATCTGCACGTTCTGCACATGTATTCCAGAACTTAAAGTATAATTTTTAAAAATTTAAAAAAAGAAAAAACAAGCCACAGATTGGAAAAAGGGATTTTTCAAATCATATTTCTGATAAAAGACTTATATTTAGCATATATAAAAAACTATCAAAATTCAACAATAAGAAACTAAAACATCCAATAAAACAAAATAGGCAAATGACTTGAACAGCTATTTCACCAAAGAAGATATACAGATGGGAAATAAGAAAAAGGAAAGGATGCTCCACATTATTAATTATTAGAGAATTGCAAATTAAAGCCGCAATTATTAATAGATACAATTCCGCTGATTAGACCTATTACAGTATCTAAAATTGGCTAGGAACAGTAGCTCATGCCTGTAATCCCAGCAAACTCAAAGCTGAGGCAGGAGAATTGCTTGAGCCCAGGAGCTTGAGGACCATCCCTAGATATAGGGATTCCTAGTTAGGTGTGGTGGTGCACGCCTGTGGTCCCAACTACTCAGGAGACTGAAGTAGGAGGATCACTTGGGCCTGGGAGGTTGAGGCTGCAGTGAGCTGTGATTATACCACTGTACTCCAGCCTGGATGACAGAGAGACACTGTCTTAAAAATAAATAAATAAAAGAAAAGACAGGGGATGAACTTGAATCAATGAAAACTCCCATGCACTGCTTGTGGAAATACAAAATGATACTAATATGCAAAAACAGTATGATGATTTTTTTTAAAAAGTTAAACATATACCTACCATGTACTCTAGCCATTCCACTTATAGGTGTTTATACATGAAAAAATTAAATCATATGTCCAAACAAAGACTGTCCACAAATGTTCATAGCAGCTTTATCTGTAATACTCTCAAACTGGAAACAACTCAAATGCATATCAACAGATAATGGATAGTGAAATTGTGATATATCCAGACAACAGAATACCCCTTAATGACAAAATGAATAATCTTTAACACATGCAACAACATGGAAGAATCTCAAAATAATGATGGCAAGTGAAAGAAGTCAGACAAAAATGTACATACTGTATGACTCCATTAATAATAGAATTCTAGAAAATGAAAACTAATCTGTAGTTCAAAAAGCAGTTCAGTACTTGACTGGGGGCAGAGGGTCATGGGGAAAGGTTGGAGGGTTCCAAAAGGTCACAAGGAAACTTTTGGGTGTGATGGATGTGTTCACTATCTTGATTTTGTGATGGTCTCTTGGGTGTATACGTATGTCAATACTTATCAAATTTTATACATTTTAAATATACATTTTAAATATGTGTATATTTAAAATGTATAAATACTTATACATTTTAAATATGTGTACTTTATGTAAAATACACTTTAATAAAGCTGTTAAAAGTCAATATATGAGAAATGGAATATAAAATTTTAAAAATATAAAGTTTACAATAGCATTAAATAACATGAAATATATCAAAGTAAGTTTGACCAAATATGTGAAAGTTCTTGCTGGAAACTTTAAAAAATCTATTGAGAAAAATTAAAGATCTAATACATACTGGGACATATCATCAACAGATGTCAAAAATGTCAACTGTCTCCAATTTTAATCAAACCACAAACTCTGTGTTTATGAGTGTGTGTGTGTGTGAGTGTGTGTGTGTGTGAGAGAGAAAGAGAGAGAGAGAGAGAGAGATTCTAAATGAATTGTAAAAATAAAAGAAAGATAAAAAATTGAACTATCTGAAGAAGTGCCAGATGGGAGGATTTGCTCTAGTAAATATCAAGACATATTTGTAAAGACACAGTAGCTAAGACAGTCAAGTATTGTCACAAGGCTTGTATTAGTTTGTTTTCATGCTGCTAATAAAGACATACCCGAGACTGGGCAATTTACAAAAGAAAGAGGTTTAATGGACTTATAGTTCCATGTAGCTGGGGAGGCCTCACAGTCATGGTGGAAGGCAAGGAGGAGCAAGTCACATCTTACATGGATGGCAACAGGCAAAGAGAGAGAGCTTGTGCAGGAAAATTCCCATTTTTAAGACCATCAGATCTCATGAGACTTATTCACTATTGCAAGAACAGCATGGGAAAGACCTGCCCCCATGATTCAATTAACTCCCACTGGGTCCTTCCCACAATACGTGGGAATTATGGGAGCTACAATCCAAGATGAGATTTGCCTGGGGACACAGCCAAACCATATAAAGGCTATACCGTTGGAACAGAATAGAGAGCTCAGAAATAAACGTATGAGTATTTGGACACTTGTTCTTGACAACGTTGAGTAGTAGAGCAGTGGCGGTCTTTTTGATAAATGATACTGTGTCAATAAAAAAAATCACAATTGACCCCAATCTTTCACCATATGCAAATATTGATGGCAGGTGGATTGTATTAAGCTATAAATTCTGGAAGATCATACATGAAAAATATTTTTATGTTATATAGAGATTTCTTAAACTATATGAAAATTATTATCAATAAAGGAAAAGATTGAGAATTTAGGTTACATTAAATGTAAAAACTTCTGCTCATTGAAAGACACAAGAAAGTAAACATGCAAGCCACAGAGCAGAAAGATTTTGCAGCACATGTAACTGACAAATATCCAAAATATAATGAGCTCCAAAAAATCAAGAATGTAAAAGACATAGGATCCAATAGCTAAGAAGCTTTAATTGGCACTTTTATAATGAGGCTACCCAACTGGGCAGTAAACTTATCCATTTTATAATATTATTAGGAACCAGGGAAATCCTGTTTAAAACCACAATGATATAACACTACTCTTTCACCAGAATAGCTGTAGTGAAAACAGCAAGTACCAAGTGTTGCCAATGATAGAAACACTGGAATTAACTCTCTAACACATTGCTTGTGGGAGTAAAAATTGGTACAAGCACACTGAAAAGCATTTTGGCCTCATCTATTTAAATTAAACATTTACATTAATCAATGTAAATTCGTTATAGTATAGTAATTTAAATTAAGCATTTAAATCAAGCATTGTGATCTGCAATTTCATTTCTTGGTGTATACCCAAGGAAAATGTGTGACTGTCATAAACAAGAATGATCACTTCAGGATTATTTTTCCTTGTCCAAAACTGAAAATGACCCCCAAACCATCAACATGATAGTAGATGTGCTTGTCCAGTGACATTTATATTGTTATGAAAATAAATGAATCAATGCTCTGCTCAATAACATAGTTGAATGTCACAAACAACGTTGAGTGAAAGAAGCTAGACTTTTAAAAATGCTTATTGTGTGATCCTATTTATAGAAAATTTAACAAATAGGCAAAACTTTATTAAAGAATTTAGGGATATATGCATAGGTAGTGAAGCTATAAAGAAGAGCAAGGGAGTGAATACTACAAAAATAGGCAGAGTATTTTTTCCAGTACAGGTCAGCAGGAATTTCGAGTGAGATGCAGCAGAAAGGGAGTACTGTAGATCACCACCACTGTTTTATTTCTTGAACACTGAGGTGTTTACACTGGTTTTCAGTTTATGGTAATTCACTGAATTCTATATTGACATGTTGTACACTTTATTATACATGCATTATTTTTCACTTTTTTTTTTTTTTTTTTTAGGTGGAGGGAGAAAAGAAGCTATGAAAATCAAAAGTGTCTCAGGTGGAAGTGACCTCAGTGGTAGATTTCTAGGTAAGGCTGACTTCTCATCCTAAAGGATCTTCTCCCTACACTGGCTGTTTCTTTCTACTTCCTTCTGAAATATAATGTGCAATTTCACCAATTATAGCTTCATTCTGCACGCTAATCACCTTTTGTAAAAAGGCAAATGCCTCTGGTTGTTTGAACGGCTGTCATCACAAATCTCTTGTTCCCCTATTCCAGAGTTCTGTCTAATAAGTCTACAGTAATTCTTTTACATTATGGGTTAAATCACCCTTCCTAAACTAGTCAGGAACTCAACCGTCATTTAAAAGTGACTTCTGTAGGGATTAAATTCAGATTTCAAAATAAAATATGTGAATATGATCTATTTGTCATTTTGGGAATGCCTATACAGTGACTGGTATGATATACAGGAGAATTGACAGGACTTAGATTCTGACTAACCAGGCTCAGGTTTTGGTTCTACTCATTTTTAGTTACTTTACTGAGAGAAAATTATGAAACCAGATTCCTAAGTTGTAAAATCTGGGTAAAAATACCTATCTCCAATAGATATTATGGGGTGAAAATGATATAAAACGTCAAATAAATATGTGAAAGCAAGATTTCAAATTCACAACAGCAAAAATAAAATTAGATGTAAGAGATTAAGACAGACAAATGAGAACGTCATACAGGACTAAGTCATTGCTGTGGTTAGCTGGCATTCCTCAAAGGGGAAGTGTTCTGAGCAACTGCCTTATAATCAAATCCCTTTCTGTTATCCTTAAAGACTCCGAAAACATCCACGGAGTACTCCGTACTTACCTTTTGGCAGCCTTTGTGACTTAATATGTATATTTTCATCCGAACTCCTCCCCTGTAATTTCCACAAAGGCAGAGATAAGTGTCTGGCATTTAATCAAGAACAAAATGTTTGTTGAATTTGTTTAACTCTACTTGAACCTTTCTACAATATGAACCGCATCTTGAGATGGAATGATCTGTATACACCCTCCCTATCTGCTACCTAAAGTGTGTACTTTTATTTGTCCTATAACTATATTGTGTATATTCAGAGTGTTTTTCCTAGATTTAGAATATAGGGAAGATGACCTACAAAATTTGAAACCATGCTAAACATTGAAGAAAGTTTTGAGAATTTTTCTTTCAAGTTCTCAAGCATGAGGCAACCTATGATGTAGCTAATTAATTATTTATATATAGCATTTGGTATTTTTTTTTTTAGAAAGAGATATTAACTTATCATGGACTATACAGCCTAAGTCTCTACAAACTGATAAAAATCATGCCAGTTTTCAATTCTATTTGCCCAGATTTCTGTGCACTGAGAGCTTCCTAGCCGTGACTTATGGGGTATGCTGGGTATTGCCAGTCATTCGGCGGGAGTCACAGCTGGGGGCCCACATGGCAAACAGTTCCATGACCTTGTCCTCGGTAGCTCCATGCCAGCCTGACCAACTGGTTTTGCCATAGACATAGAAAAGCAGGGGAGGGAGCCACACCGATACCCTATTTGTCACAATAAACATATCCTTTCTAGCAAGCGTGGCAATTGCATAACTAGATGTCACAAAATAAAAATGTTTAGCTTTTATATTCCTCCAAAACTTCGATTTCAAAGTTCCTGGTGCAAATAACGTACACCTATTCAACACCTATTCATTGGTCATGGAGATGGCCTAAGGTCCTTTCCTCCTTGCTGCAACTACGCAGAAGAATGTAACAGTATTGTAGCTCAGCATCTCTGCAGGAGATATAACAGCAGGGATTGAATTAGCTCAGAAGCTATTGGGCTGGGGTCTGGTGCACCAATCAGAGAAATCGAGGAATCAGCAGGACATTCCAAGTGGCCCATTCTTCTGAGAAATTCGCAGTTGTCTCCCTGGAGCTCTTCCCAGAGAGCCTTCAATATAGCTATTTAATTTATTATTTGAAGTTAAATCAGAGGGCTACTTAAAGCTTGGATCCTGGCTGTGAGTACTGAATTAATCAAAAACAAAGAGATGTTACATTATCTGGATCTCTTACATTGACGAAGATATATCTTATTTATTTATTTATTTATTTATTTATTTATTTATTTATTTTTGAGATGGAGTCTGGCTCTGTTGCCCAGGCTGGAGTGCAGTGGCACGATCTCAGCTCACTGCAACCGCCGCCTCCTGGGTTCAAGTGATTCTCCCGCCTCAGCCTCACAAGTAGCTGGAATTACAGGCACATGTCACCACACCCAGCTAATTTTCGTGTTTTTAGTAGAGATGCGGTTTCACCATGTTGGTCAGGCTGGTCTCAAACTCCTGACTTCGTGATCAGCCTGCCTTAGCCTCCCAAAGTGCTGGGATTACAGGTGTGAGCCACTGCGCCTGGCCTATTTTTGTCTTTCCTAGTTTTTGTAGAGACAGGGTCTTGTTATATTGCCCAGAGTGATCTCAAACTCCTGGGCTCAAGTGATCCTCCATCTTGGCCTCCCAAAGTGCTGGGATTACAGGGGTGAGCCACTGTACATGGCACAGGTATACCTTTCCTATCATACAAATCTATTTATTACTCTGTCCCCAATGGATGGCTTACCTTTTAGCTAAGGAATGAGAAGGGAAGAGAAAAGGGTGAAAGAGAGCTGCCTCTTGGGGATTATGGTTTTTGTACATTTCCTGGAGATTTTTATTTTTAGTTTTTGTTCACACTGATGAAATAACCTGGTTGTGTTTCTATTGTTTCGGTCCAAAGGGTCAGGGGAACTTGTAGATAGAAGGATGGCTGGTTTCATGGTGACCCAAAATTAGCCTGGACTTCAAAGAACTTCCTCTTTTCTCTGCATGAAGAACTCTTTAAAGAAGTCCTTTTTCCTTTTACAAGGTGAATGCTTCAAAGCACGTGGGAGGAGTATTTCCTTCTCAGTGTTTACCTTTCAAAGGTGAGGAGTTCATAGACATTTCTCTGTTTGTACAGTAGAATCCAGTCGTTGGTTTGGAGGCGAGGGCTCTCTGCGGTCCTCTCCTACTGTCAGGAGCTTCCCGTGCTCATTTTTCATTTACTGATGCACTAAAGGAGCTGTGCCCGGAACCAAAAAAAGCTGCATTAAATTCCTCTGGAGTATATTTCTGTCAACATTGTATATCCCTAAAAAAAAGAACTTGGTCCTGTTTTTCAAAACCTTCTTTCTCTCACAGGTTACAAAATGTTTACGGAGTGGCCAGAAATGACAGGCAAAGTGGATGTGTGGGGAAGTGCATATATGTTCTCATTCCAGATGGAGGGAGAATGATTATAAAATAAAGTAACAGGTTTCTAGCATATCCGCTTGGATTTATACACTCAATTAATTATGACCCCCTCAGTTAAGATAACTTTGGGATGCTCTACAAGATATTCAATAATGTGCAAAATGGTGAAATAACAGCTTTGGAAACATCTTGAAATTGTATTCAGGTCCCTTAGGACATCATTTTATACTATTTTTAACTTTATTTATAACTATTTTATCTTCTGTAGGAAGCTCTGTGAGAGTGAAGGCAGGAACTGTACCTTATTAGTCTAGAAACTCCCTTTGAGGACTAGAACAGTGATTTGTGCTTTATAGGAATTTTTTTAAATATGTGGGTTATTTTGCATTCACATGAAAAATCTCTAACTTCTGAGTTAAATCTGACATTTTGTAACAATTAAAAAGCCCATTTGGAATGGAATCTGGTAAAATACATTATCAATCTTTGTAATATTATCTAACAAAATCAATAGATCAATAAAAATTAATGACAAGAAATATGTATTGATTTGTATGTATGATATACATGAAATATGTATTGATGAGTATTGATGATTGAAATACTATGATCATGGGTATTAAAACAACGTGTAATAACCATTGCAAAGCAAATGAAAGAAAACCTACCAAATGCTAATGTTAAGGTGCTTGGATTATGAATGAATTTTTGGTACATTTATAGTAGGAAAAAGTAAATTCACATTTAAAAAAATAACAAATCAGATTTTCTTTTGCAATGAATACATAGTCTCTGCCTGAGGGAAATTATCAGTGAGAAGATCAAAAGTATTTTAAACAATGGAATCAATGTGACAATTGTGTTAATAAAATGAGAGAGCTGCTATTTACTGAAAAATTACTATGTGCCAAACATAGTGTTATGTACTGCATGAAAATGATCTCTAATCCACAAAATACCCTGCAAGGTAAATATTTCAATTTTAATTTCTATTTTATAGAAACTGAAGTGTCGCGAGAGTAAGTCATTTGCCTGAGGTCACACCTAGAGTATGGGATTGGGTCTATGCCTTTTTGGCTCTGAAACCCTTGCCCATTAGTGACATCAGAAAGCCTCTTTCTGTGTCCATTTGGTTTTCCCATTGGCTGAAGGCAAATGCCCTAACATGAGAGACCTTTTGCAAACTGATCTGTGTCTCTCAATCCTTTCCCACTTTCCCCAGCCAAACTGGCTGACTCACTCTCTCAATGCTCTTCATAGACATTCCCATGGTATGCCCTCTTCCTCCCAGGGCCTGCAGGATTCTCCATCCTTTTATACCCGTGTACAACCAATTCAAAATCTCCAAAGCCATCAAGATTCTTGGGCCTCTCCAGTCTGTGGAATCGTACCCACCTTTGAATTTTTATTGACTCTGCTCTATTCAACTGGCAGTGGCTTAATGGCAGCCCTTATATTTTCTCATATCACAAATCAGTGTTTTATGCATGTATAGTTTTCTCTTTGCAATTGGAATTTTCTTTTCTTGAGGTCAGCATATATATTTCATTTATTTTCGTATTCAATGTGGCAGCATAAAAGGGGTAAGTGAACCGAACATGGAGTCCGTGAATCAGAGGCTCTACCACATCGGAATTATGTGGTCATGAACAAGTCATATCGTTTCTTTACATTGTAGTTTCCTTATCTGTAAACTGTGGCTAATAATACTCAGTACTTCGTAGATTTGTTGGGAATATTAAACAACATAATAGATGTAAGGTATTTGTACATTTATAGGACACTGGAAGCATTGAATAAATATTATCATTAGTAGTAGTACTCATTAATAAACAGCACAGACAACTATATAATAATAATAATAGAATGAGCAAAAAAAAAAGCACATACAGATCTTTTCACATCTCTTTGGATCTTTTCAACATGCATAGGTATCTTTTTTCATTAAACATTTTGCATTTATTTGCTGCATTTATAACACTTATCACAGTGCTAAAATACTTTAAAAAGCACTTGATACACGTTTGCAGAATGCCTCTGAATAAATGTGGCCACTTTTAAATGATAACCAAAGTAAGAAAAAAAAAAGAGAAAAAAGAAACAAAGACCAGAAAATGAGAACTTTCAAAATAATGTCATGAGTATTAAGGCATGGATAGAATATAAAAATTAAGCAGACTTGTACAAATAAATCTTACGTCATGGGTGGAAGGATCTCGACTGTTGTGGTTTTTTCACACTGGCAGTTACTTGATTGTGGAGTGATTCACAAGGAAACAGGTAGCATTCATATTTGACTTTCTTGTTTGTGTATTAGAGATGGCCAGTGACTCATCTATGGATCAGAGTACATGTCTCTCTTGGAGAGATTATTGGTAAAATATGATCAATGTTTTCAAGCTAATTGGTGATCAAGATGCTCAATGTTGCAAACTCATGTCTCATGAACATTAGGAAAAATAAATGACCTTACCATGCTCCTCTCTCCTGTACGATAAGCAAAGCTCTGGCAGATGGCATTCAATTTTAGTCTTAAAATTTTAAAAAGTGACAACCAAAAGCAATTATTTTTTATTAACAGCAAAGCAAAGCTGCGTAGCGTCACCAGGAGACAAGAAAATAACTTTGGCATTTCTAGGCCCTCGGCTTCCACCTGGAGTTGGGTCTGTGTGGGTTTGTTCTGCTTCAGGCCTGTGCCTCAGGTGTTACTCCTGTGACTGGCAGGAGGAAGGTGACAAGTTTAGGTTACCATAATGAGTAATGACGGTGATCAGTCAACTGTCTTCCCTCTTCCTAAAAACAGTTGAGTACTTAAAATGCCAATCTGAATTGCAGGCAGTCGTCACCACCATAGACTTAGCAAGGAACCAGACCCACAGTGCCTTAACCCCAGGTGTGTTTAAAGCAATATCAATGATCATGAGCTGTTTCTCAGATGTTAAATTCTGACATTATTCAGAATTGGATGAGTAGAATGCCAATAACATAATTTACAATGCATTACACAATGTACACACTGCCTCAGGAAGACAAAGTTCACTTGAAGAGTATCTCCTAGGTCGTGGCCTTGCTCCTGCTCTGGGGGAAAAGAATCCAGGCCCCTCCACGCGAGTGTGGGCACGGGGGAACTGAAGTGCTTGTGGTTCTGTACTAGATCTCTGTGGGGGCAGGAACAGGAGCCACGGGTGGGACCTTGAGCACTCATCGGGTCACCTTCGAGGTGGACAAGAATGAGAACATCACCCATCACTGTGGTGAAGGGCATTGAGCTTTCAGAAAATGTGATTGATTGAATGAAGGAATCCTCTCCATCTGGTTCAAAGTCTCAGTGGTATTCTGATGCTTATGATGCCTTGGTTTCTGATGAAGAATTGAAAAGAAGAGTAGCTGAGGAGCTAACATTGGAACAAGCCAAGAAACAAACTGAAGATCAGAAACGACTAAAGCAAGCCACAGAGCTGGAGAGAGAGAGGGCTGCTGCCAATGGGCAGTTAACCAGAGCCATCCCTCGAGAGAAGGTATCAAGCCAGGAGGAAGGCACTAAGGCAATGCACCTGGCTAGGTGGCTGGAAGAGAAAGGCCGAGTGCTAAAGAAGCAGGTTGCATTCTGCAAAGTGGAGCTGGCTAGACTGGAGGAGAGGAGCTCAGAGTTCTACAAAGTCACCACTGAACAATATCAGAAAATTGCTGAAGAGGTGGAAGCACGGTTCAAGTGTATGAGTCTCATCCAGTCTATGCTGACCTCCAGGCCAAAATTCTTCAGTGTTACTACGAGAACACCCACCAGACCTTCAAATGCTCCACTCTGGCCAGCCGGTATATGCCCTATGTCAATCATGCCAAACAGAGCATGCTTGAGAAAAAAGTATCAACAACTTTTAGAACAAGCAAAACACCTTCAACATTAATTTCAGAGAGGGAATATTTTTTTTTCCTAGTAAGAAAATAACCCATTTAAAGAGACGAGCACTAATGAGAAGACCACTCAAAAGAGACAGCGGACAATGGATCCAACAGAATCATACCACATTTCCATTGGCAGCAATTTGAAGGGCGGCCAAAACCTAGATCAGGATCAGTCATCAAAGGATGCTCTTCAGTATTAGTAAACCCCTCTTATGATGATTAACAGAAGGGCAGCCCTCTCCATCTTTTGGTACTTTCTATTCAAATTCTACTGAACATAAAATGTTTATCTTCTAAGCAAGCCCCATCATTTGGTGAACCTCCACCCTAACAAAGTGTGATGGGGTGAGGTGGGGGTGTGGGGCTAAAGTAATTGGAGTGTGGAGAGGAGAGCGCCAGAAAACACAGCTCTCAGGGCAGCAGTGCTGGGTGGAATTGTCTAGGCCGTGGCATGTTGGTTTTCTTGCTTTTTCTTTTTACCTTTGATTACATAAGAGTGATTTCATTTTAACTTTTGGTGATCATGCAAGCAAGGAAACAAAAAGGAGAGATGATGTACCTCTTTTACAGGACTAATATGTATGATTAGAAGTGAAATAAGGTATTTTTATCAATATAAAGGCAACCTTGGCTTATATAACGTCTATCGTGAATACTGACATCTTTACTTCACTCACTACCAATAATAAATATATTTTCTGACAAAAAAAATTTTAAAAAAGTACCCCCTAAAGAGAACAATTGTGTTATCCCAATCAACAGGAGGCAAGTGATTTAATAAACAGTGCCAGCTGTCCCCCATTGGAACCCACTAAGTGCCAGATACCACCTCTGACAGCTCATCTTCACTTCTGTTAGAGTGATCTTCCTAAGCAGAGAATCTGAGGGTGATCATTTTCCTGCCTGATGCCATTCTTTGGGACATGAGTCTAGCCCATCCTGTCCATGTCTTTGGGACATGAGTCTAGCAGTCTAGCCCATCCTGGCACAGGAAATGCTCTTCTGGATCTGATGGCTTCCTACCTGTCCACTGTCTGGAGTCGAACTCTTCCTCCCTGCTCCTCACACTCTCACTGCACCTCTCTTCCCTGGTCAGACTGCCTGCTTGCAAATCTTTGGCATATGGTGTCTGGCTTGCCTCTCGGACTTGCTCTTGATGTCCTCTCTGTGTTGACAAGCCACCCTCCCACCACACCCCCAGTCCCATCCCTCTTTCCAAATACCAGCTTCTTCTTTAGATGTCATCACCTCCACAACACCTGCCCTGAACATTTCTTCTCCCCGAGAACAATTCAGGTTTTGTTCTAAGATGTTTCTGCTCTTTAGTCACCACCACCTCCACCATCTCCAGGGCACTTACCACAGGGTAATAGAATTGACTGCTTTCCTGTGAGTCTTCCCAGACAGACTTCATGTTACTTAAGGGCATGGTCTATGTGTCATTAGTGCTTGACATATAGAAAAATTCAATAAATATTTGTCAATTAAATCTTCACAAGAACTTATTCAAGAGACATATTTTCATCCTCACTTTATGGCTTTATGGATGTAGGAACTTGAACATAGTAAGGCTGAAAAACATCTTCCAAGTTATGCAGTGAGTGGGTGGCAGAGATTAAATTAAACTAAGATTTATTTAAACGCAAAGCCCATTGGTTTTTAAGAAGCCACAATTGGCTTCTATGTTTAGAGGCAGCTGAACACATACAAATTGGTTATGATAAAACAGTGTGATTATTCAGAGAACTGGTCTTAATTTTGTAAATAGAATCTAATTGATTAAATGAATTAACAATGGTTATGTTTCAAGTTGACTAACAAAAGATTGTTAAGCTTAGATTGAATCTGACTGTGACATGCTACAAATGAAATTATAGAATGTCAGTGAAGAGTCTCTATAGGAAAAGGTTTAGCATTCATCTTGTGATAATAGAGCATTTCTACTCAAAAGAAGGCTTATTCCTACCTCTAACTTGCTATTCTCTATTGAGCAATGAGTTGGATGGCTTCAAATTCTTCCAAGTCAACTTGCAAACTGAAGCTTGGAGTTGGGTGATGGTGTGACGGATTGAGCAGGAATTGAGGGCTGGGACTCTGAAGCGAGAAATTGAGGGTCGGATGTGGAGGTGAGGGACCTCTTACCAACAGAAGTCCTGAATGGCTATTCTTGGTCTAGCATTCAATCTCTGGCTACCTCTTTATTCTGAATGATACAAGAATTTGACCTCTTGTTTTCCCTTGACTTTGTTATGTCCTTTGCTTTCAATCTCTTTCTGATCCTTGGGAATTTGACTACAGCCTTAATAATAAACAGAACAGATTTTTTTAAAAAAAGATTCATTTCTACAACCCTGCCCCTTCCCTTTTTATTTTTCCACTTAGATTTAGTAGGTAAAAGATATATGGGGGAAAGATGGGTGGGTCTTTGGAAATAAAAAAGATGAAAGTAAAATTCCTTTTATTTCAATGTCATCAAACCAGCTGTTTTGACAGTGGGGATGAAATAGAGCTCTGCCATGGGAACCTGGGAGCTGTGATGGAGTGAACCAGAGAGAAATATCTCACCAATTAGAAGTATTAAAGAAAAGATAAGAGTGTAGAGGAGGTGAAGAGCCCTCCAGAAACCATTCTGGGCTATCACTAGGGTGAAGAATAAGATAAGGGTGAGACCTACCAAATAATAAAGGAGCTTTTAGTGGTGGGGAGGAAGGAGAATGAACAAGAGAGATGAATCCTATTCTATAGCAATGGGGGAAAAAAGGGTGTTCCTATGGGGAACTACTTACCTTTTTTTTTTTCTTGAGATGAAGTCTCGCTCTGTTGCCCAGGCTGGAGTGCAGTGGTGTGATCTCAGCTCACTGCAACCTCTGCCCCCAGGTTCAAGCAATTCTCCTGCCTCAGCCTCCTGAGTAGCTGGGATTACAAATGCCTGCCAACATGCCTGGCTAGTTTTTGTATTTTTAGTAGAGACACAGTTTTACTGTGTTGGCCAGGCTGGTCCTGAACTCCTGAGCTCAGGTGATCTGCCCGCCTCAGCCTCCCAAAGTTCTGGGATTCCAGGCGTGAGCCACCACATCCGGCCTGGAGAGCTACTTTCTTATGATGGTGTTTCCTGGAGCCTTCCAAATGAGGGTACACATTAATGGGTCTCATATTTTAGCACATTTCTTACCTGGGAAGTTGTTAAAATGAAGATTCCCAAACTTTACCCATAAAGTTTTTAATTCAGTTTTGGATAGGTCAGTGGAGCCCAAGAATCTGAATTAAAAAAAATACCCCTGATAATTTGAGTATAGGTGGCTAATGTTCCATAATTTGAAACACATTGGCTATTCCTGTTTTTGAGATTCAGAGTAAGTAACTTTGTGGCCTAAAATAGTCATATGACCTTATGCTTTTCCTTAATATAAAAAGTTACAGTCTATTAATTAAACAATAGCATTTAATTTAAAATATATACTGCGAACAAAAGACCTATTTTTGTACATCTTAAGCAGATATCATTTATCTTATTGTTGAAAGTTCTATGGTAATGTTGTGCTTTTTCTCCAAATAATTGGCATTGTGACATTCCTCTATCTTCATTTTTTAATGGTTTAATATGATTTTTTCTCCCTGGTTCTGCTTCCTATTTAATCTGCTCCTGCCTGTTAAATCAGCTTCCCTTCACGGCAAAAACTGAGGCTGCTTTTGTTAGATTAAACATTCTTTTTTATCTGACCCAGCTTTCAGCTTCATCTACTTAGTTATATCATTGGTTGGGTAACAGGAATTGCCAGGATGTCACCCAGTGGGAAAATCAATTCATGAAAGAAGGCCTGGTGCTGTGTGTTTGACTATAGAGCATCTCTTTTCTTTCTCCAAGCATATCTGTCTCAGCGCACCTGGGTATTCCTCCCGAGGGCTAAGAAGAAGTTTGAATTGCCCTGCTGTTAATTAACAACATCCCTTTCCCCTTATATTACAGGTGAACTTGATTCATTCTCTTGTATATATTCCTAAGAGAGAGACTCACTGTGAAAGGACACATCACTATAAAATAAAGAGAAGGCCAATGGTGAAGTGCTTGAAAGATAATTCATTGTTCTAGTTGGTTATTAAAATAAATGTGTCTCATGATAGAATCCAGCATCCAAGTAGGAGCTAAGGATGTTCCTGTCCCATGAATTTAGATGTTTCAAAGATACATGCCCCCGCCCCACTCCTGACATTTAATATCTCTTAGCCTTTGGATTGAACTCAATTGTTCTTAATCTGGGTCTTTTACAGAGGGTGCAGCAGATAGAGGCTTCATTGGGTTTATGGAATTTGTGTATGTGTCTACGTGCTTTTTTTGGAGGAGATCTTTCTCAGCTTGTATGAATTTCTCCATGGAGTGAATGATACCAAAAAGATTAAGAACCATTGAAGTAAAGGTCCAGTGTGTTAGAATATAAAAAATTAATCCTGCTTTGCAGTAGTAGTATTTTTCCAGGGGACTCAGAGTTAATTTCCACAGGAAGCTAAACTTAAAAGGGGAGGTTATTCCTTTTCAGGAGAAGTTATTTAGAAGGAACTACAAGATGACCCTCTGTCCTTCGAGCCTAGGGGACCATCTATCTGTGAGCTGCGTTCTGTGATCATCTACATGAACCACTTGCAGGATATTGAGTTGGAGCTAACTCTCACACTCAATTTTAAAGTACAAACTTTTAAATGCATTGTGACTATTGATCAGTGTTTAAGGATGGGGAAAGAGAAGGTGGATACTGAAAATATATAACACATGCAAATTTCCTCTACCTCTCTCTACACTATAAAGCTTTCCAATGAAAGGATTATTTATTTTAAAAGTAATACTATAGTTACAAGTGCAGGCTAGTGGCTTGTTTGTAAAGAGATCAAATATTAGAAAGATATTGAAGAGAAATGGGGAATCTTAACGATCCCTTAAACATTTTTCCTATTATTTACTAAGTCTGCTGTGTCACTTTTAGTCATCTTGCATACCACATAGAATTTTGATTATGCTAAAAATCAATATATATCATAATATAATATTATAATTCAAGCCAGGCACAGTGGCTCACATCTGTAATCCCAGCACTTTGGAAGCCTGAGGCAAGTGGATCACCTCAGGTCAGCAGTTCAAGACCAGCTTGGCCAACATGGTGAAACCCCATCTCTACCAAAAATACAAAAATTAGCTGGGTATGGTCGTGGGTGCCTGTAATCCCAGCTACTCAGGAGGCTGAGGCATGAGAATCACTTGAACCCAGGAGGCAGAGGTTGCAGCGAGCTGACATCTCACCACTGCACTCCAGCCTGGGCAACAGAGTGAGACTCCATCTCGAAATAAATAAATAAATAAATCAGTATTCTCATCTTTAAAATGATGACACTAATACTAACTTTTGTACAGGGTTGGTTATATGAGCATTTAATAAAATAATCCTAGCAAAATGTTTGGAACACAGCCTGGTCCATATATGTTTGAAATATATTTGCTATTATTATTATTATTATATCTGCAGAGTAATTAATAGAGAAATGTAAAAATGGGATGCTTACATTAACATCTAGCTGTCAATTTTTGTTTACTCTTCATTGGGTTGGACTTTTTAATACCTCATTGGGCTTTGGACAGGGTTCACTTTCGGCTGAATATAGATACACCAGGGTCATGTATTATTATCATTTTTTTGTGCTTTCTTGCTTTGTTTCTTACATATACTTTTCTTTCCTGATATCCCCAGGTTGATTCCATACTTTTCTGGATCCCCTTCTTCTGATACAAGAAACTTATCTCTCCTGTATTGAACTTCCTCAGGATTTTATGCCTTATAGCTAAGAAATATTTAAAAATTGTCATCATAGCTACTAAACATTTTGGGCTACAGTGTAAGCTATAGAAACATTAATGTCTGACACCATTTGCACTTAATTAGGGAATCCTTGGTAGTTGTTTATTGGAAGGATGGACCCTACTAATAGAAATTTGGGGCAAAAGGAAGAAGATATTCTAAAGAGCAATATAACTTTCAACCTAAGGACTTTGTAGAAATGCTATTCTGCCCACTCATGGGCATAATGACCACACGTTACAGAGGCAGTTGAGGGCCAGCCTCAGGTTCCAGCCTGGATTTTGAATCTCAGCTCCAAGTTAAAAACTGGGTGGCCTTGAAAAAGTTATTTAACCTCTTTGTGCCTACATTTTCTCATATGTAAAGGAAGAAGGAAAAAGAAAGAGTACCTACATCAGAGGGCTGTTGTAAGAATTAAAGCTAATATAATGCAAAGCACCTAGAATAATAGTAAATGCCAGATGCATGTGCTTATGTAACTGTTTGCCATTATCATTTCTAGGGCAATCCCAATTTCATCTCTGTTTTCACTAATCAGAAACTAATCCTTTGTCATACCAAGTGTCTTGATTCTGAGTTCAGACTCATTAAGACATCTTTCTATATGAAAGTTGGTTTTTGTTTTCAACTCTTGTATTAAGATGAAAAGGACCAAGTTCTGACATAATTAAAACCACCAAAAATTTCATTTCATTTCATTATTTTACTTTTTTTTTTTTTTTTGAGACAGGGTCTCGCTCTATCACCCAGGCAGGAGTACGGTGGTGTGATCTCAGCTCACTGCAACCTCCGCCTCCTGGGCTCAAGCAATTCTTTCGCCTCAGCCTCCCAAGTAGCTGGGATTACAGGCATGGCGCCACCACACCCAGCTAATTTTTGTATTTTTACTAGAGAAAGGGTTTCACCATGTTGCCCAGGCTGGTCTCGAACTCCTGAACTCAAGTGATCCACCTGCCTCGGCCTCCCAAAGTGCTGGGATTACAGTTGTGAGCCACCACACCTGGCCCTAAAATTTCATTTAAATTTGATGTATTGCACTTATTGTTCAAGAAAGTATGAGTGCATTCTGATCACCTTTATACTACTAAAAAAAATTTGAGACCATACTTCCCCATTTAATCAGAATAGACAACAGATAGATGTATTACCACTCAAGAAACTGACATTAGCAGAGTAGCTCATAGGTTATATATCTAAAGCAATACAAGTATAACTTGCAAGCAGAACAAACCAAATTCCACTGCACCATTCTATTAGATTTCAATGCAGTACAGCCAATTTCTTTAACTCACAAGTTTCTCTTACAATTTATTTCTCCTATGCCTCCTTCCCTCGTCTTTCTTATATGTTTGGAATGATGAGTGAAGATAAATGACTTGCCTAACACTTAACTCAAACCAGATACAACAACTCACTTATATGAAAATTGCACCACACCCCAAATTTATGTCTGATCACAACCACCCAAACACATCTAAGTTTTCTATTATCTCCTTACTTAGGAATAGGAATACAGAGTTTTTATTTTTTCTTGGAAGTGTCTTATATTCATGACTTAATAAATTAGGCTTTCTTTCTTTGTTTTTTTTTTTTTTTTTTTTAGCAGTGTGTAATTAACCTGTGGAACCCATGATGATGAGATATCACTCTGGTTTGCAGCACAGCATGTTTCTAGAAGGGATTAAACATTTACATATGGAAAAAAAAGAGAGCATTTGTGGTTGCTCCACTTTGGGTAAAATTACAGGCCTATCAATCTGAATGCGGTAGAGCATGAAATCAGGAAGTATTTTTCCCTCCACAGAATATTGGATTGCACAGTTAGGTGTATTTTGGGAGTAACGTTTCTGAATGGGACGAAGGATGGAACGTGGAACATACTTAAGGAATCAACCTTCCAATGTGATTTCTGTGCTAGCTCATATCATGGGTTTTCAATCTTTGCCCCTGGGCGCTGAGCTTGGTGAATCACACTCCACTCTTCCCCACTTCTCCTACGTGGCTGTCATTCAAGTTGTTGACATGCATCTCTATGACAAAAGGGAGATACCCAGGTGGTGGTTGCAAGACAGCAGAGACTGGTTTCTGCCATTGTTTTTGTTTGTTTGCTTCAGAGGAGGAAAACAGATGAAATGAGTCATTTGATGGTTATCCTTTTAGCTAAGTACTTTGGCTGGCATGGAGGACAAAACCTTATTATTAGAAGCAAAAAGAGAGAGACAAGCAAATTTTTTTTTCTTTTTCTTTTTCTTTTTTTTTTTCTTCTTTCTTTCTTTCTTTTTTTTTTTTAACAGAGTCTTGCTCTGTCACCAGGCTGGAGGCAGTGGCAGAATCTCGGCTCACTGCAAACTCCGCCTCCCGGGTTCAAGAGATTCTCCTGCCTCAGCCTCTTGAGTAGCTGAGACTACAGGTGCGCACCACCACGCCCAACTAATATTTGTATTTTTAGTAGAGATGGGGTTTCACCATGTTGACCAAGATAGTCTCAATCTCCTGACCTTGTGATCTGCCCACCTCAGCCTCCCAAAATGCTGGGATTACAGGTGTGAGCCACCATGCTGGCCTCTTTTTGGTTTGTTATTGCAGCTGCTAACTGGTTGATTTATGACTGGGCATCTCTTTGTAATGAGAACTGTGGACAAATTAAATACATTACAAATCTTGCATAAGGAATGCTTTTGGTTGCTACTCCATAGAAGGCTGGCAAGAGAAGATCTATATTTGTGCTGTCCAGTGCAGTAGCTGCTAGCAACAAGTGAATATCGAGCATTTGAAATGTGACTAGTCCGAATGAAATGTGTTGTAAGTCCGAATTACACACAAGATTTCACAGACTTCAAATGAAAGATAACTCAATATGTTTTACGTTTATTGCATGTTGAAATGACAATATTTTGGATATATTTTGTTAAATAAAATGTATTATTAAAACCAGTGTCACCTATTTTTTAAAATGTATTATTGTTTTAAATTTTACTTTAAGTTCTGGGATACATGTGTTGAACGTGCAGGTTACATAGGTATACATGTGCTATGGTTTGCTGCACCTATCAACCTGTCATCTATGTTTTAAGCCCCACATGCATTAGGTATTTGTTCTAATGCTCACCTTCCCCTAGCCCCCTACCCTTCGACAGGCCCCAGTGTGTGATGTTCCCCTCCCTCCGTCCATGTGTTCTCACTGTTCAATTCCCACTTATGAGTGAGAACATGCAGTGTTTGGTTTTCTGTTCCTGTGTTAGTTGGCTGAGGATCATGGTTTCTAGCTTCATCTATGTCCCTGCAAAGGACATGAACTTATCCTTTTTTATGGCTGCATGGTATTCCCTAGTGTATTTGTGCCACATTTTATTTATCCAGTCTATCATTGATAGGCATTTGGGTTGGTTCCAAGTCTTTGGTATTGTAAATAGTTTTGTAATAAACATATGCATGCATGTGTCTTAATAATAGGTGGTTTATTAAATGTGGCTATTAGAAAATTTAAAATTACACTTGGGGTTTGCACTTGCAGCTTGCATTAAGTTCCTATTGGATAGCACTGACCAAAATCATCTGATTCAACAGCTCAAAGTTTCAAGTTAGCAATCATAGCTGGATCAAGTACCAAAACACCCTTTTCACCATAATCACAAATCAACATTATTTGTATTCTTGTCATTGGAAGGGAACAAAACAACTTACTCTAACGGACTTCTTTGGTGAAACTGCCTCCCATTTTCCCAATGTCAGTTGTTGAATATGTACCTAATTACAAAGACTTCTTTTTTTAAAGTTAAAGTTCTGGAGGCAGCATAGTTCTGTTTCTTGAAGATGTGAGTTCTACCTGACATGATGCCATTTGCTCATGAGCAAGAGGATTGTTTGGAGGTAATGATGAAACAATGATGGATTCAGTGTGTGTGAAAGAAAGGGGGAGAGAGATAGAGAGAAAGGAGAGAGAACACAGGTGTTTCTGAGCAATTCTTGTAAATATTTCATAGATCAAAAATTAGGGGATTTCATACAGGTCTTGGTGCTAAAAGGGATTTTTCAAAGTGACACAAAGAGGAATAATTAAGTATGCATTTGAAAGTTAGGATTTCAATAATCAGACAACTTAATTAGCTGGTCATCTACTACTTAGATTGCATTATTTTAAAATTATTAAAAAATATTTAGGCTGGATGTGGTGGCTCACACCTGTAATCCCAGCATTTTCGAAGCCTGAGACAGGTGGATTATGAGGTCAGGAGTTCGAGACCAGTCTGGCCAACATGGTGAAACCCTGTCTGTACTAAAAATACAAAAATTAGCTGGGTGTTGTGACATGCACCTGTAATCCCAGCTACTTGGGAGGCTGAGGCAGGAGGATCACTTTAGCCCAGAAGGCAGAGGTTGCAGTGAGCCAAGATCATGCCACTGCACTCCAGCCTGGGTGACACAGCAAGATTCCACCTCAAAAAAAAAAAAAAAGTTTAATTATATAATATAGAGATGGGATCTCACTTTGTTGTCCAGACTGGTCTCAAACTTCTGGGCTCAAGAAATCCTCTTGCCTTGGCCTCCAAAAATGCTAGGATTATAGGCATGAGACACCACGTGTGGCCTGAAATAACTTTTGAATTAACACTTATTTGTCTCTTCAACTAATAGATAACAAAGAGGTTGAGCAGCTAACTAGAACCATACTTTCAACATTGATGCAATTATTGCATACTACCTAAATTTGGAGTGCTAATCAATCAAATGATGTCAGACCTGTACTATGAGCAAGAATGTGTAAGTTATGACAATGATTTTAGGTTAGTACAGACTTCATTGTTCAAGGTTCTATATAACATACTGGTTATAACATGCAATTGTTCCAAAGGAGAGAATAAACTAGTCAAGATCTTTTGTTCTGCATCATTTGAATATCCATGAGTAAATTCTGCTACAATTTAGTTATATTCTGTAGAATTTCAGGAAGTTTAATAATAAACAATCCAATATAACTTTTTATTTGGTACCTGTTTTAGAGATTTAACAGTGACCTTTTTTCATAAACTTTCCTACATTTTTTAAATGGAAAGTTTAGTAACTGGGAGGTGATTAAAACCTTTGATATGAACATCAAG
This sequence comes from Pan troglodytes, assembly GCF_028858775.2. NCBI lineage: Eukaryota > Metazoa > Chordata > Mammalia > Primates > Hominidae > Pan > Pan troglodytes. Next base: position 21,478,591 of record NC_072406.2, read on the forward strand.
AAAAATCAAAAAAGAGAAAACATATATAGCATAAAATTATAACATACTGGGCCATGTACAGGTTTTGGGAGCTACAGATTCTAATTCTGACTCCGTGTTAATCTGCAGTCTGATTGTAGATGAATAGGTTATTATTTTTCTTTTCTATAACACATCAGTAAACTGTGCTATCTATTTCACAGAGCTTTTGGGAAAGAGAACAAAGCCCCAAAATATTAAAGCACTTGGCACAAATAAAAGACTATATAAGACAATAGAAAAGCAGTGACTGATGAGAAGTTTTACCTCTGAGTAAATATAAGTGAGACTTATATTCCAGTGAGACTTAAGATACTATCAGAGGATGCCAAGCCAAGAGTTCTTTAAAGAAAATCAAGAACCATCCACTTCTGGGGTTGGCAAAATGGTGTGTGAACTCAAAGTGTGAAAGTCCACTTTAATTGTCACTGTAATTCCTTGACATTCTTTAAAAAATTGTGTGCATTAAGAATCAATAAATACTTCCTGATGTCAGTAAATACATAAAATAATAATTAGTAGTATGTTTTAAGTCCTAAAACCTAAACATATTTAGTAATATAAAGTACTAGTATATTGTAATATGTTGAGTGGAAACTATAAAAATGTCCTAATATGAGATGATATATAGTGTTGTGCTTTATAGGGAATCCGTATAGCTAAAGTCTAGAAGTCTGCTCAGGGAAAAAGCTAACAATCAGTCAAGCAATGGTAATTGAGTTCCTACCAAGACCTATCACTGGGCACAAACTGAAGGCCAGGCCTCAACTAGATGGGGGTCATGGCATAGGACTACGAAAAAGCACAAAGTAACAGATAATTAAAAATGAACTTGCATGGTAAAGTCTGATGATGTGGTAGTCAAGGGAATAGAGAGAGTGCACAGGTGGAGGGAATGAGGGTGACATGCTAAAAGACCCCAGGTAAGAGAGAACACAGTGAGATTCAGGAGGGAGCAAAGCTCAGTGATTGCTCTATGCTTAGTGTGGGGAAACACTAAGTGCCTTAAAGTCAGAAAACCTGGAAATGAGCACCAGGCTTTTTTCTTTAGCATTTGTATAACTTTGGGCAGACCTCTTCATCAAGCCTGTTTCATCACTGGTAAAATGAGAATAAAAGTTGGCCATCCTTCAAATACGGTGATCAAATTGGATAAATGTACTCCAAAAACTGTAGTTTGAGTTAGCAGAGTTAGCTTAGGGAGTGGAAGGAGCTAGGCATGGTAGAGGCAGAGGTTGTGTGATGGGAATGGCAAGCTGTACAATTGGAGAGAAGGGAGCAGGCCAGATCTCAAAGTGCTCTGGATACTCTGTTGTGGAGTTTGCTTATTATCTTGTAAGTTACAGGGAAGCACGAGAAAGATTAAGCAGGGGAAAGATATGATTGGATTTGCATTCTGCAGTGTACAATGACCACACACACAGTGGGTTGGTTGGTGGGTGGCCGGGAGGCCACTAGCCATGGCAATGGTTTAAGTGAGAAAAAGAACTGAGGCTGTGACACAGAGAAGGATTATGAGTTTGTGAACTTTTCTGGGGAAAGAAAAGGCAGGCCTTACTGACTAGTTAAAAGTGAAGGCATGAGTGAAATTTGGGCATGTAGAATAATTCCCAGATTTCTATACTGAGCGAGATAGTGAATACAAGAGAAGCACATTTAGAGAAAGGGAGAAATGATGATTTCTATTAGAACTTGTTGGATGTGACGTGTTTGTAGAACATCCAAGGAGAATGATCCAGTAAGGGGGAGGATCTAAGCATCAGAACACTTATATTCTACCTAACACAAGACTCTGTAGAATGAACCTAACATGAGATTCTATAGGATGCATTTCATCTTAGCATCAAAAGAAAGGTCTGGAACCTTCATACTACGTGGCAGGTGAGAATGTAAAGTGGTGCCATTATTTTGGAAAACAGTTTGCCAGTTCCTCAAAAAGTTAAAATAGGGTTGCTATATGATCTAAAAGTTACCTTTTTCATATGTTCCCAAGAGAAATGAAAACATGTATTTACATGAAGTCTTGTACACAAATGTTTATAGCAACATTATTCATAATAAAAAAGTGAAAGCAATGCAAATGTCCATCAACATGGATAAACAAAATGTGGTCTAGCTATACACTGGAATATTATTCAAGAATAAAAGGGAATGAAGTACTGATATATTCTACAACATAGATGGACCTTGGAAATAGTGCTAAGTGAAAGAAGCTGGGCATAAAAGGGCACATATTGTATGATTCCATTTATACGAAATGTCCCACATAGGCAAATTCAAAGAGACAGAAAGTAGATTAGTGATTGCCTAAGGCTGGGTTGGGTAGGAGTAAGGGGACAGTGAATACTAATGGGTTTGGCTTTTCTGTGGTGATAAAAATGTTCTAAAATTGACTGCGGTCATTGTTGTACAACTCTATAAATGGGCTAAAGCCCATCAAATTATTTACTCTAAAGGGTAAATTTTATGGTATGTGAAATATTTCTCAATAAAGCTGTTAAAAGCAAAAGGCCATTGGCACACAGGTAGGTGAACATTTCCATTCCCACCCAATTGAACCCATTGAGTAAGAATGCATGATTCAGATGAGAGGACTTTGCTTTTGGCAATGTGATTGTCTAAACTAATAGACACACATTCCAGCAACTATATCTAGAAATACTGAATAAAATATAGCAAAAAAATTTTAAGACACCACCTAAGCCTGCATGAAAGATGGGTTTTATAGGTGTCAGATATTGGAACTACAAGTGCTCTTTAAGCAGGTGAACAAATTGGGAGGCGAGAAGTTGGTTCCAATACAAAGATACAAAGCAAGAAACTGTTTTCCTACTGACTATGCACAAATGGCAGACAAGACCTTGTGAAGAGGGAGGCGTTATGGAAACCCCAGCTTACAGCCAGGGCTACACACTCAGCAAATGGAAAATAGAAAAAAATCTACTCACCACCAGAGAGAGACAATAAAAAAAAGGTCTTATTTCTTGCTGATTTCCAGGCAGAGCAAAATTTTCTTATAAGAAATCACAACCCAAGTCTTGTTCCTTAAGTAGGTTTGGAGTCTGAATTTCTAGCTAAGAAATTAACATAAACTTGGTCAAAACCCGGTGCTATTCCCGAGATATCTGGAAGCATCACACGCAAAGTTGCTGCAGAGGGACTTTCCCCCAACCTAGGCAGTTGGGACTTACCACAGAACAAAATCCCACTGAAGATGAGCTCACAATCCAACATTTAAAGAGATACCGGGAACAAATTCCTCACAATCAAAAGTCTATACATTCAACAAATCAGAATACTACCCTTAACCCCCAAAACGTGACACAGTAAAATCAAATCTGAAAGAGACTATAAACATTTTTTACAGAGATGAATTATTAAGCAGTTTGAAGGCATGAAGTAGAGGCATATATGTTAACATGGAAAGGTGTTAAAAAGAGTGCCAAATTCAAAAAAAGAAGAAGAAGAATGTGACCTCTCTAGCACAGAACCATGTATAGAAGAAGAAAATAGGAATGGGGATTGGGATAAACAATAAATAAAGTAAAATAATAATAACAGCTCCTGTGTGGACTGATGATGACAGCAGGCAATGACCAAAGGCACCATCAATTACAGAGAAGCGCAAAGGCCTCAGAGTCAGATGGCCTCCATTCAAATCCTGGAGCTGCCACCTCCATTGACTGGGTCACCTTGGATAGGTAAGTTTCTTAATTACTCTGTGCCTCAGTTTCCCCTTTCTAAATTACCGTTTACCATAGTACTCCTCCATAGGAGTGTTGAGAAAATATATAATGCTTGGCAAACATTTTAGCCATTGCAGCAGCCCCTGTGATGTACTGCCCAGGCCCTCTTCAGGATAGAGGGATCCCCTCTTCCTGGTGCTGAGAGTGCTGTAGGCAGGAGTCTCTCAGCTGCAGACAGCTGCCTTACCTGAAGTTACCCTCCCTTCCTGAGGTGGCCTCTCTCCAATATGTGAGATGACAGGGTCTGACCTCTTGTCCATGCTGAAGACATCTCTGAAGGACCAACTTAGCCCCGCCTCCTATTGGGGTGGGATACACTTATATATGTTTCAGGTATCTCATATTTTAGAATAAAATTAAAGTAAGCATGATGCATGGCCTTCATAAATCTGGGCTGCCTGGTTTATTCTCCCACCATAACAGTGTTTCTCTAATTTTTAATTTTAATCTCAATGGTCTTTCACTTTCAGAATGGTAGATTCCGCACAAGTGTACACCTTCATCATGCTACTACCCACTATGCTTTACTTCCTAGTAGATCTTTTTCTTTTAAACAAATAGTAACATTTACTTCCCATTTTAGAAACCTAAATTCTGTATTTACTTTGTCTTTAATATGCATACATAGATTGTTCCTGACAAATTTCCGAAGATAATCACCTCTTTGGAAGCTGCTCTTCCACTTTGTTGCAGTCATATTGTCCATACAATTTATCTTTAGTTTTTTGTTTTTTTTTTCTGGATTTCTTACTCTCTGTTCCTTGAATTCAGTGTCCTTTCTTTTTGATGGCATCTCGGAGCCTCTGACAAAAAACTTCCCACGTGTTCTTTGCAAAATAAACTCCTCTTGTCAGTCAGTATACTTTCCATTAAACCATAACTCTAACATGAGAAAGGATTATCTCTCTTCCTATATATATTGTATTTTTTTCATTGAGTATAAGTCACAAGGGCTTAATTTAGAAAAAAATGGTGATTATTACTCTACCATCGACTGAACTGATTGTTAACAACTCTAACATATTTTCTGAAGTCAGGTCTTATGATGAAAGAGGAATTCAGACATTACCTGTGCCCCCAGGTCTCTGTTTCTTGACCTGAGCTTCAAAGTCTCCAGAGATACATGGTAGATTTTTAACGATCGTATCATGTGTTCCTACATGAATCAGCAGAGGTGGGTAGTGATCATTGTCTGATTAGTCTGGCAGGTTGTCGGCCGTAGCTTGCAGGGGTGCTATGTGAAGATGGCGGAATTCCCAACGTGCTTCTGCAAAATTGTATGTATTCATCCCCCTCTGCTCTCAGTAGGGTGTTACCACCTGCGGATCCTTTGCTTTCCCCGCTGGATACTAACAGCCTTTTTCATAATTGCTAGCACCTATGGAATTGAGTGTTGAACTGAACAAACAATAGTCTTTCTCTGTAATGTCAGAGTTATTCATAAGACGAGGCAGTGTTAGACATAAGAGCGAGCACTGGGCAAAGAATCAGACAACCAGGATTTGGTTCCATTCTTTTATTATCAAATAATTAAAAAAAACAATATTATTTTAAGATACAGTCCCAAGTCTTATAAGGAATTTGAAGGCTTCTGGGATCTAATCTAGGCCATGCCCATTCTGCCTTCCCTTGCTGTGTGCCCCTGACACAAGCATGGAAACATGTATTCACTTACCTTTGCCCTTGGGAACACTTTGGTGGGGAAAAATGTTGATATAGGTTAGCATTTTTATAAACTGTCAAGTTGTACGTATATAAATTAATAGGAAAGTTTTAACGAAAAGTGTCCTTCCCTGGGGTAAATAATTCCTCCCTTTCTTTCTGCTGTGCTCTGTCACTCCACACTCCCACCCACTGGCATCTCTTCCCTTATCCTCTGGGAAACTTCCTCTTTCTGGCTTTCTTCCTAGAATCTTTTTCTCCCTTCTTCTCTAAGAATCCTTTATTGTACAAACTGGGCAACATGGTGAAAGCCTGTCTCTACTAAAAGTACAAAATGGTGGTACATGCCTGTACTTCAGCTACCAGAGGCTGAGGTGGGATGATCGCCCAAGCCTGGGAGGTCCAGGCTGCAGTGAGCTGAGATCAGACCAGTGCCCTCCAGTCTGAGCGACCGGAGTGAGACCATGTCTCCAAAATTAAAAAAAAAAAAAACAAAACAAGGAAAACCACTGTAGAGAATAATCTGGAGTGCTGAGAGGTATTATTTAAGACCCTTTATCTCACCCTCTAGCAGGGAGATGAGCTTGCATCTGTATCAAGTAGAGTTGGTCATTAGCTCAGGCAGAAGACACAGGAGAGTCCCTGTTTTGCAGGCCATGGTGTCTGCTCCTAGAGCCTCTAACTGAACTCACAATTGTTAAGATTCCCTCATGGACTCTCCGGGAAAATTTATTTGTCATCGTATGCTGACAAGTTCTTACCCCACAGCAATTAAGCGCTGGGGAGAAATTTCATGTTGCTGGGAGAAAACATACTGTGTGGCCTGGAGGCCTCAGAATATTTCCATAAACAGCAGATGTTTGATTTCTGTTGCAATGATTCATGAAGCCAGGCTTGCTTTCATGATAAGAATTTGAATGAGGAGGAGGCAAACTTTTACTTCAATCAAAGAAATGAGTAGTGTCCGTAAGATAGAAGTTTATGCATACATTAGTGATGAGGCCCTGATGTAGTTGATTATGGTATTTAAAGCCAACCAAAAGGGGCCTTATTTTCTGTTTTAAAAGTAATTGTAGAAAATTTGGAATATATAAAGTGCAAAGATGGAAATGAAAAATTCTGCAAATCCACCCTGCCCCTCCCAAAGACAAGTGTATCTTTAGTGATAAGAGACTGATAATAGGGAATGGGCATTGTCAACTTAATACCAGACACCTTGTCGCCATCTCAGTGACTGAGATGGAACGCCAACCCAGGCAGACTGTTCATCATCTGTGCTCCTAATCCCTTGCTGCACTGCTCCCAACTGACAGTATCTAAAAGGGTGCTTCTAGGATCCCAGAATAATCGTAAAGCAAATGACCAAGGTGCCAGGCACCAACCATGCGTCATCCTAGTTAATCCCCATAGTAACCCTTTGAGGAAGGTACTATGGTTATCTCCACTTCTTAGGTGAGGAAACTTGGGCTTAGAGAGGTGATAAACCTGCCCAAGGCCAAGTTTACACAGCTTATGAACAGAGAAGCTGGGATTCAAAACAGATCTTTTGAGCAGAATCCTTACTCTTGGGAACCATAATGAACATTTACTGCTTTCCTGGACTGTTAGAGTTAGAGCGGATCCCAGCAGTCATCTTTTCCAAATTGCTTATTTTATAAAAGGGGCAATTGAGAATCAGAGACCTGAAGCAATTTGCCAAAGGAAATAGAGTTGGTCAACGGCCATGCCTAACATTCAAATCTCCTGGCTAGCAGCACGGTGTTCCTTCAATTGAGCAGGGCTCCATTTGCAGGAAGCAGAAAGGTGTTTCTGAACGCTGGGCAGTTTCTTTCAGAGGAACAGTTTTATATCATTTCTTACATCATTTTCTTGGGTCATCCTGCATGACACCCACACGAACTTCTCATATTTCCTTTATTTTTCACATGCTAGGAATTCACCTAGGAAAAGTAGAGTTTGGCTGGGTGCAGTGGCTCACTGCTATAATCCTAGCATTTTGGGAGGCCGAGGCGGGCGGATTACCTGAGGTCGGGAGTTCAAGACCATCTTGGCCAACATGGTGAAACCTTGTCTCTACTAAAAAATACAAACAATTAGCAGGTGCAGTGGTGCGGACCTGTAATTCCAGCTACTTGGGAGGCTGAGGCAGGAGAATCACCTGAAAATGCGAGGCAGAAGGCTGCAGTGAGCTAACATCATGCCACTGCACTCTAGCCTGGGCTACAGGGCAAAGCTTTGAAAAACAAAGAAAGAAAGAAGAAAAGAAAGACAGAGAGAGAAAGAAAGAGAGAGAGAGAGAGAGAGAAAGAAAGAAAGAAAGAAAGAAAGAAAGAAAGAAAGAAAGAAAGAAAGAAAGAAAGAAAGAAAGAGAAAGAAAGAGAGAAAGAAAGCAGGCAGGCAGGCAGGCAGGCAAGCAAGCAAGCAAGCAGCTCAGCCTCTACGGTGTTAAACTCCACTTCCCAGAAACTCAAGGCAGTGTATGAAAGCCAAAATTCCAATCCCATATAAGTAATTGGATGGACTTTTGACTCTCTGGTTCCAAATGTACAGGAAGAGATCAAACACAAGAGAAAAATCGCCGGAACACCATGTCCCTAACTATAGGAGAAAACCTTTCTTTGTGCTAAATAGATGAAAGGTAACAGATGCTTGAACCTTAGCTCTGGTGAGAGAGATCCAGGTGAAGTGTCGTCATTGTCTGAATGGCCACATAGCTCCATTTTTCAATCAACAGAAGCTCCATGTATGGAAGAGAGGAGCAAGGCACAAAGGCAAAGGAACAAGGCGGTAAGTGAAATATTTAAGGTCATGAGGTGATGGAGGCTTAGAAGCCAAGAAAAGAATTCCAGAGGAATCATCTGCAAGAAACAATGAATTATGTCTTCTCCAAACAATGTATTGAACAGACAAGCTCACGTTGGGCAATCTCACTGCTTTCTTCTTGAACTCCTAGTTCTCTGTCTCTGTCTCTCACCCTTTTACCTCTTACACAATGTATTTCTTTAACCCCATATTCGCATTGAAGAGTAGGGTAAAGGCTCACAAAATCTGTTGCTTTCCAGAGTTCTTGCCAATGGAGTATCTGGAAGACAGCCAAATATTCTCACTGGCTGGGCTAGCCATCAAGAGTGTATGCCTTGATGCAGTTATTATCTTACCTGGGTGTACCTTTTAACTGCAGCCTTCTTGTGCACCTAAGTATGCCTAGAAAAAAGAAGTCTTCCAGGTTTTTCTGTATCCTGAAATTTCTTGTCTCACTTCCCCCAGTAAGTAACATAGCACCTGCTCTTTTACTGGTTGTATGTGTGTTTTTAATTAGACACATGTCTTTTGGAGGCATTTCAGGAGCCGTTAAACTGTTTTTCTCTTTTTGAACATAAAAAAAAAATCCCCAATTACTTCACTGCTTGTGTCAGGCTTGATTCTTAAAGGTTTGAAATGTTTTTCAGATGGAAGAGACTGTGGCAGCCAAACATGTATCGTCTTTCAAGTTATGTCAGTTCCATGATTTTTAACAAAGAAAAGTCATCTGGTGGATGACAATGCTTGACAAAAATCAAAGTAATGCTTACCATGTAGATCAATTTATTCAACTTACTGGAAAATTGTATAGAGGAAGAGAAAAATCTCTAATATTACAAACTTCAGCACCCCTAAAGGGAAGTGCCAGAAAGTTCATTGATAAGTCCTGGTTTATGGTGTTTCCTCTTTTCCAGTGCTCAGGCCACTCTTAAACATTTGGCATAAAGTAGTGCATTAAACCTCTAATTCCCCTAGGGTACTAAATGATACCTCCCTATTTTGAATATCTGATGGTGGGTTGGCTTTAAGAAATCTACCAGACCTGCTTCTCCTCCCATGATAGTTTATCAATTCCATTATCATTCAACTAAGTAGAGTGGCCTAGAATTGCCTGAGCTTCCTGAGGAATTAAAGATAATCATCATCAATAAATATTTATTGTACACCCTTTTTCTGGTTAAGAGACTGTGCCAGGCACTGTACAAAATCTGATTACAGCTCCACAGCTACTGCCCAAAGGGGCTTGCAATCTAATTATAGACAGCCCAGATGAGATAAGCACAGATGACAAGCTCTGGCCAGGCAATCCTGTGCTGTTCATCTAAAAGAGAGAGAGGATTAAAAAAACAAAGTGTACTTTGTTGGGTTAAAGGAAAAATGACTTTCCCTCTCCTCCAATCCTATGTGTTTATTTTCAATCTGGGTTTAGGGAAATAAGTTTGAATTTTCGTAAATGTTGCGATCCATGAAGTCTTATCCACTGCTTTATAAAGTCCGAGGCACATTTCATAATTTTTGCTGTTCTCTCCCTTCCTTTCTTCTTGTACACCCCCAGGCCTTGAGCAGGACTTAATGCCACTTAAAGCAGAAATAAGTGGTATCCAAGAAATAGCCTTTTTCATAGCAACAAGGTTTTGGCCTTTCTTATGCTCTGAAGCACCAAAGCAGCAGAGAGACTCAGAGGAGAAACCATATAATGAAGAAAGGGTAACAAAGACCCCCTCATGTTTTATATCAGTGGTTCTCCAACAGCAGCTCCTGAACCACAGCACCAACATCATCCGGAAACTTTTAGAAATATGCATCTTCAGGCCCCACTTCACACCAACTGAACCAGGACTTGCAATGGGACTCAACCACTTGGGCTTTGACAAGCCCCGCTGGTGATGCTGAGGTGCTCTCGGGCTGAAAATCGCTGCTTTGTATGCTCCACAATCAGAGAGGTTTTGAGACAGCTCTGTCACTGCTCCTATTTGGTGCCTACTGGTATAAAAATCCCAAAGCAGACATGCCGCTAGAATGTCATTGGCCAGAGTTGAAAAGCCATCTCCATAAACTCAAAATAAGCATATTTAGGAAATTAATAAGATATTAATAAGGAAGGACTGAATGAAATTTGTGGGGAGGGGGAGAGGCCAGAGTCCTTTGGAAGAGTCTTGTTCCCTACGTGGATCCCAGTTTGTTCTGGAAGAATCTGAGAGTGAATACAGGGAAAGAAGCCCCTGTGATCTGCTATGGTGTCTTTAGATTCCATTGGAAGTTTGTAAAGTACAATAACCACTGTCAGTGTATTAACCCAAGTGACCTAATGATTCATCAGTGATGACCTTGTGAGTGAAAATTACCTCGGCTGTAGGAGATGATTGCTTGCCAGGACCTGGTGTCAGGAGTTGCAAAGTTGGACGTCTTAGATGTGGAAAAAGAGATAGCCAAGGCAGCACAGAGCAAGACTGTTAGTCCACTTTCACACTGCTGATAAAGATATACCCAAGACTGGGCAATTTACAAAAGAAAGAGGTTTAATGGACTCAGTTCCACATGGCTGGGGAGGCCTCACAATCATTGCTGAAGGCAAGGAGGAGCAAGTCATGTCTTACATGGATGGCAGCAGGCAAAGAGAGAGAGCATGTGCAGGAGAACACCTCTTTATAAAACCATCAGATCTCATGAGACTTACTCGCTATCATGAGAACAGCACAGGAAAGACTTGCCCCCATGTTTCAATGATCTCCCACTGGGTTCCTCCCACAACACTTGGGAATTATGGGAGCTACAATTCAAGATGAGATTTGGGTGGGGACACAGGCAAACCATATCAAAGACCAATCAAGGGGAGCAGGAAGACCTGACATTCCTCCAAGAGATGGAAATGCAACTGTTGTGTTGAGCACCTACAAACTCACATAGAGAAGGCACAGATTCAAGACATGAAAGAAGAGACCCAGAGCCAACAAATGAGACATGGAGTTTTATCAGGGGCTAACACATAGGGCAGAGAGTCCAGTGGCAGTGGGCTGCATAGGAGAACCACCTTACGTACGGTCCAGTGGCAGCAGGCTGGGAAGGAAAACCATCATCACTTGCAAACAACATGCAGTCTATACAACATTTTCACTTAACATCCTCCCCTTAATGACCTCCATCTGGCAACCTTCATCCAACCCAAAACTCAGGGCCTCAATCCCCTATATGGCCTGTGTTCCACTCGACAGGCAGAAGGGCTCAAATGTTCTTCACAGACAAGGAATGAATCTCTGGGTTGGCCACTCCAGGATTCCCTGGCTTGGAACACATATTCAGGTGTATTTGCCGTACATATTCAGGGTCATTCTCAGGGTATGCTTAAGTTATTGCTATCAGGTACGTTTATCATACAGCAACTATATGACTGTATGTGGTCCTTACACAATGGATAGGTTTATGACTTGATTATCTAAGGAAGGAATGAAAAGGAAGAGGAAAGAAATAAAAGTGCAAGAACCATTGGGAGGTATCTAGGGGCAGATCAAGGGAGTCCTAACAACTTTGTATACAGTATCTCATTTAATACTGACTCCTAAAGAGAGTTAGGTGACTGACTCAAAGTTCCTACAGTCTGTCCACTTTGGAGTCAGGAGTTGAGCTTAGGTCTGATTGACTCCAAACCCTGTAGGATGCCAAAATGTATAAGATTCCCATTATAAGTAAGGCATGGAACTCTAAGAATTGTAAACACTTCTCTAAATTTCACAATGACTCTCTTTTTTTTTGGTGTCATTATCACCCCCAATTTAGGAAACAGCCTGAGAGAGAGGAAGCAGTAATGGAGGTTAGGGGAACAGAGCCCTGTGGCTTCCACCTTCACCTCTGATTTAGTCGGGGAATGAGAGATCCAGTAGATGTAAAAGCAATGGCAGACCTCAGTAAAGGGGGAGCCACATGGGCCTGAGGGAAGATGCTCCATGGTAAAATTATAAGGCTGTGCTCTGATTTCTTGGTTGGGGGAGACCTTAGTTAGCTCATCCTGGAAAGATTCTGGATCCCAGAAAAGGACTCTGACTTTAATATCTCATTGGGATGATGGAGACTAAGCCTTTCCACTCAAGACAGCAGTGGGTTTATAGAGCCTGGTATTGTTCTTTTCAGTGTAACTTAAGTGGCTATTTGCAGTATAGAAAAGACTGGCTGAAAAACCAATAGTGATTCCAGGACCGAGAATAGAGAAGCTTTTTGATTTAGGGTCCCAGGAATTCCTATTTCTAGAAGGAATGTGCTTTAGACTTGGAGCATCCTCAGAGAGCTCTATAAGACTCACGGGATTACTGAAGCAATTCAGAGCTCTAACATCTCTGCATCTCAAATTTCTTTTCAAGGATAATTCAAGTAGGGAAGCCCTTCTGGAAATACAGGACTTGAAAGCAAATAAAGGCATTCTATTAAGAATTAACTAAAATTAATACAAGAATATATTCCGTTAATTTCAATTTAAATTAATAGGGGCATATTATAAGACATTGGTATTACTAGGATGCTCAACACGAATATTTAGTTTTAAAATGAATGTAAAAGCTTCCCTCTCTTAATGTTTTATATAATGCAATTAAAAAAGGAATTCATTTAGCTATAATGTGCACATATATATTTTAAATATAATTATGTGTGTATGCCACAGCTATCCATTTACAGATTTAACTATGTATAATTCTAAAAATTTAAGCACATACAAATATAACATTTATAAGGACTTACTTATTTAAGATACGTACATCTATGTATATCATTCATATAAAAATGGCTGCGGAGGAAAACATTGAGTATATTGTTTTCAGTTTATGTCTTGCTATATTTTGAGGAGTTAAATCTTTAACACTTTAAAGATTTGTTTGCTTTAAAATACCACGGTAAAGTTATCTATTAATATAGTGCATTGGTTTGTTTGATAAAGAAGTATGTCACTTAAAGAAATACTGGGCCATTATGTCCTAATGACAAGCCTAATGAGAAATGTCTGTCTCCAAATTTCACAAGAATAGAGAAAAAGTTGTTATGCAGCTGAGCCAAATTATGCTCTCCACCCCATCTGAGTAATTTAAACCCAGGCTGAATTGGGACAGGGACAGGTGTAATTGGCCTAGTGTCTGCTATTTCCAGCCTTGCAATTACCATAATAAGGTTGTCTATAGAGAGGTCAGAAGCTAACGGCCAGTTTGGCTGTTGCCTTCTAAGACTGTCATCGGTGGGAGAACAAGGAGTCCATTGGGTCAGAAGGAAAAGCTGAATAGATGGTGGTAATTGGGCTAGTGACAGGAAGGTCTACCAGAAGACAACAGAAATACTCAGTGGCGTTGAAAGACAAGGTAGCAACAAGGAAGCATGTGGGATGAATGACATCAGTGGATTTATAATTATAGCATGAATGAGGCTGGGGAGAGGCCGTGGGCCTGTAGTTAACAATCTAAAAAATGTTATGTGCTGGCTGTAAATTCATTAGAAAAAGAAACATGCACCCATAACCAGCTCTCTTGACTTATCCTACATGTCCAGGTCATAATGCAAACCTCAGAGGAAGAGAAAGTGCTGCTAGTCGATTTAAGAAGTGTCAAGTGTTCCATAACGGACCGCTCTGGGGGAGTGTGTTTTAGAATGAAATTCTAAAAGGGGCTCTCTTTAAGCACAGACTATTTTACCTTCCTGAAAAAATAACACTAGTGACACCAGTTTCCTGGGGTGACTGACTTTCACAGTGCATACATGGTGCCCAAGGATGTGGATCTTGCAAACTTGATTCATTCCTATCGGCTTTGGACCTGCATAAATCTTTCCATAGCCTAGACCAAGAGTCCACTATCTCTTGCTGCCTCCACCCTTTTCACTGTGGGTCTGTCTACATCTGCTGTCTTAGGTTCAGTCCCCTTTGTGAATTAAAATTTGAAGAATTGTTTACTGATGCTTTTCTACCAGCCTTGGAGCCTCCCTTTTTCACTGAATGAGTTCCAGTTCAACAAGAACTTTATTCATGGTTCTCCTTTTCGATAACTCTGTAGTGATGAACAGTAGTTGCTGCAATCAAATTCAGTCCAGTGACAGTCTTTAAGTGTGCTGCTGTGGATTTCTAAGAATAGTACCTCCAAGGTACCTTGTATACTAGGAAAATAGAATTGAGTTAAGAAGGGAAGAGGCTTTTGTTACTCTTAGTTTTTCGCCCTGTTGACTATGGAAACCACTTCATTTCTGCTGTAACACTCCTACTGTGTCTCCCTATTCATTTCTGATAATGTATTACTTTAATATCCACTGAATGAATGCTTCCCCCCACCCTCTTTTTTTTTTTTTTGTTTTTGAGACAGGGTCTCATTCTCATCCAGGCTGGAGTGCAGTGGTGCAACCATGGCTCACTGCAATCTCTGCCTCTCAGGTTCAGCGATTCTCCCACCTCAGCCTCCTAAGTAGCTGGGAATACAGGTGCACCATGCCTGGCTAATTTTTGCATTTTTTGTAGAGATGGGGTTTCGCCATGTTACCCAGGCTGGTCTCGAGCTCCTGAACTCAAGCAATCCACCCACATTGGCCTCCCAAAGTGCTGGGATTACAGGCATGAGGCACCACGTCCAGCCTTTAAAGATGCTTCTTAAATAGATGAATGAATCACTGAAGGAGATCTTTAAATGCAGAAGGACTCTTGTATATTAATATAGGTGACCATTTGTTGAAAGTTACAAAAATCTTTTCTGCAAATTTTCTATCGTCATTATTGAAGGGCATGAAATTAGTTCACAGCATGCATGAAAGAAACTGCTGCTTTGTTTTTAGGATGAGGCATGACCCCCCACCAAAAGTAGGCGGAGAATAATTAGGAGCCATGTGCATGAGTACAGTTTAGTACCACAAATATGTATTAAATGTCAGTTACTGTTTTAGGAGTTAGAGATACAAACGTAAAGAAAACAGCCTCTGTTCTAAAAAAAATATGTATGTTCTTGTGAAGTAGATTGGTGGCAAAAGAGTGATCTATCTATCTACCTATCTATCCATATATATATATTACTCCTAGCATAATACATGCAAACACACACATACACACACATATATGTTTAGTACAAATATATATATGACTCTAGGTCATATATATACTCTAGGAGTATAAAGAAGAGACACTTAATATAGCCAGGTTCATGGACAGCTGGGAGTGTATGGTGTGTTTGAGATGAGTAAGAGACACATTAATTAGTTAAGGCTTTCTGGATGAAGTGAAAAACTTAAGCAAAGAAACAGTCACATAAGTAGGAAAATGAGATGGTAGAAAGAGATGGAACATGATGTCAGAGAGAAAATGGTTGTATCATGAAGACATTTGTGAAATGTATTTATAGATAAAAGCATGAATTGAATACCTATAGGATGCCATTTGAATTGAATACTTATAGGATGCCATTTGAAAATTTAAGATGGGAATACCCTGACCAGATTTATATTTTCTGCATGTAATGTAACTCTGGTATATAGTTGTGATATGCTTTTACTATAAAGTATAAAATTCTTTATATCTTTTATATTTTACTATAAGATATAAAATTTTCTTATAGTAAAATATAAAAGAATGGGATGCTCACTTAAGTTTGATTTTTTTTTTTCTTGTTTTAGAGATAAGGTCTTACTGTCTTGCCCAGGCTGGTCTCAAACTCCTGGTCTCAAGCCATCCTCCTGCTTTGGCCTCCCCAAGTACTGGGATTACAGATGTGAGCCATGGTACTCGTCCAAGTTTGAATGTTAGATAAATAAGGAGTAATGTTTCAGCATGAAACATACCTATACAGTATTAAATATTGTTTGTTATTTATCTGAATTTCAAATTTAACCAGACTTCCTGTATTTTATCTGGCCACACTGTTCCAGGGCAGTGTGAGTGATGGGTTTGGGGAAC
Organism: Pan troglodytes; assembly: GCF_028858775.2. Classification (NCBI taxonomy): domain Eukaryota; kingdom Metazoa; phylum Chordata; class Mammalia; order Primates; family Hominidae; genus Pan; species Pan troglodytes. Next base: position 21,494,719 of record NC_072406.2, read on the forward strand.
TCTAGGCAGGAAACATGGAGCCCAGTTAGGTGGGCAGAGAGTGGCTTGAATTAGGGCTGGGTAGTGGGAATGTGGGAGGAAACTGAGGCTCAGCTGGATGAATGAATCCGTTCATCCCAAAGGACCCCAGCTAGGCAGAACCAAATTTGATTCTAGGTTTCTTCAACTTAAAAACCCATGCTTTTATCCCCAATGGTTTATTCATCCATCAACTGGCTTACTCACCCTGTTTTCTCATTTAAATGATAGAGGCCAACTGGTCTAATGATTACGATCATTATTATTATACAAAACTGCCTCAGTAGATACCAACCCACTTTGAGGATTGGCTGTCCCTGCATAAGGTTATCACTTCTGGATCAGTTAATTGTTGACCCCTTGCTCAAGGTCAACCAAGGTTTCCTTTTCTTTGCAAGCACTGCATGCACGGCAGATTCTGTGAGGGGCATGCCAAATCCAGGTAGAAAAATGGCGGAAATTGGAAAGTTACAAGGGTGATATTTTCCTGTGATTTGCTCTTTCCTCCATTGCTAATCCTTGTTGACTTACTAAGATCTTGACATATGTAAGTTTTTAAAATTTTTCCTATCAACCATAGGAGGTAGGTTTTATAATTATTTTTAATTTACAGAGGAGAAATCTGAAACACAGGCAGGTTAGGTAATTTCCCCAAGTAAGCAAGTTCACAAAGCCTCTAGTGAGTGCCTATCTCCAAGACGTATGGGTGTGTGAGGTTGGAAATGAGAAATGTTTAGGATCACTAAAAATTATCCCAAAACTTAAAAGTAGCTATGGGAACAGATCTCAAAAGTGTAAAGGCAGAGATATAACTTGGGAAGGTTTTCTTCCTAGCTGGGTAACCTTGAGTAGGTTCCTTAAACACAGGATTTGTAAAATGGGAAAAATCCTCTCTTCACAGCATTTTTAGGAGAAGAGCCTGTTTTTTTATAAGCCAAAAACTGTTTTATTAATGTTGCTATCGCATAGTTTTAAGGTGATTTTTTTAACTCAATAGTAATTTCCTACCTATGAGCCAAGTAACGTTATCACAATTTGAAATACCTAGTTCTATTGATTATTAAATTATTACAAGATAATAAAATAATTTGTGATTATTAAGCAATTCAGCAAAAAACACTTTATGATTTAGTATCTGTTAATATCATTCTTAGCTTCAGCTTTTTTTCCCTAATATACTTTTTATTATACTTTTTAGAAAGTGAGATTTCTTTTAAGGTTCATCTCTTCTGGGCCTTGTGTAAAGTTTTTTAGTTCTTGAATACAAAAATGATGCCATTAAATGAACTCATCACTATGTAAGGCGTCCCGCACAACGCATACTTAGGATAGAATAATTTAAAGCCTCCAGTGTTAAGTAGCTTTGATATTATTCTCCTTGTAATAAGAGATATTAACTAAATCAAGTAACAGATTTAAAAAATAAACAGATTAAGATATATCTACATGAAATTACCAAATGGGTCAAGCTATGTACATTTTGTATGTTGATTAACAGAATGATCCAATTCAATTTGACTACTGAAATAAGTAGGTCATGCATGAGCCAGTAAAATAGACAGAAACCCAAAGCTACTTACTGTGAAAGAAACACAAAATCTCTTATCAAATATCTTTACTTCTCCACACCTGTGTTGTTGTTTTAAAACTTTAATGACTCAAAGTTTTCTAAATAAATACATGCTTAGTTTTTTTTTAAATTTAACTAATTCAAAATTATTCTGTGAGTTACTAGAACTGTTCAAACACTGCTTCTTGAAAGAAAATCTTTATTTCTTTCTTCTGGTAAGTATACATTTACTTTAAAACAAGATTCTATAGCAAATTAAGAAAGGGAATAGGGGCTTTTATCCATTTCTTTGGAAATGGACATAGAGACAATGAAATAAAACAAGTAAGGCCAAGACAACAGTATTGTTCTATTATTTCTGAGAGCTAGCTTCAGTTCTTAGGGCTGAAGGCTGGCAGGGCTGTGTTATTTTAGGCTTGGTTACAAATCTGGGTAATTTAAGAAGACAGTTTGTTTCTAGCTTTCCTGGGCTCTACAGCCCCTGTGCTTTTCCTTCCCTGTACCAATTCAGAGGCCAACTCCAGGTCAAATTTGGAGGACAAATGCTGGTAATATAAATATATGTTGCTGGGCAATGTTAAGAATGGAGTCTGCAGCCTACAGTCTGTCCTGTGACTTTTAGTTCTTCATTTGGGGAGAGAAAGTTGATTGAAGTCTTTAAAAGCATTTTAAGCTGGCATGCTTTCAATTTCTCAGCCCAAGTGGCAATTATCTGGAGAAAAGCAGTTGATTACATCTATATGAAACTTTTCATCTGGGTTTGCCAAGGCATTTTTATTAATACAAATTAATTAACTTCACTAAAGTTAAAGGCAGAGTAGCATTTTTATTATGGCCCATGGAAGGATTAGGCTGTACAACTGGGAGGCTGCATGGTATAATTCAATGTGTGGTTGTAGGGGTCACTAGCAGTAGTGTTTCTGGAGTCCAAAATAGATGTTCCAGTCACCAGCTTGAAGGCTTGAAGACCAGTTCAAGCTTTGGAATTGGTCTTCAAGCCTTCAAGTTGGTGACTGGAACACCTATTTTGTAAAGTGAAAGTAAATTTGTAAAATGAAGGTAAATTTGTTTACTTTCATTGCTCTCTCCCTATTACTGTGCCTCAAACCTATGTGTGGAAACCTGCCCTACCTATATATGGAAATGTGGAACCCCATGATAAACCTGTGTTGTTCAAATATGGCCTCTATTCTCCATGTTTTCCAAAACTGCTGTAATCTGTGATATGTTCAATGAGTTGTTTCTGAGTATTCTGATGTTTCAATAAATTTGTCAATAGCCATGGCTACGGATGGAACATCTTCATGAAAAATTAAAAAGACTTTTTAGTTAGATTTTAAATGCAGTATGAAAATATTAGTAGCTCACTTACCTTTCCAATTAGGTGTATTTCAAAGTGAGTTTGCATTTCTGAAGAAATGTAAACTGACACAAGGAAAATTGGCATGTTAGGAGACAAGGGTAGGATTAAAAATGTGCTGTTAGTTCATTGGTAAATTATTTAAGCCATTGTGGGGAGGTGGGTGTTGACTCTATTTTTCCTGCTGGGCACATCAGAATATTAAAGGGAGGTAATAATGTATTTCAGCAGCCTCTTGTGTGAGTTGCTATAAATTGCAGAACTTCTGTCACAGATTATTAATTTTTCTTAACTTTAATTTCTGAAAATGAGAAAAAAGTGAGATAGTAATGCTGAATTTTGAGAACAATAAGGGAAACATGATACATAATTTGGGAAAGTAATTTATAAACAGGAAATATGTGAAATGCATAAGATGTTTAATAATAATATTCTGCATTCTTCCTGGAAAATTAAATACAATTAGTAACACATGCATTTTAAGGAAATACATTTGATGTTTAACTGGGATATAGTAATTCATCATAAGTCGTTAGATCATTATGAATCTAAAGAAGGGTATATATATGAGCATCCTATTTCTCTTAGACAGTTTTTGCAAATTCTCATAATTTCAGGGCCTAGCTCTCAATTGCCTTAAGAAGAACATGCATTTGCCAGTTTTCCTTTCAGCCTTTTCCCTACCATCATCTGCAGACAAAGATCTTGTTATTTGATTTGATAATTTATTTAATTGACAGTTTAATGGGTCATGTTTCCTGGTTCCAATTTTAATAACAGTGTTTGTGGTTCATAGCTTTCTTTTTTTAAATTTATCTCTGTCCCCAGTCCAGGCTAGCAATTAGGCAATTTGTTTGTTTATTTACAAATGATCCCCCTGAAAATATCAAATAGTATATGGATGATTTTTTATCATGTCTGCATATTGACCTTGGATGTGATATGGTTAGGAGACTGTGAGAGAGTAATAGGCTTGGCCCAGAGTGAAAAGATCTGCCTTGGATTCAAGAAGCCTGACTCTGAGACTCGTTGGTTGAGTGATCTCAGAGCAATCATCAAGTCTACAGATCACTTCTTATGTTTGTAAAATGGGGTCGGGCTAGTCCCCCTCCCCGAGAATAGATGCCTAATAAATGAATGTTGAGTGCAGTCTCCTTCTATTTAAAGAAAATTCTCTAATTCTATGATTATTGTTATTACAGACTTACAGGATCGCAGGACTAGAATGAATTTTTGGCTCCACCAATTCAAACTTGACCAACATTTCCTCCAATTGCAAAGTAAAGGGGGAAGAAACAAAGAAAGAAAAAGTAGATATGCAAGTCAGAAAGGCAATTTCTTCTCTCTCTTTTATGTTATAATCAACAAAATATTTCCCTATGATACATTCATCATCGCCCTCAGATTACATATAAATGTCACCCACCATATAGAAAGGACTGGGCTCTCTCTGGTTGACTTTGATACACGTCATATCTGAAACTCTGAGTTTATCTTATGCACTTTATGTCCACCTTTTAAAATTTTGCACAAAATCCAGCATGAGCAGTAATTTGGTTAGTTGGTGGTTACTTTCTGGTTTTATTGATTTGGAATTGGCCCAAGACCCTCCTGGTTTGTCATACATTTGGTTTTGGAATTAAAACAGGAAATACTGAAACAGATTAGAATGGAAACAACAACAAAGTGGTATTTTCCAAACATGAATAAAATATTGGTTTAAAGTAGAGGGGATTTCCATGACTAAAATCTTTTTGTATTTCCCTAGCTCCAAAAGAATTGTTTTCCCAATCTGGAATTGTGATATTCCACTGACAGGCACTGATGAAAGATGAGCTAGAGATAAAAAGATGCCTCAGGAAGGAATGAAACCAGAGGCTCACACCCAGGGGAGGGGCACAGCGCACCTGAAGATTGCCCAGGTGCCCATGGGGCTTGATGTTCGCATTTTTTTTAATTTTGTTTTTAAAGAACACCTCAGCTATGCAACATAGCTATGGCTTCGTGCCTGTGCTCGGTACAGGGATTTGATTGATAAAGTTCCCACCACATTAGACCTGGAGGCTGAGCCCAACATCTGGAGCCAAGTTTTGCAATCTAGTCTTTATATCACTAGTGAAGAACTGCTCCCTGCAAATAGGCAGCAAACCACATAGTGTTCTTTCACAGCGTGAACGATTGGCCTGGGCATTTGTTATGGCATTTCTTTCTATGGTACTTCCCATTTCAGATGAAGCACAAGTAAGAACTGTGTTTCTCTCTTTATTTTTAAGAAAAATAGCAAGAGAGGGTCTTGCTATGTTGCCCAGGCTCAAACTTGGGATTCAAGCAATGCTCTTGCCTCATCCTCCCAAAGTGCCAGGATTACAGACGAGAACCACCACATGAGCCTGGCCAAATGAGAACTTTCTGAAAAAGATATTGCCATCTAGAAAACTTCTTCCCCTAAAGTCTTAGAATTTGATACTCAAATGGTTTCCTATTTGAAAAAATTTATGATTAGATGTTTTGGTAAGACAAAGAGATTTATTCTGAGAATCATGGCAGCCACCTTTTGACGGGTATAAATGGTCTCTGTGAAGTGCTATCTCTACTACATAAACACGACTCAATAAAGATTTCTTTTAGCAAATGTTAAACCCATTGATGGAACTGAGTCAAAGAAGAATGGTTCTTTATATTCCCTGACTAATTCAAATACCTTGTAGTCAAGATAGTAGTAATGCATTTATTTGTCAATACTTTATTTCTTTATCCCAAGGAAATAATTGGGTTGAATTGCCCATTTGTGGTATTTTGTAAGATAACTGAAAGAAATGGTGCCTTTATGTAGAAATTGGCAAGAGGATGATTTTGTATTTTTCATTTGCTAGTTCTCTTCCCTTGTTAAGGCAGACAAAACTCATGTAAGATTTTTTTTTTTCATATGCGGAACATAAATGCTGTGTGATGCACCTAGAGGGTTATTTGGATGCCTTCTGGCCTTTTGATGAGTGAATTGAGTGAAATGGTGTATGGGAAAACTCTTTGATACATATATAGTTCGAAATAAATGTTTAACATTGCTGCCTATTGTAGGCTTTCCATTCGAGGATACAGTGTGTTCTCAGTGCCACACTCCTGTGCTGATCTTTTCAGGATAAAACTATCCAGAAAAGCTCCTTCCTTCCACCTTGTCTTTAGTACTACACTGAGTAGATTGTCTTTGTAGCAGATTTAATGTCCTCGTTAGTCCAAGTCCAGACAAGGAAAGTTACCCATGTGAAACTAAAGAGGTAATTACTGTGGGCAGCTTGTTATTAAATTAATATTGAAATAACATATACCTTTTTAGATGGCCTAATTTGAAGAGAATTCACCTGCCTTGTCTCTATGAATGAGAAATGACTTAGTTGAGATCTATGCCTGGCAATCAGGTAACACTATCTCCAAATGTAAGGAAGCATGACACTAGATCGCACTGCATGTTACCAATGGATAAAACCAAGAAACTCAGACTTGCCTCAAGTCTGTCTAGTTCCGTTTCTACAGCTTTGGAAAGAAGTTCAGGAATATATGTATTACTCAAGAGAAGTGTATGATGAAAAGCTTACTGCAGTTATATAGCTTATGACTTCACGAACATTTAAGTGCATTTACCACAAAGGGATAATGTTATTTATGTTTTGGAATAAATAGAGCTGAAATAAATATGATTACTACCTGCAAGTATTAACATTAAGAGGTACGTAAATTCCCTGTATTGAAAAGCATATATATCCGAACTTTTTGCTTGCCACAAGTCTTGAATGACAAGTAACAAACATTTATTTAGAACTCACTGGGATCAAGGTCTATGAATAAGAAAATGCCATATACAAAGAGAAACTGGACTCCTATCTTTCGCCATATATAAAAATTAACTCAAGATGGATTAAAGACTTAAATATAAGGCCTGGAACTACAAAAACACTAGAAGAAAACCCAGGAAAAACACTTCTAGACATTGGCCTAGGCAAATAATTCATGAATAAGACCTCAAAAGCAGATTCAACAAAAACAAAAATAGACGATTAGGACTTAATTAAACTAAAAAGCTTCTGCACAGCAAAAGAAATAATCAGCAGAGTGAACAAAGAACCTGCAGAATGGGAGAAAATATTTGCAAACTATTCCTCTGATGAGGGCCTAATATTCAGAATCTACAATGAACTCCTCAGTAACTCAACAACAGCAATAAAACAAATAACCCCATTAAAAAGTGGGCAAAGAACATGAACAGACTTTTTCAAAAGAAGACATACAAATGACCAACAAACATATGAAAAAATGCTCAACATCACTGACATCACAGAAATGCAAATTAAGACCACAATGAGGCACCATCTTACACCAGTCAGAGTGGCTATTATTAAAAAGCCAAAAACAACAGATATTGGTGAGGTTGTGGAGAAAAGGAAAGGCTTATACACTGTTGGAGGGAATGTAAACAGTTCAGCCTCTATGGAAAACATTACGGACATTTCTCGAAGAACTAAAAATAGAACTACCATTAAATCTGGCAATCCCACTCCTGGGCATACACCGAAAGGAAAACAAATCATTATATCAAAAAGATACCTGCTCTTGTATGTTTACTGCAGCAGTATTTACAACAGCAAAGATAGGGAATCAACCTACCAGTCCATCAATGGATGATTGGATAAAGAAAATGTGATACACACACACACACACACACACACACACACACACACACACACACACACGCACGCCATGGAATACTACTCATCCATAAAAACAAATGAAATCCTGTCTCTTGCATCAATGTGAATGGAACTAGAGGTCATTATTTTAAGTGAAATAACTCCGAAGCAGAAGGTAAAGTATTGCATGTTCTCACTTATAAGTGGGAGATAAATAATGTGTTCACATGGACATAGAGAGTAGAATAATAGACACTGGAGACTTGGAAGGGTGGGAGACTGGGCATGAGGGATGAGAAATTACTTAATGGATACAATGTACATTATTCAGGTGAGAATTACACTAAAGACCCGAACTTCACCTCTTTCATCCAGGTAACAAAACTCCACTTGTATTCCCTAAATTTATACAAAAAGAGGGAGAGGGAATGCCATGTCCTCAAGTAACCTATGAGAGGAGAGAGGGAAAAATAAGATCTGTAAGGCAAAATATGGGGAGGGCTGTGACTAATGTCACAATCAGGATACCAGTCTGCATACCTCTCTTGGGAACTCTGGGAGTTAGGTCAGGCCATGTATGAAGACCCTGTACATCTCCTGGAAGAAACAACACCTATAAAGTTTGTCACCATTTTTCTAGGTCAACGGGGAAGATAGGCTCTAAATAAAAGGGGTAGGAGAGTTGACCTCAGCCTCTTTTGGAAGTGCACCAAGAAGGGAGAGAATTTGGCCTGCGTGGAGAAACCTTAGGCCCACAGCCGGACTGCCAGTTCTGAGTGAGGAGGGAGCTACACTTCCGAGCGCGCTTCATGACTCAGTCACACGCTCCCTGTCTGGGCCTGGCAATCCCTCGTGCTCTGCTCTGGGTTTGTCTTCTCCTATTCTTTTTACCCATAGTGAAAAGAATTTTTCTGCTCTGTTTTGTCACTAATTTCTCCTGGTTCTTAAGTTTGGCTTACATGTCTCTTCTTCCAGGAGGCCTCTCTTGACCTCACAATAGGATGAGGGGACCTTTTTACACATCCCCATAAGCATCCCATTTTTTTCCGGTCAGAGGGCTTATCTCACTGGACATACTTGCCTGTTGACGTGTGTCATTCACTAGACTGGGAGCCCCATGACATCGAGGTGTGGGTCTCTCTTTCCTCATTTTTTAGGATTCTGAGTCATACTTGCCTTCCCTTCGGTGCTGCTGCACCAATTCACAGTTGTGTGGACTCCTCCTGTGGATCTCCCCTCTTGCTCTTTGCACAGACAGTAATATTGTCCTCCTATGTCTTCCTCTTCTCAGTCATGCAAAAAGATTCTCTTCAGTCTTAGTCTTTATTCATTTATTCTTATTTTTTAGCCCATTGCATCCAGTATTCCCAGGTGGTCTTCCATCCAAGTACTAACCGGGCTGGATCCTGCTTAGCTTCTGAGACTAGAGATTGAGTACATTCACAGTGCTGTGGCTATAGACTCTTCACCCTTCAAAACCCATCTTCAACACCTACGGCTTCTCAAGGCTCATTTAGTTGCTCCTGTAGGTCTTCCAGTACCTTCTACATTCATTGGTGCTACCGGTATCACAATACATATAGAAGTAAATTATAATCACAAATATGAAGCCCTTATTTAAATACATCTGTAACTTGTTATTGAGATGTGAATCTTTTGCTCATTTTTTTAAAAAAATTATTTCCTTCTTTTATAAAAAATACATTTGTTCATTTCTTAACAATAGTAGAAAATACAAAGAAAAAAATAACAAATCACCACAAATCTTACCACCCTGAATTATGCAGCAATGATGCTTGATGAACATTATTGCGGCTCTCTCTGCAGCTAGGGGAATGATTGTTGCAGAACAGAATGTAAATATTATAAACCTTGACAAAGGAGGAGAAGTAGATCAGTAGATACTGAGAAATAATTTTATATCAATGGATCATAGTATGCATGCTATTTTCAAAATAGTTAAGTATTTAATTTTACTGTAATTGAATTGGATAAAGAAATTTCTAAAAGTAGGATTCATTTCACAAAGGATATCAGTACCCATAATATCATTTAAAAGTGAAAAATAAATATAAAACATTAAGGACCATGATATGTTAAAATTATCTGTTTCAGTTTTAAAGTACACCAATTGACCATCTTCTATAAATGACTTTGTAATTTCATTGCTTACATTATTTTACTACACTGAGTTACATTATATATAGATGCATAGATATATGTATAATACTTATGCAGATATATATATATATATATAAATGTTATATATATAAAAAACATTTATATATTGGTCTGCAATAAAAATTTTCCCAGGGGTTTAGTCTCAAGAACTTTTTTTAACTTTAAAATATCTAGTCTTTTCTTGCTTTGCGTTTTTTGTATTTCTTGTTTTGATTGTTTTTGCTTAGCAATGTTTAATCACGTAGTTTTTGTCCAAAAGGGCTCTAAGGCGCCCCTGGGCATATTCTTATGTAAGCATATCTGCTATTATCTTTATTTTTAAAAGACAATTTGGCTTGATAATTCTTCCTTTCCCTTAAACTTTCTTTCCTTCAGAACACCCTAAGTACTGCACCATTGTCTCAAGATGTGCAAAATTGTAGTAAGGGAATCTGAGCTTTTCCCCAGACCTCTACTCCCGTCTAACGTATATTTCTTGTGTCTACTTGCTTTTTCTTTCCAGATTTTTTTTTTGCTAAGAATGTGGGATGGTGGCACATAATAGCTGTGATTGTGTTTGTGTGTGTGGAGGGGTGTGGGGTGATGAGGTGAGTATATTGAAAAAAATATATAGGATTTATTGTGGACAAGGAGAATTATTCTAGCTTCAGAGGTTATCTGTGAATTCATAGCAATGATACGGTTTTGAGGGTTTCTTTTTCTTTTAGAGAGAGGAGGAGGAAGAGTGTTTAATTTTTTTTTTAAACTGAATGAAGTCGAGGTTAGTCAAGAGTCCTATCCTTTGACTTTCTTCCACCTAGAACCGTATTTTTCTTTGATCTATGAGACTGAAAATAATAAGTCCCTGTAAACTTAGCTCTAAACAAGAAACCTGTAGCCATATCATTGAGTCACATGAAAAGACAGTTTTTCTGGGGATCTCTTCCATTTCAGCATTGGAGTAATATTCCTGCCTAATCTTTTCACATTTCTTCTGTTGTAATAGGAAAGTTTCTCTTGTTAAAAATAAATAAATAAAACTAAATGTTAATGATGTAAGTGCAATTTATTTTATTTTAGCCAATACATTGTTGTTGTTGTTTTATCCACATGTATTGCCATGGTACAACCACAAGATATGATGAGATCATTGGCCCAGCAGCAAGTCTTCAGTTAGGTACACCTGTCCATGTGATGAATTAGAACGTGCTTTTCCACCTATAAACTACAACTTAATTTGCATAACTTAATATAAGTAGTATTAATGTAAGTGTTATACATATTTCAGGTTATAATTTTGATTACAATTTGAAGACATAAATACAATTGGTTTAGTTATAAAATTACACTACTTACTTGCTACTTTATAACTGCTCACTACCTCCTTAGTGGAACCCAGATTTTCTCTATGATTTGAGAAAAATTACTCCACATGTTACCTAGTTATCAAACTATATTGGGAAGCAGAAAAAGCTATGAAAGGCTTCAAAGCTTCTGAGAACCTTAGCATGACAAACTCTTCCAAAAAGCTTTTTACACTTATCAATAGTTCCTCTTTACATCACATTTATAATCACTCAGCAGCAATCTCTTTTCCTGCTTGATTTGTGAGGCTTATTGAAAACAATGGCATTGACGTTCATTCTGACTCCTTGATTTCCATTGTTTTCAGGATTTTTCATCTATGAGCAGCAGCAGAAAGAGAAAAAGTTAGATTCTTAGATTCCATGATTTTATATTTCCCACCAAGGTACAAGTATTTCTACTTTTCTACCTGATTGTCTCTACTTTCCTCCATGTGTATTTCTTTTCTTTTCTTTTCTTTTCTTTTTCAGACGGAGTCTCGCTCTGTCGCCCAGGCTGGAGTGCAGTGGCGCGATCTCGGCTCACTGCATGCAACCTCTGCCTCCCAGGTTCAAATGATTCTCCTGCTTCAGCCTCCTGAGTAGCTGGGATTACAGATGTGTGCCACCATGCCTGGCTAATTTTTGAATTTTTAGTAGAGACAGGTTTTCTCCATGTTGGCCAGGCGGGTCTCGAACTCCTGACCTCAAATCTGCCAGCTTCAGCCTCCCAAAGTGCTGGGATTACAGGCATGAGCCACTGCGCATTTCTTCTGCCATGCTGACAGCTCCTCAATACTGGTTATTTGTAGTTGGTACATAAATGTTTCAAATACTTTCTGGTTCCCTTATAAACATTACAACCTGGTTCATTTCAAAGAAACCACAGTCCTTTTTCAATGGCTGTTGAACTTTTCTGATGCACCTCTGAGTAGGTCCACACAGCAGATTCATATACTAGAACTGCATTGTACCACAGGAACTCTTCTCATCCAGGGAGAAAACAACAATTACATTTTCTTGTTGCAAATTACAAAATATTACATTCTAATCCTACAATTCCATTTCAATGGAAGAATCAGATATATGCATAAAGAGGCAGGTGCAAGGATATTCATTTTAGGGATATTTAGAAAACTGGAAAAAATTTGAATGTCTAACAATAAAAAAGTTCAACAAATGATGACAAACCATGTCATGGGATATAAAATTTCATATTGTAGTCATATTACAGAACTGTTAAATACATGGTAACGTTTATAACAATTTGCTAAGCAAACAAAGTAATGTGATCACATTTTTGTAAAAGATACAGTCACACCTAGCAGCGCTTCCCCGGCTCTGATTAGGCAACATTGCCTAGAGAAATAAAATATTCTATTGAGGGCTTTCTTTTGAACAGTGGACATCCTCTTTACTCACTAACAGAGACCTTATTAAGAGAAGCAACTTAGATTATTACTCAAATAAGTTCTCCTTCAAGTTTTCTGCTTACAAAAAAAAGCTATCAAGTTATCCCAATTATAACCCAATGATACACATACTCATTTTATGTAGAGTCCAGAAATGTTTTGAAGCTGGAGTTGAAGACAGTTCAGTTCAAGGCCTTACTTTTACAGACAATAAACCTGAATTCCAGAAGTAGGAAGCTTTTATGACAGAGGAGGCTGGCGGAAGAATCAGTGCCTGAATCAGGGTCTGCTATTGCTGGTGTCTCGCCACATATCCAAGTTTTTATTTTTTTATTCTTTATGCATGGTCAAATGTGGCCAAACGGAATGTCTCCTCTGGTTTCTGGCAAGAAAGCACTATGAACTATCACCAGTTTTAACAACGGGGACCTTTTGTTCTGTAGTAATATACATAAAAAAAGTAAGATTGAGCAAGCAGATAAACCTTTTGTGTGCATAATTAATAACTCACACTTGAATTTCTGTATCTCATTAGAGGTAGTTGTCTCACCTTTAACTAGAGAAGACAAGCTTTGTTTTTGTAGCGCTTTGCCCTATTATGTTCAACAATAATAATTCACGGTGACAGATGTAATCCACCAAACTCATTATTTTCAACCCCGATCCATTTATTTTGCATTACCAATACAGTGTTGATGCCTATCATTCCCTGAACTGGAGTGCCTGATGAAATGTTTTATTGCAATATGTCAGAGTTTAAATAATAGCAGGAATGAGGCTGAAGCCTTCCAAAGTTGCTGTGTGTATTATAAAAACGTATGTAATGCACCCTGTACTCACAAGAACAGGTCTTAGGAGGTGTGGTTTTGATTAGCCAATTACATTTGGGAGAAGAATGGACTCTATCTCTTAGAGAGGGCCACATCTTTTCATATATGTATATATGTGTGTGTATATGTGTATATATGTGTGTATGTCTATGTATATGCGTGTATATGTATATATACACATATGTATTCGGGTTTTTAATAAATATGTGTCTGTGTACATATGTGTATATGTACAAATTATATATAAATTTATATATATATATACAAATAAAACCACAATGAGGTACCATCTTACAGCAGTCACAGTGGTTATTACTGAAAAATCAAAAACAACAGATGTTGGTGAGGATGTGGAGAAAAGGAAAGGCTTATACATTGTAGGAGGGAATGCAAATTAGTTCAACCTCTATGGAAAACAGTATGGAGATTTCTCAAAGAACTAAAAATAGAACTACCATTAAATCTGGCAATCCCACTCCTGGGCATTCCCACTCCCCACCCAAAGGAAAATAAGTCATTACATCAAAAAGATACTTGCTCTTGTATGTTTATTGCAGCACTATTCACAATAGCAAAGACATGGAATCAACCTATGTATTTACATATATGTGTGTGTATATATATACACACACACGTGCACACATATATACATAGACACACATACATACACACACACACACACACACACACAATACATCAAAGAGAAAAGAAAACAGGATTGGAACTTTTTTTCTTTTGAGGAGCTAAATTTCCCAAAATCTGCTGTGAAAAATCTCACTCATAATTTAACATATTGTGCTATAAAACTGTTTCCTTTCCCTTCTTGATTTATATTCTGCCAAATCCTGGGGTGGGACAGGAGGATATTGTCCTCTGATAGGCAGTATAGGACTATGTGACTTCCTTTGACTTTAAAGGAATCGCAGGGAAGTTTGAATTGCAACTATTCAACCTTGAAGGGAGAGAAACTAAATGAAACACCTGTTTCTCTGATTACTGTGCCACAAGGCCTTTTAATTAGTTTGTGGAAATAGAAGTTTTAGTTACTGAAGCATATGGTTATTTCCCTCCAAGAGAGTGGACACGTGACTACACACCATTAATTTGTGATTATTATTAAACTAAGAATGCAATTTAAAAGATTGTGTATTAATAGATATATTTTCTAGACTAGAAAGAGCTGCAGAATAAAGTAGGAGAAAAATCCATATAAAATGTCAATCTTTTTTTTATATCAGCACCAGTGATTGACTATTTCCATAATGGTGTTCAGAAGATGTATTTACACACGTGGGAACTTCAGTTGGATATGCTGAATTAAAATGTTGATAATTATTTTATGGATATTAATTATTTTAATTTCATGTAATACATTTTCCTCAAAGATTTAGAGAGCAATATATCAGTGTAGGAAACAAAGGCTGGAAAAAATAGGTATGGCTAAGTTGACTATAACCTTAAAACATTTTCTCCATGTTGTTTTTATCATGTGGTAGAGATTTCTCTCCAGTATGTTCAAGTACTTGAATGTAGAAACTTGGAAAATTCTGCTGGACTGTTAGGAACTCCTTCCACTTAGCTAGATATCATCCTAAATTCATCTTAAGACATCATCTCCGCAAAGTCATTGTAAAGGAAAGAGAAACATTTGGCTTTCTGATAGGTTTTTAGACACCTCTGCACAGAGTTTTGAGAAGGATGTCTGGGTTGGGAGCATTTAGGGTATCAAACTCTTAGACCTCGTAGGTATTAATTAAAATAGGGAAACTTTCATTTTAGATGTGAGATGCGTAAGATATCAGTAACTTTGTGATCATGTCTTATACTATGGTATTTTCCCCATGTAACTCCTTGCTTTTTGCAGAACGGTCATTCAATCAGTATGTGAGCTTTGAGTTGCTCTCTGGGAAAAGCAATTGAATTATTGCTTAGTACTGACTGAAATAAGCATGGGCAACATGGTGAGAGTGTAATCATTTAAGTGCAAAAATGATCCCAAACCATACAACAGCTTTGCTATTAATAAAAATCATGAGAAACTACAAATAAACTACAAGTGTTCATAGTGGCAGAAATGACTCAACTGTTGTGAAATTTTAATTTCTCTCACTGTTTATACCTAAATATGAAACATACCTGACAACAGCATGAGACAGAACACGTCTTCTCATTTTTCCAGATAATTTACACCATGAGTTTGGCCAAAAGCACTGATTACAAAATACGACTGCAATTGGATAGCATAGCAAAATGGATTTCCACACCTATGGCATAAGGCTTGGTTTGTTTTGATTAAAGACATAATTGTGATCCAATTTCATAATGTTGATCACAGTTTCATCACCTGTGCCTGGAAGGAGAGGAAAATATATGAGGGGTATAGCAAAGTGCAAACTCATTAAAAATTGTCT
The DNA here is from genome assembly GCF_028858775.2 of Pan troglodytes. Classification (NCBI taxonomy): domain Eukaryota; kingdom Metazoa; phylum Chordata; class Mammalia; order Primates; family Hominidae; genus Pan; species Pan troglodytes. The sequence goes on from NC_072406.2 coordinate 21,510,505, forward strand.
GCAAGAAATTACGATTGTTACATTTAAAGCAAAGGTGTGGTATTGTGTTTAATTAAACAAAGTTTGTAAAGTGTTTTGTGAACTTTGCTTGGATTGTGCAAACTTGAACAAGGCACTTTATACAAACTTATGTTAATGGAATATTTTGAGAACATATAATTTGAGGAGCAGATAGATAAATTACCATCAAAAATAACTTGCATAATTTTGTGATTAGCAAGAGATCTTACACCAAGAAGGTGAAGTATAGTGTGCTTGTTCAATTCTTTTTTTTAAAATTTTTCTCAAAGATAATATTTTAAGTTTGTAGTGGGGAGTAAGTTTTTGTTGTTGTCATTTTCTTTCTTTTGAGATGGAGTCTCACTCTGTCACCCAGGTTGGAGTGCAGTAGCATGATCTCGGCTCACTGCAACCTCTGCCTCCCAGGTTCAAGTGATCCTCTCACCTCAGCCTTCTGTATAGCTGGGACTACAGGTGTGTGCCACCAGGCCTGGCTAATTTTTTGTATTTTTGGTAGAGACTGGGTTTCACCATGTTGCCCAGGCTGGTATCTAACTCCTGAGCTGAGATGATTCACCTGCCTTGGCCTCCCAAAGTGCTGGGATTACAGGCTTGAGCCACTGCGCCCAGCCTTGTTCAATTCTTGAGTGGCAAAATTAACAGGTTTGTTCAGAAGATGTTTACAAAAATGTCAAAAAGTTATTGTAACAGTTTTCTTTGGCTACAAAATAGATGCTTAGAAGATAATTAATAACTCAGTGGCAAGTTTTTAAAAAATTTTTCATGATGTGATTACACCTAGGTCTATTGTCAGTTAACTATTTAAAAGTGAATAAAGGAAGATGAATCCTAGGACAACATTGTCAAACTTCAGCAAACTGCCATCCTTCTCAACCTCTTCACTCATGGTCTAAGTGGAGCTCTATCTGATGCTAACGCTTTGGTAGAGTAAGCTACATTCTCCGTCAATGTCAATCAAATATTTGGCTTGAAAAATATTTTAAGGACCTGAAAATCAACTGCATTTGTTGGTAAACACTTTTTAGCAGAATCTCCACCTAAGTTTGGATTAGGGTTTGTCTTTCAAGTTGTGCCTGGGCCTGTTTTTAAAAAACATAATTCAGTTCATCAGTTCTATGGGAAAATGTATTCTTTTTTGATCATTGTCTAGACTAATTCATTTTGAGTAGATATAGATGAATTCTGAAAAATAAAAATTACAAATTTAACTTAGAAATTTAGAGTTTTATATTTAACACAAATATTTTAACAGAAACTTTACATTAAAGATTTTAAATTACTGAAGTTAATTCTCAATATTTGCATGTGTCACAAGGATGTGTCTCATATCACAAGTCTTGGAGAGGGAGAGGGAAAGAGGATCATCAGTCATGGTGTCCAGGGAGAAGCTAGCAGGCTGAGTGGTGAGAGGAAGAGCTGCGCGAAATGAACATACAGTGTGTTTCTGCCCCTCACACAGACATGTGCAAGAGACCTGGGGGATGTGCATTTGAGATGCAAGGAGCAATGGGACACGAAGTCTAACACATGGAACCCACTGTCTTGTGGGCAGGGATGATAAATGCCAATGGGTAACAATATTCTATGATTCAAGACCTAATGAAGAATTTGAAAGTGATAAATACAGTTAGTAAATTACTCTAGTTTAGAGTTGGAAGGTCAGAGAAGATTTCTTTTAGAAGGTCGAATTTGAGTTGGTCTTTAAAGATGAATCAATTGCACAGGTTGGAGAGAGAATCTTTATGCACAAAGATGCAACTGCAGAAAAGAGGGCAAACATAAGTAGGTTAGACTAGAATAATTATACCCGTGAGCTGCAGAGCAAATGGCAGCTTATGGAACACTTTCACATGCAATAGCTCATATAACTCTTTAAGCAACCCTGTGAAACAGGCAGGGCAGTTGTTATTGCACAATTTACAGATGTGCAAACTGTGGTTCTGCAGAGCTGCTACAAACACTAGAGTTGGATCTCAAACACATGTGCTTGACCTTTTTTTGCTTTCTGGTTTACTGCAATGGGCAAGTCATAGGGTGAGGAGTGCTATGGTAAGATTAGGTTAAATGGGAAGAGAGAGTCAGCAGAGTTGCTGACTATGCCCAAATTTGTACAAAAATAAGAAGAAATGGTGTTTTTTTTTTTTGAAAAAAAGAAAAAGTCTGAATAATAAAATGATCCATGAATTTATGGTGAGGACTAGTAAAAAAGTAAACTTCATTTAACAATTATATTTAAGCTAAGCTAGGACGAAGATGCACAAGAAATATTTTAAAAAGTGAGATAAACATGGCAAAAACAAAATCAACAAAAGAAAAATAAAAACAAGAACTGAAAGACTTATCAAGGCATAGCCGAGAGGTCTATGTGATTTGTACTTCCCAGCCATTACAGTCTCTGCGGATTGTGGCTTACCTGTTGTAATTCAGGGATCTCCATTTATTATGAAGCACAGCACCTATGTACAATTTACCAGGGACATATGTGACCTTGATAACTATAAAGCATAAGGCCATCTTTTCAGTATGTCAACAAATAGATCATTTAAGCAGAATGGCATAGTTTTTTGAGGCCAGTTTGCCCACCAACATTAGTTTGCCTATCTCAGAATAACATACAGAGAGGCAAGAGTTTGAAATGAATGAAAATATATTCAATCCATAATCAAATGAAAAAGTTTTGGGAATGGTGCCAGAAAGCCTTCCTGAATTAGACTTTCTTCAGCACCTAAATTTAGCCATCTGGCATTCTATTTTAAGAATCATTCAGATTTTTGAAATGAAGGATTTGCCTTTTAATGAAGACACCCTAATTTCATTAAAAATATGGAACACATTGTCCTTGACTTTGAATGTGTTAAATTCCATGTGATGAAAGAGGTGACATCATTAGCCACATACTTCATAACCAGCGGTGAAAAAAGAAATTTTCAACTTAAAAAGGTATTATGTTATAAGTATCAGTAATTATTGCAACAAAAGTTATTGATTAGAAAAATGCCCAACTTCGTTTTCAAGGGCTAAAGAATTTAAAAATGTGAACAGTATACCACAGAAAGTTTCTTAAATTGTTGCTTATTACGGAAAGAAGTCTGACACTCTGTTAAAGGACATAGTATTCTTGCATTTTAATCCCATAATGATTATAAAGTATACTTTTAGCAGCATTCACTATTAATTACAGAATATGATGGTATTACACACACACACACACACACACACACACACACACACACATATATATATATATATAGAGAGAGAGAGAGAGAGAGAGAGAGATGGAGTCTTGCCCTGTCACTCAGGCTGGAGTGCAGCGGTGCAATCTCAGCTCACTGCAGCCTCCGCCTCCCCAGTTTAAGTGATTCTCCTGCTTCAGCCTCTTGAGTAGCTGAGACTACAGGCATGCTCCACCACACTAACTTTTGTACTTTTAGTAGAGATAGGGTTTCACCATGTTGGCCATATTGATCTCGAACTCCTGACCTCAAGTGATCCTCCTGCCGTGGCCTCCCAAAGTGCTGGGATTACAGGTGTGAGCCACTGTGTCCAGCCATATTACAAATATTTTTAAAGCTGAGATATTTTAAATTCAGTTCCATGAATAGTTGTCATTAAAATTTCTTCAGGAATATTGTTCTATGTCATAGAGCCCTCATTTATTTAACAGCTAGTATTATTAGGTTATCATATGTTAGATATTGTTGTAGGTGTCGAGGCCGTAATCATGAATAGAGGAATGTAATATCCGTTCTAATGAAGCTAACTGTCTAGTGGGAATAATAGTGAAATAAAGCAGCAGTTAACAGAGTGCAGGGATGAGGTTCTTGGAATAACATGCCTGGAAGGTGAATCCACAAGAATATATGCTTCAGATGTAATTATTTTTAAGCAAACTGCAATGAATTGCTCTGTTTTTTTAATGTGAATTAGAGTTTTGTTGCATCAATTTTAAGGGTGTCTAGTATTTGCCAAACACCTTATTAAGTTCTTCACCTTCATTAATCAATTTAATTCACACCAATGGCTGCTTGAGGTAGATGGCATTACTCACATTTTGAGAGACTAAAGCTCAGAGGGGTAAAACAACTGTCCCCTAGCCACACTTTGATAGTGATTTCACAGAGCCTGTGATCTTTATATTGTGTTCCATATGCTTCCCAAGTCACAATTTTACCATGTTGTGGAATAAATGTGTTCTATTGACTTATCAAAATTCTAGATGACAAATTTCATTGTAAAGATCATGTATAAAAAATAATTTGATTTACTTTTAAAAAGCCTTAAGCCAAGTGGGTTAGTTATTTATTGCTATATAATAAATTATCCCAAAATTTAGTGGCTTAAAACCTCAAATTTTTATTGTCTACTTTAGTTTCGGAGGTCAGGAATCTGTGAGCAGCTTAGCTCTGTGGTTCTGGGTCAGGGGTTCTCAAGTGGCTGCAGTCAAGATGTCAGCTGGGGCTGCTGTCTCACGTGAAGGCTTGACTGGGTTGGAGGATGCACTCCCAAGCACCCTCACGTGGCTGTTGACTGGAGGCTTTGGCGCCTCAGTACGTGGCCCTCTGGAATTGCTGCTCAGGTCATGGCAGCTAACTTCCCTACCAGCCGGTGATCAGAGAATGTGTGACTAGATGGAAGCTACAATGTCTTTTATAACCAAACCCAGACAAAACTGGGCCTGGGTCTTTATAAGTCTGTTCTCATGCTGCTATGAAGAAATACCCGAGACTGTGTAATTTATAAAGAAAACAGGTTTAAATGATTCACAGTTCTGCATGGCTGGGGAGGCCTCAGGAAACTTATAATCATGGTGGAAGGCACCTCTTCATAGGGCAGCAGGAAAGAGAATGAGTGCAGAGCAAAGGGGGAAAAATCCCTTATGAAACCATCAGATCTCATGAAAACTCATTCACCATCACAAGAACAGCTATGGGGGAACTACCCTCACGATCTAATCACCTCCCACGAGGTCCCATCCCCAACATGTGGAGATTACTTTTGGATTACAATTCAAGATGAGATTTTGGGTGGGAACACAAAGCCTAACCATATCAGAGTCTAATCAGGATAGAGGAAAAATACAGCAACTTCAACAGGACAACAGAGCAAGACTCCGTCTAAAAAAAAAAGCACGGCACATAAGATTCAGTTGTATAATGATTCTTTGTGATGATTAAATGATGAATGAATATGGGAAATTAATGTGGAGGCAAAGCCACAGACCATTATGTAGAGTTAATAAAAAGGAAAACCCAGTATGATCTTTAATCATTTTTAAACTATCATGTTGCATCTGTATTTTCAATATCTTTCAAAAAACAGTTAACCTAAAGTATGAGTTATTATTATATTTTGGAAGAGTCAGAGTTTCTTTTGAGAATAGCATAAGAACTTTGACCACTTTTCCCCTCAAAATGCACATATGTGCAAACATATGCATTTAATTTCAAGCAATTCATGTATCTCCTGAAGCTATAAGCAGAGTTTATGTATGTGCTTCAATATACCATGGACTTCAAGTTAAACATTATTAACTAAATACGAAGAGGGGGCATTTATAATAATACCAATTTCTTACTGCTATTATTGATTAAAAGATAATGTTTTTCAATGCCAAGATGTGCTAGACTGCAACAAATTCTCTACAATAAACTTTCGTCCCCATATGGAGTAAATGATATTAAGCTGGACAATAGATGGGCAAATACTTTATATTTTGTTGGGTGTCTTCTTTAAGGTACATTCTATGCCACACCAAAACACTCCTCCTATCCCACCATACACACTTATTTATTAATTATCCAGTTTATTCACCAAATGTAGAAATTAGGCTGGACAGATTAAGTCAAACTTCTTTAGAGATTTTGTGCAATAATGGGGTCAAAGATTTCTATAATGACAGTTTACTTTCCTCTGGGCACAACTTGTCTGACGATGAGAAAAACTAAAAAGAATGAAATAAAAAGCAAAGAAGTTTCAGATTCACTAATAATAGTGTTGGCTTTTGAGTGAAAATTAGCTCTGGAAAGAAAGTGCAACATAAAGCAAGACAAGCCAGGGCAGAATTTTGCACATTCCAGTGAAAGTTTTCAGGCAATTCTATCCATGGATATACCCTTAAAGGATGTGACCCAGGTGAGACTTACCTGCTGAAGGCAACTAATCCACAATGAGCAAATTATCCTGCCCTGGAGGGTAAGCTATAATATCGGTCCCATGCTTCAGGAAGAGAAAATCATGTGTTCCTAGAAGAGAAGGAAACCAGGGGCTAGCAGAGGCTTGCCTAGAAATGGAATTGAAATATAAACTGAGAAGTTTCAGTTGATTTAGAATAACAGGGTGTTCCAATTAGCTTACAAAATGTTTCTGACAGGCAATAGAATCGAATAAGGGAACAGCAGTGGCATCACACAAAAAGGAATTTAACAAATGCTGGCACTTTCATATCCCCTAGGGAGATGAATGATGAAGATGAACTTCAAAAGTTGGAACTGATTTGAGTCCAATATAGCTGGAATAGCTTAAAAAGTAAAGTATAACAGCCTCCTAGTAGAAAATATTTCTTCTTCATTCCCCCAATCTCTTTCTCCTTTTCACAAATGGGTGCATTTGCAAACATGGAGGTGTCTCCCACTCCATTCACAAACTACAGAAACTTACAGAAACTGAACAATGCAGATTGAAACTTCCCTGTTACTGAATCCAAAGGACAGGGTTCAGCACTTCCATGTAATATGTGTATTCATGGATAACAAGAATATAAATAAACTGCCTTATAAGATCATTTAATATGTGTGTGAATATCATAAGTACATAAACAAGTGAAGCTGAAGGAGGTATGTTTGTACCTTGGAAATTTAAAATGCTGTTATGTAGTTATCTTGATCAGATTATCTGAAGGGAATTGTCAAATGAATAGAAATACCATTTTAGAAATTAGACATGGTCATTGAAATTTTTGGTTTTTTTTTTTTTTAAGTAAAGCTCAAGGTATTATTTAAAACCAGCATGTCTATGTCAAATAGATGACAGATAGGGGATCATGTTGTAAGCATAACATTCCAGTTCTGTGTTGACACTATTGAGAATAAACCACAAATGGCTCAACAGGTAATGCTCATAATGGCTGACCTTTATATCAACTTTTTACTTTCTGTTTACCTGGTGTCACTACATAGTCTTCTAAATGATGACTAGTCGCTAATATAGCAAGTTACAGCAGTCAGAGAAAGAAACAGTGTCGTTATGTTAACTTGTTAGTATGGAACCACTAATATGCTTTGTATAAATGAAGCCTTCATTCCAAATAGGTCGATTATTTTCTTACTATTATCAAAGAGCTTATATTTTCTTTCTTCTTTTAGCTTGTATTTATTTATTTATTTTTATTTGTATAAATGTATGAGGTACCAGTGTAATTTTGCTACAGGCATAGGTTGCATGGTGGTAAAGTTGAGGCTTTTAGGGTTTCCGTCACCCAAATAATGTACATTGTTCCCCTAAAGTAATCTTTTGTCATCCACCCTCCTCCTACTCCCTCACCCAGCTGATAGTTTCATAATAATAAAAGATAGGCTAACTCAGGTGCAGACATAAATATACATATATATATATAGATACATGCAGATGTGTACACACAGCTATTAAATATGTGTAGAATTTTCATATTTAATTTAATAAATGTTTAAATAATTATTTATGAGGGACAGAAGATATTTCTTAGAAACTTCAAAACAGGGAAAAGTATATTTGTAATATGTCTCCACATTTGATTATGTGACTTTATCTGCTATGTTAGTTTAGCAAATTAAAATGTTTACACATAAATATTTTAATGCCCTTATATTCATCTTTTATGGAACCTTCTTGTTGTTTCTTAGTTTATCCACTAAAAATCTCCTTTAAAATGCTGTGGACTTCCTATATATCAAATTATGATCAGATATGTTAGATTATTTGTCACAAACATAATTATAAGTGTCACAATTATGGTCATAAACCTCTTCTAGACAGGCACTTCCTTACATTGGCTGTGAGCTGGGATGACATGCGATAATGCCCTTAAGATTCTTAGAAGCCTTTTGTCCAGACAAGAGCAACCATGAATCACTGACTTAGGTCACTTTGAGGTCTTTATAAGAGAACTTCCAGCTTCATCTTTGATTTAATATTGACCCCAAGGCCAAGTTTTATTGGCAGGCTTCTATTTGTTTCTTTCCTTGAAGTCATTTCTTCCTTGAAGGTCTTTTGCTAACTGAAGAGACTTTCTGAGCATTCTATATTCCCATTAAATTCTGATTTTAAAAAGGACCCTAAGCAGTTCCTTCTTTAGCCTTATTTCTGTCTTACAATACCTTATATTCAGCTAAAAGAAGACAAATGACACTTTTACCATCCCTTCTTGGAATCTTTTTATCCAAATGTACAGATTTTAGGGTACCTTTCCTGTCTAAGTTAATGTGGGCAGCAGTTTCACTAATTTTTCTGCCACTACATAACACGGGTTGTTGTTTTTCCAGCCTCCAAAGCAATTTTCTCACTACCTTTCCAGGCTCTACGAAACAGTCCGTTGCTGCTTTCTGGTGTCTCTGCTCCCCACTCCTAAAGCCAAGGGCACATATTCTAGATTTTGTTATGACAGCACATCACCTCTTTGCACCGACTTCTGCATCCATTGTTTATTGCTGTGTACAAAACATCCCAAAATTACTGGCTTAAAACAACAATTTTATTGTTGTTGTTGCTATTTTATAAGTGAAGCATTTGAAAGGGACTTAGCAGGAATGGCTTAGCTCTGCCCTACAGTGTCCAAAGTGCCAGGTAGGATGGCTGAGACAGCTAGGCCCCTCTCCTCCATTGCTGTCACCTGGGACAGTTCACCTGGGGCTGGAGGATTCAACATGGCCTTACTCACTTTCTTATACCTCGATAGTCATCCCTTGCTGTGTTTTCACATGGCAGAAGGAGCAAACGATCTCTCTGATGCCTCTTTTTTAAGGGCACTAATCCCATTAATGAGGGCTCCACCCTCATGACCTAATCACCTCCCAGAGCCCCTCCTAATGCCCTCAGGCTGGGAGTCAGGATTTCAACATATGAAATCTGTGGGAGGAACATAAACATTCAGTCCATTGCAGTGGTGATGGTTACACAACTCTGAATATACTAAAACCCACTGAAGTGTACACTTTAAAAGAGTGAATTTTATGGCATATCAATTATATCACAATAAACCTATTATAAAAATTAATTCTAACTTCTTTATAAAGCTGTCTTTTAATGTGGCTACTAGAAAACATGAAATTACATATGTGACCTATATTGTATTTCTTTTGGGGGAGAGCTGTTCTAGATGATCAAAAGGCAAGCATTTTATGGAAGGGAGTGGTAGAATATTTCAATTCAGTGGTGAGAGTACAATTGGAAGGCAGAGCTGCTGTTTAAGAAGAATAATGTATTGGAAATGTTAACGATACTGCATGGATGAAACAAAAGATCGCGTTTAGAAGCAGATTTGTAGGAGATGACACTTATTTTGGGAACTGTTCTGATGAAAGGAAGTATCTTGAAATCTACAGAAAAAAAGCTTGACCGTGAGTATCAAATTTGTACGCGTTGCTTTTCTGTTTTACTGGATGTTACAGAAAATGTTTGTATTTAGAAGACATTTCTTCAGTTAATTATTTTAAATCCTTGAGAGAACAGTAGCTAGTGTATGTTGATAGGATATCCTAATATTTTGGGGTCTCCAAAAACTTCAGAGTATACCCCAAAAATAAAACATTAAAAGAAAGCATTTGCTGTAAAACCAGACCCTGCCATTAAAAAAACCTTAGCATCTTATTTGGGTGGTATTTCTAAGTGATTTTGGCTTTAACATTGATCAAATTTTCTTTGTTTTTGGCCTATATATTATTTTATAAAATACATTAAAATAACTGAGAATACCAAGCTCCCAGAATGAAAACACACAATTCTCAGAGAGATATCTTATTAATATAAACACTTCATAATTTTTAGGCAACTGATACAGAAAAGCATTTTTAAACACTTGTTATAATGAAGTTTTCTTTTTAAGTCAATGTATTGTTTGAAATCTCGTGCCATCTTTAGGATCTAAAGATGAAATAAATTAACCAGTTGGCCTCTGTAGTAAATTCCCAGCTGGGGGAGGGGATAGGTGTTTTAAACTTAGCAGTGGAAAAAAGGAAATAAATACATATATTTTTCTACTTTTTTTTCCTGTTTTTTTTACTTTGAAACACTTTAACTGCACGTCTTTTGGTTAATGAAAAACATGGAAATTTTAGGCGAGTTAAATTTTTTTTTTCAGTTTTTGCAGGTACATACAGAGTAGGTGTATATATTTATGGGGTACATGAGATATTTTGATACAGGCATGCAATGTGTAATAATCACATTATGGAAAATGGAGTTTCCATCCCCTCAAGCATTTATCCTTTATGTTACAAACAATACAATTATAGTTTTTTAGTTATTTTTAAATGTACAATTAAATTATTATTGATTCTCATTACCTGTTATTCTATCAAATGCTAGGTGAGTTTTGGGAAGCTGATTGAGGTGTTTTGGTTTCAAAGACCCTTGGCATTAAATAACCATTGATAAGCATTTTAGCTTGCCTTGTGCCTATTTATCTTAAAAATAGGATTAATAATTGTTGTAATTATCCATGTCATTTAGTCAGGGATATCATTTTTGCCTTTTAAAAAAGTATTCAATAGAAAATGATCTGTGCCGATGTTAGAATTATTTCATTAATTGCCTGCCGTCTCACTTTTTCTTCCACCTCCAGTTGCCTTGACAGTAGCAAGCTCTTGATGAAGTGTCAGCATTTAAGGAAATGCACAAACCTTTGTACTTGTAATATTTTGCTCAAGTCTGGATTTGCCCATTGTGCAAAACAGTTCTCTAAACTATCTGAAAAAAAATTCCTTTAAAGAATTATAGATGATAGTCATTATTAAAGTTCAACTCTATGTGACTTTTAAAAATAAAAATATATAATTTCCTCTCTGTTTACTTGGTTTTGAAGCATTAGTAGCATTTGTATATGTAAAAGAGTATTTATCTATGTTAATCAAAAATATGTCTGAAGGTGAAATTGAATGACAAAGTGAAATGAAGTATTACATAGTATTCACGAATACGCGTATCTCATACAGCGATCTGCTTTAAGAAATTGTATAAGAAAATATCACTATATTTATATAAGGCTTATGAAATAATTTTAAAGCTGTATGTTTCATAGTATATGAGTTGTTTTAAATAATAATAATCCAAAATAGAGCACAAGGCAATATTACTAACTTCAATTTTCATTTGAACCCCAATGCTTCAATTATTGAATTAATCAGAGAAATAAAAACTGATTTTATAGCTATAATGATGTTAATTGTTTATACTGGAATAGTCATGGGGCATTTTAGTATATGTGATCTTGTTTACTATATGTATCTAGCCATTCCAATTGGCCCACTTTCATAATTTTTCTCATCAATTGCTTATATTCCTACTTAGAACCATAAAGACATTTTTAGGATACTATGTATGACAAATGAAATGCTCCTGGCATATTGAGATCATTGTCATTTTAATCAATCAAGCAGGAAATATCTAAAGCTTCAACTTATCCTAAGCTGCTACGAAACTCCTTGGCCTTCCTGCGTGATAATTTATCAGACTCGTACAATCCCAACCAAATCTATCAGAACCCATATTACAACTCATTCTGAGAGCTACTGATGTCCTCTTCACCATGAATCACCTTCGGTCAAGGACCAAAGTACAGAGTGGACTCCTGGATCCATCCTATTTCTGGGCCCTAAGAATTTTTCTGAAAGCTGAGGTATCAAAAAGTGCTAATGTGTTATGGCGAAGTGAAGTAAAAATTTTGTACACGTCTTGACTGAAAGTTTCTCCTTTTTCTCCTTACCAATATTTTTCCAATGGTGAATCAGAAACTCTAGGCTCAATGCTCTCCGAAATATATTAGGAAGACCACGGTATGGCATATTGAAAGAATGCTTCCTTGGGGATCAAGAAACAGGCCATAGTTATCAATTTTATTATTATGGCACAATTTTTACATGTTTTATGTATCTGTTTTATGTTTCTGCTGTTTTCTTCTGTGCCCTGTTTACTATAGAAAAGTTTGCTACACAGAAAAACAGCAGATATAAAAATATCAAATGATTATATTTTGAGTTTCAAAATATAGATCCAGCCATAAGATGAAAAGAATTGAAAAAGTGGTCTTTATTTTTTCTGACTGATTAAAGGCTTCCCAGGAAGGAAAGAAGGAGAGAAAATCCAAGGAGAAAGAGAACTTAAAAGCCCAGTATATTAGTCTGTTTTCACACTGCTATAAAGACATACTTGAGACGGCATAATTTATAAAGAAAACAGGTTTGACTCACAGTTCCACATAGCTGGGGAGCCCTCAGGAAACTTACAATCATGGTGGAAGGCAAAGGGGAAGCAGGCTTGGACCTTCTCACATGGTGGCAGGAGAGACAGTGAACAAGAGAGGAACTACCAAACGCTTATAAAACGATCAGATCTCATGAGAACTCATTTACTGTCAGAACAGCATGTGGGAAACCACCCCCATGATCTAACTTCCACCTGATCCCTCCCTTGATACATGCAGATTATGGAGATTACAATTAGAGATGAGATTTGGGTGGGGACACAGAGCCAAACCATATCACCCAGTTTTTGTGCCCGTTCTTCTCGGCTTGGCCAACTTCACCATGGGCGGAGTAGTAGATAACAGAATCCCATGACAGATTTAAAGATCTGAGAACAGAAACAATCTTTGTACCCTTTTTGAATAGAGACCAGGCTATCCAAAAGAACCTAGAGAGAGACAGAAATGTGTTCAGTATGTATTAGGTAGAGGGGTCTGAAATAATCACCTGGAGTTTCCATGAGCCTCTAGAATTGGGTCAGAGAAGAGTAAAATTGGCACCGTCATCCATGAGAATAGCAAAAGGTAGGAAAAGATTTTAGATATTCCAAAAATGCATTTCCCACAGGCACTAAGTGGCATGGAATTTGACTAAGCAGTCTAGGGCCTCAGCAAACGTCAGAGAATGAGGATGAAGGAGTTCTCTGCTCCAAGGAAATTGGAGACCTTAGTGAATGCCTGCGTTATTGTATCAATATTCCATGAATTCTTGTTAAAGCTTTGACTGTATGTGATTTTTTGGACTCCAGTCTGATATTTTTCTCTCATGGTAGGTTGCCTCTTTTAATCAATATCTCCTGGGAACATTTACCCAAATACCAGAAAGCTACTTCCCTCTTCTTCCTTGCTAAAGGAAGCCTGATTCTGCTCAGGCCTCAAGTGACCACATATTTCAGGGAAAGTGGGAATCTTACCAGCTCCAGCAGGTTCATATCAACAGGTCTAATATAGTGGTTCTCAAACTGTGGTTCCTTAAATTTGCATTATCAACATCTCATGATGTAAACCTATGAACATCATTGCAGACCTACTGAATTGGTAACCCAAGGGGTAGGGCCCACAACCTGTGTTTTAGTAAACCCTCCAGGCTACTGTGATGCATTCTCCAGGTGTGAGAACCACTGGTCAAGGATAATCATGGCAACTCCATTTTCCTCGTAGACGGTTGGTTTAAGATGGGTCAATGGTACAATTCCAGCCAATAAAATCCAAACCGAATATGGGAGGGCTTTCCTGAAAGTTTCTTCACTCTTAAAAGGGGAGCCATGGAAGGAATGAGCCCTGCTATCCCTTTCTGAAATTTGAAATTGTTGTTTGACCATGTGAGTTTCTGCAGCAGTTTGTCTGACAATGAGGAGGCAAGCCTGCGGGTGAAGATGAGCACATTGAGGATGAAAGAGCAGGGGGACAGAAAGAACTTTGTTCTTGTTTGACATTGCTCAGCTCCCAACCTAACCAATTTCTGGAACCTCCCTGTCTCTGGATGTCTTGTTGTATGAGATGAAACATTTTCCTTATTTCCTTGTTTGATCTGGCTGAGTCAGGTTTTCTGTTAACTGCAGTCCAAAGCATGATAACTGTTACACGTGGGCAGAGAGAAGACCTATTATTATCATTCAGTCTTCAGTGTGATTTTAGGCCAATTATTATCTCTTCCAAGGGCATTTGTATTTTAGGTCCTCTGTTAGTGAATGAAATAAATTATCTGTTCTACTATAGGAAATAGAAGCATCAGACTGGAAATAGGGGAATTCCATGGCAGTGATTACACGTGCACGTGTGCACGTGTGTTTGTGTGAGTGTGAGGAAGGGGTGATTCATAGATGGTCATTAAGGCAGGTCTAGAAGTACTCTCTAGTGCTAAGCATTTTCAAGGATGAATTCTATATCCAGGGCTCAAGAAGAAGTTTATATTCTTAACACACAAAAATTGCTTATAATATTTCATTTAGAAAATAAAAAATAATTCCAGTTGTTAAAAAATGATTTTCCCTTTTGTTTTGGCAGGAAGAGTACAGGCAAAAAGCATGTTGGAGATTCACACCCTCACCTTCCTGGAAGATAGCATTTTAAGAAATATCTTCATATATCATGGGAATTAAACTGGGTGTCCTATTATATTAATCCAAGGCAGACTGAGAGGGACCACCCACTAATGAGGAGATAAACACGACCCCCCCACAAGAGTGAGGGTGGATGAACAAGACAAGACTGGTGGCAGTTGGTGTGTTTCCCTCAGCCTCAGGCTGGGGAGGAGTGAAAATGCTTGGAAATGCTTGACTCCAAGAGAAGTCTGTGATAGCACAACATAATTTATAAAATAATTAGGCATAGGTTTTGACTGGTATTTTTGGATATATAAGTCTGTCAACTGTCAAAAAAGGAGTATTTTTTCTCATTAGTTTCACTAAAGAACAACCTAATTTTCTTTCTTTTTTATTTATTTATTTATTTTGATGGAGTTTTGTTCTTGTCACCCAGGCTGAAGTGCAATGGCGTGATCTTGGCTCACCACAACCTCCTCCTCCCGGGTTCAAGTGATTCTCCTGCCTCAGCCTCCTGAGTAGATGGGATTACAGGCATGTGCCACCACACCTGGCTAATTTTTTTTTTTTTTTTTTTTTTTTTTAGTAGAGACGGGGTTTCTCCATGTTGGTCAGGCTGGTCTCAAACTCCCAACCTCAGGTGATCCACCCACCTTGGCCTCCCAAAGTCTGGGATTACAGGCATGAGCTGCCGTGCCTGGCCGAACAACCTAATTTTCTAAGAAGTGAACAGCTACCAGTATAGCCAGAAGGTGCACCAGTGGTATTCACACCATGTGTTAGGCAGAGTTGCTTCTATCTTCTGAGTAGTCCAAAGAGATACATCAATTTCATCCAAAGAAATGTGTTGACCCACAGTTGCTTGTAGGCATAGTTGTCAACAGTCGACACACTTTTAGAGAACTTATTTTGTGAGCATGTCATCCCTTTCCCTAACTTCAGTCTAATCCATGGGTAATTTTGAGTTGATCCAAAATGTCCAGAACTATTTCAGGAGTATATTATATATATATATATATATTTATTTATATAAAGGACCACCTTTTAAAAAGTGTATACTGGAAATGCTCACACACTGTTGGTGAGCATGTCAATTAGTACAACCTCTATAGAAAACAGGACAGAGATTTCTCAAAGAAGTAAAAGTTCATAACCATCATTTGATCCAAAAATCCCACGACTGGGTATCTACCCAAAGAAAAATAAATCATATACAAAAGATACCTGCACCTATATGTCTATCACAGCACTATTCACAATTGCAAAGATATTGAATCAACCCAAGTGTCCATCAACAGATGACTGAATAAAGAAAATGTGATACACACACACACAAACACACACACACATACACCATGGAATACTACTCATCCATAAAAAATAAAATCATGTCTTTTGCAGCAACATGGATAGAATTAGAGGTCATTATCTTAAGTGAAGTAACTCAAAACTAGAAAGTCAAATACCACATGTTCTCTCTTATAAGCAGGAGCTAAATAATGTGTACACGTGGAAAATGAGAGTGGAATAATAGACACTGAAGACTTAGAAAGGCGGAAGGGTGAGATGGAGACAAGAGACGAGAAATTACTTAAGGGGTCCAATGACACTATTTGGGTGGTAGCTAGGCTAAAAGCACAGACTTCGTTGCAACACAATATATCCATGTAACAAGACGCATTTGTACCCTCTAAAATCTATAAAAAGAAAAAATAAACTTAAAAAAGAAATGTCTTCCTTGAAGGAACTTGCAGAAGACCTCAAATAGGAACTTATTTCTTTATGAACGCTTTTATTAGGTCGATGCAAAAGTTATTGCGGTTTTGGTCATTACTTTTAATGGCAAAAAGTGCAATTTCTTTTGTGGCAACCTAATATTATCTGCAATACTGGGGGTCTCTCTTTGCCCTTTGGACTGGTGCAATTGTATCCCATCCTGAAGTAGAGAGCAGCATGACAAGGGATTTGCAAAACTAGGGGACAGACTTTCTGGAGTTCCTGGAGCTTTTAACATACCCCAAGTTTTGTTTAAAAAAACTTTAAGATTAACACAGATATATTATAGAATAGCATATAAAATATGCCTGAATTTTGAAAATAAAATATGATACTTCAAAGATGTATCTTGGTCTCAGAAGGCTGGAGTGCTTTTATATCCGGAAATAAGAGCTCATTCTTCTCTTCCATCAGGAGCAGGAAACATTGAAACTGTTGCTTTGGATAATGCAATCCATTAACTCAGTACTGCCACTGTGGGCCTGGATGGATTATCTCTATGAGGCAGTTATGCACCCAGGACTCACTTCTAACTTAAAGTTATTTGCTCACGATAAACGTTTTGGTCTTTACATTTTTTTGATTCTTTAATTTTTTGCTCCACTTAAAAAAATAACATTATATGGATTTCTCTACACTATTTTCTGTAATTGTCTTCCCCATAACTGTCCTCAGATCTATGCCAATGTGTTCCACAACCATCAACAATGTCCTCCAACTACCCACACCTAAATTAGCTTATTTTTTTCATGTTGGAAAGCAATTTCTTTTCTTGGTCATGGAGGCTTGTAACATGCTAGGTACTGTGCTATCTGCTTAACGTTCTGTATCTCACCAAATACTCATAACCAATTTGTGAAGCAGATACTCACAAATGTGTTTCAGAAAACAGAGCTAGTGAGTGGTAGATGAATAATCTGAGCCCAAGTTTTACCAAACCTGATGCCTGTGCCTGGTGATGTCAGCTGGGGTTAGGCGAGCAGAAGGGAAGTGTGGTCGAAAGGAAAAAGAATTGGTTTATTTACTGTGGTGAAGATAAAGCAACAAGTCAAATTGATTGACATCCGATAAATTCAACAAACTAATGTAATGTATCACTTTTAACAAGATGACTGAAGTGCCATGTGAAGTTGACTGATTTTTGCCATGAAAATAGAACTAAAATGTGCTTGTACACAAAGTGCAAATGTCAAGGGGCAGTTACAATGGGGCTCTTTGGTTCAGTGTGAAATTCCATTCCATTTGAGTTCATGGCAACTTCAGAATAAATGACTTGAGCTAAGTCAACTGGATACTACGTTAGAGAAACCCAAATAATAGGAATATCAGAATATTAAAGCAACAGACAGTTTAAGGCTTCCATTGCTCAGTAGTAATAATGACAAGGTGACATGTGGACAATGTGGACATTTCCTAAGCAATTTTGGAAGACTGTTGCTCTTGGCATTTCTTCTTCTTCTTCTTCTTCTTCTTCTTCTTCTTCTTCTTCTTCTTCTTCTTCTTCTTCTTCTTCTTCTTCTTCTTCCTCCTCTTCCTCTTCCTCTTCCCCTTCCCCTTCTCCTCCTTCTCCTTCTCCTTCTTCTTCGTCCTCTTCTTCTTCTTCCTCTTCTCTCTTCTTCTTCTGCCTCCTCCTCCTTCTCCTCTCCTCTTCCTCCTCCTCTTTATTCTCCTTCTCCTTCCTTCTCTTCTTCTTCTTTTTTTTTTAACACAGAGTTTTGCTCTTGTTACCCACGCTGGAGTCCAGTGGTGCAATCTCGGCTCACCACAACCTCTGCCTCCCGGGTTCAAGCGATTCTCCTGACTCAGCCTCCAGAGTAACTGGGATTACAGGCATGCTCCACAACTCCCAGCTAATTTTGTATTTTTAGTAGAGATAGAGTGTCTTTATGTTGGTCAGGCTAGTCTCGAACTCCTGACCTCAGGTGATCCACCTGCCTTGGCCTCCCAAGACATTTATTCTTTAATATTCTAAGGGTTTTGTATAAATTCATATATTAGGTCTAAATGACAAGATCCTGTAATGATATGTACTAATAGTGTTGGTCCTAATGTTGTCAAATCTAAACTGAATGTGATATTTCTTAAGGCTTTAATGGGCACTATGCACTGTAAGGGATACTAAAAGCACAAGGCATCATCTCAACTTCTCTACATTAAGCACATTAGTTAGGGGTACACACAGTGGTGCATGCATATGTCTGTGTGTGTACCCAGAAGAGTATTCCCAGCTTAGGGAAGTTCGAGGGGGCATTCCCAGAGCTTCCACTGCTAAGTAGAAGAAGCTGCAGTCTGTTTACATCTATAAGATTTTCACAGGTAAGATGTCATAGTAAGAGAATTAGCTATATAATCATGTGTTAAATTGTATACTATGGTCACCAAATTAATGAAAAATAATCCACTATCATTGAGAGTTCTATGGAGATGAAAACTGAAGTGGACTTCATAGGATAGACAAACTTCCAATGTTATTCCAAATAGTAATAATCATAATGGTAATAATAATAAAAGTAAAGTAGCTAACTTTTTTTGATACCTGCAATGTACCAGGGACTATTCTAAGTACTTTATCTGTACTAACTCATTTACAAAAATCCTCTGATGTACAAGACTGAGTTTTAGTAATTTGTCTACGGTTGCAGAGATAACACCAACCCATCCTGTGAATCATATCTACTCAGATCTGATTCTTTTTTTAACTTGCATGAAAATTCCTTGAACCTGTATAATTGTTTTTTAATCTAAAAATAGACCATATATATAGATATTTTTCACAGTTAGATAAGGGAACTATACATAAACTCCTTTTGGTTAGCTCAGCCTGGGAAAAGTTTTTTTTTTTTTTTTTAATGGTGAAAAACTTTGAGATTGAAAATATTTGATTCATAGTCTACTTTAAATACCCCGTATCAAAATATTTCAGGATTACTTGTAGTGCATTTTAGGAATAAAAATAATACTACAAATATGACCACTTCTACTCTTTCCACAAGTTCTCTTAACACTGCTAATCTTCCTGTAATTTCTACACTAGGGAAATACAAATAAATCCACGGTGAATTTCCTCTGGGGTTTCTGTCTCTCTTCACTTCCCCCATCCAAGGTCAAGAGACTAATTCTGACTCTCGCTCCTTTATCTGACCCCAGTGATAAAGTAAACAGTGGAAAAAGTTTTTAAATATATGAAATCCTGTTCCTATAATAGAGGGCTTCTTCAAGAAAAAAAGCAGATTCTTTAACTCTGAAGTTTGTAATGAAAAAGGACCAGTTTTACAGTAGTATCATCTTGAATAACAGGCAATAAGCCTAATTGAATTACAGTCATTACAGTTTGGAAAAGGAACCCTGAGTAACGTATTTCACCAAACGCCATGCAATTTACTCTGAGTCTATTTAGACTTGACGTATAGACTCACGTCAATTACTATGAGTCTTTAGCAGCTTACAGCCCCCCATTGAGGAAAGGGTAATGTTGATTCTGGAAATGGAGGCTTGTTCTGGTTAAGCAACTATTGAATTAGTCTTTGGTGACATATGTTAATGCAAAATAGCTATCAGTAGACATTTTAATGAATGTGTGGAACAAGGTGTAAGTTTACCGCAGAAGTTTCTCTTTATCAGGGATTTTGTCGAGCAGTGGAAACACATTTTACTCTATCCTCTTTTATCCTGATAGAAACACACTAAGCAAAATGAGAACAATTAATGAGAACCCTGGGTGTGCAAGAACCTTTCTCTCAGAAATTAGAAAACATTTATGAAACCTAGTGAAACAGAATGCTCCAAAGAGAATAAAGTCAAAGAATTTTACAAATTGAAAATGCAAATGTACCAAGGGAAAAAGTTCAAAAACATCTCCCCAGCATCATTGAATAGATTACAGTTTATATATTCTGTTAAAAAGAAATAATTGGTTATGAAAATATTCAAACAACTGGTCAATACACAAAGATCAAACTATTTGTGGGTTAAATTCTTGAATTAATCAGAGAAATGAAACTGATTTTATTGGCTATAATGATGTTGTTTATATTGGAATATTAAGAGAGCATTTTAGTATATGTGATCTCATTTAATACATGCATATAGCCATATAAAAACAGTAATATAAGTTCTACAGTAAAAAACCTGATATATAGAAAGCGCCATTTGCCCAAGCTCCTGGCTCTTCCTTTATCAACTTCCATAAACCCACTGGTGGGACCCTGATGGCCTCTTTAGCCATGAGGCCAGGGTTGATTGGAGGTGACTCTTCTTGTGTCACAGTAATGTGAGATTGTAAAGCAAACAAACAACAACACATGTTTACTCTAAAATTTGGTAGTTTGTTCATCATGGAGGTCTTACTTTAATTATTATTTTTAAAATATATTGCATTTACATAGTTCCTAACTGGATTACTGAGTATTTTTGGTAATAAATTGCATGCCCCTAGCAAGTGCCTCGCTTACATCCTCTGAACCCTGGCCCTGCCACCTTCCGTCCCAAGTCAGAGATAGTCTGCTTTTGGAAATGTCTGAAATCTTCAGTATCAATCAAATTTTTAAAAATAAGGAGGAGGGAGAGAAGGAGAAGGAGGAGAAGTGGTGGGAATTTTCAAGGGTTGTATTACTATAAAACTCACTGAAACTAATTTACACTCCCACCAACAGTGTGAAAGCATTCCTATTTCTCCACATCCACTCCAGCATCTGTTGTTTCCTGACTTTCTAATGATTGCCATTCTAACTGGCATGAGGTGGTATCTCATTGTGGTTTTCATTTGCATTTCTCAATCCCGTTACTGGGTATATACCCAAAGGATTATAAATCATTCTACAATAAAGTCACATGCACCCGTATGTTTATTGCAGCACTGTTCACAATAGCAAAGTCTTGGAACCAACCCAGATGCCCATCAATGATAGACTGGATAAAGAAAATATGGCACATATACACCATGGAATACTATGCAGCCATGAAAAAGGATGAGTTCATGTCCTTTGCAGGGACATGGATGTAACGGGAAACCATCATTCTCAACAAAGTAACACAAGCAGAGAAACCAAACACCATATGTTCTCACTCATAAGTGGGAGTTGAACAATGAGAACACATGGACACAGGGAGGGGAATATCACACACCAGGGCATGTCAGGAGGTGAGGGGCTGGGGGAGAGATAGCATTAGGAGAAATACCTAATGTAAATGATGAGTTGATGGGTGCAGGAAACCACCATGGCACGTGTATATGTATGTAACAAACCTGCACGTTGTGCACATGTACCCCAGTACTTAAAGGAAAACAAGCAAACAAACAAAACCCAAAAAACTCGCTGAAAGCAAGTAGAGCTTTCATGTAGGGAACTCAGAGATGTAACTGTATCCTCCAAATAGCATTGGCAGGACAGGATTTAAGTCAGTGTTTCTAAGGTGTCTTGAATGCAATGCATTTCTAAAACAAAATTATACTCCAAGGAAAGGTGGCACATGTGCCCTGTAGAATCAGACATAACTAAAAGCCTTGGCGATGCTTTTCGACTGTGACCTGGAAACGTCAGTCCCACAGCATAAGCTCTGTACAACTCTTGATGAGGAATCAGAACAAGTAGATGTTACCTACATTCAACTGTGCCTGTACAGATTAGGCCACAGAGACAACCAAGAATAAAGATTTAAAAGTTATGCTTCTCATAATCAGCAAAAGATTCTTATTAAACTTAAATTGTGCAATGCAAGGTTTTAAGTGTTTTAACAAGTAAGTGCTATCCAGTCTCTCCTGGTGAGCCCCAAATCAGAGAGACAGGCACCTAGCTGACAAAAATATAACATCTCAATGATTGGCCTAAAAACAAACAAACCGACAAAAAGCCTAATGAATGTGGAGTTAAACAAACAAAAATCATGTGCATGACATACACATAGTGACCATTGCAAGTACTGAATTTTTGGGAAAGAGTTCAGTTTTCAAATTTCATGTCTCATTGCCTCTGTAGTTAACCTCTGTAGACCAATCCAACACACCAGTGTATATAAAAAATAACATCGTATTGACAAGGTCAGCATTACCTACCTGGTGTATTTTAAGGTGTTATAAGAAGGATACTCTTCCTCTCAAAGTAACTGTTCCTACATTCCTCATCTCTAAAATGGTCAGTATGGCAATGCTTTAACGTCAGGGCTATTGCGAGGATTAAACTTATGCCTAACTGTGGTAGGCAGTCACTACACAGCAAACATCTTGTGCCGGCAGTCAAATGCTTCCATATCTAAGAAGATCATAAACGTACTTAGTTTTGGAGAAAAATGAATTGCCAAAAACATTGAGCCTGGATAAAACAACGTTTAAAATTATTATTATTTTAACTTTTTATTTATTTATTTTTAGAGATGGGGTCTCCTCAGTTGCCCACGCTGCAGTGCAGTGGCACAATCTCAGCTCACTGCAGCCTTGAATTCCTGAGCACAAATGATCCTCCCACCTCTGTCTCCTGAGTAGCTGGGACTGCAGGTGCATGCCACCATGCCCAGCTCATTTTCTGCTTTGTTATAGAGATGAGGTCTCACTATTTTGCCCAGGCTGGTCTTGAGCTCCTAGGTTCAAGTGATCTTCCTGCCTCAGCCTCCCAAAGTGCTGGGATTCCAGTCATGAGCCAGTGGTGCCTGGCTCAAATAACTTTTGATGAAACTGAAAACAACTCTTGTGTTCTCAAAATCCCGTAAGTTGGAAGTATGAGGAAAAAGCTGATCAGCCTTCAGAGAGGGCATGCTCTTCAGTGCTCACTTCGTATATGGCCAAGTTGAAATGGACGAGAAGGGAGCTCCCATACAGTGGAGCCTGGGAAACAGCAAGGAACATAACTGAGGCACTTTTTGAACCCTCAGAGCAGGAGGCCTTACAATGTTCTTCCAGCAGCATCTCAGAATTGCCATGAGCTGTGACTGTGGACCGCAGCTACCTTCTATCTTCTGCTTTTCCCCTTTCTAAATGGGAGTGTCCATTGTGGTTTTCCTGGCATCATTTCTTCACGGGCTTTCAAGTGTGAGAGTTTTGGGAAAGCATGTTTGTTTTAGTTCATACATTTCCAGATCAAGAAGAGTCATGTCTAGGTTTGATGAAGACACCATTGAGCAATGTCTAGATTTTGAGCTGGGTGCTGTGAATGGTCAGGATTTGGGGTTATCTCTTTCAGGGAGGTGATGGGCATGTTATGCATAGGAAGAAAGGATCAAAGGGTAGTCAAAGGAGCTGAGATAGTAACCAGCCACATGTGGCCCCCATTTCCCACTGCCCTTGTCATCAGAATGAGACATGTGTCTGGGCCTGGCCAATGGAGTGGGAAGGCAAGGAATGACTTTGGAGGCAGTTAAGAGCTGCTGTGACTCCTCCATCTCTCCTGTTCTCTGTGTCACTGACCTTGGAAGCTCCAGATCATGGAGCTACCAGTTGCATGCTGCTATATGCATACTAAATAATTCTTCAAAATTCTTTAACAAGAACACACTTTCTTTTTTCAAAAGTAGAGATGAGGTTTAAACGATAAATACTTCAAGCTGGGAGTGGTGGCTCACGCCTGTAATCCCAGCACTTTGGGAGGCCGAGGCGAGTGGATTACCTGAGGTCAGGAGTTCGAGACCAGTCTGACTAAGATGGTGAAACCCCATCTCTACTATAAATACAAAAATTAGCCAGGCTTGTTGGCAAGAGCCTATAATCCTAACTACTCAGGAGGCTGAGGCAGGAGAATTGCTTGAACCTGGGAGGCAGAAGTTGCAGTGAGCCGAGATCACGCAACTGCACTCCAGTCCAGCCTGGGCGACAGAGTGAGACTCCGTTTCAGAAAAAAAAAAAGAAAAAAAAAAAAAGATAAATACTTCAGTGAAAGGGACCACATGGGCCTAAATTCAAATTGTTCTAATAGTGACAAAGATAGATTATTTTAGATTTCATGTTTTGTTCTCAGAAGGGCAGTGGATATTTGAAAATGAGAAGGAAAAATGAATAGAGGAAAAATCAGAGAAGGAAAAAAAAAAGGAAAATGAACGGGTTGATGGGGCATTAGCACACATTTTGCCTTTTAACTTGGCTTTGGACTGGCTCAGATTTGGGGTTCAGGGACAAAAAGCCATAAATGGACTTTGTATAATGGGAAAGAACAGCTGTAGTAGAAACAAATGTCCTAAATCTAAATAGGGTTATTTTCAAGTAAAATGGTTTCATAAATTGCATACTTTAGTGAAGATCAGAATGTTTGCTTGACTGATCCTATCAAACTATATTAAGAACATAGAAGAAGTTTCCAACATTTTATAGGAAAAAAGAAATAAGCATTACTCCAAAATTAAAATAATTTAGATGTATGTAGGAAAGCAAACAATGATCTCTTTTAGAGAAGAGTGTTTTGGTTTTCACAGGTCTGTAAATACAGACTTGACAAATGTATAACTTTTGATTCACTTAGGATATGTGAAGTTATTTTAGCATTGTGCATAATAAAAGTTTTAGTTGTATCAAACTGAATATAGTAAAATGCCGAGATATTTCACCAGGATTAAGCTAAGCCTTCTCTAACAACAGAAAAAAATAGTTGCCAATAAACTCTATTTTTAACAGCCACTTGTGAGAGACAAGATGAGACTTATGAAAATCCCTTTCAAGAAGTTTTCCAGTACAATAACAGTTTACACCCAACACATACATAAATACATTTCAAAAACTTGGTTTCTGCCAAGTTACAAAGTCTGACTTGTTAGAGTTACATCATGTTTTTAAAGCATGTTTGAAATGAAGCTTGTCATACATCAGACTTCAGTGAATCTTGAAGGATTGTCCTTTTCTTAAGAAACTCAATGGGCTGCATTCCCTTCGAGTTTTTTAGAGAATCATTTTAGTATCACAGTTCCACACATGGAATGAAAAGCAACAATGTGTGCTGCATTTTTTAGAATATATTGTTTTTACTCATTCCAATGTACTGTGCAATTGAACTCCCTTCCCCCAGCCTTTATAATATTGGAATCGGTATGCAGAAATACAAACCACTATAGAGAAAACACTTTATGAATGTAAACGCTTCAATATGGACTTTCTGCATTATAGTATCAAGGCTAGGTCACGAACCAGCATGGCCACAGTAACAGAATTCAAACCTGGCTTCCAAGATTTGTTTACGGAAAAGAAGATTTAAATCAATGGTATGGGTAGAGGACCAGAGACTAGACAACCCTGAAAGAGCTGGCCCAATAGCTAGATTTATTTTGAAAACCAAGAGACCTATCTAGAAGCAGATTAAAGTTACAATCTATGCATATTTGCTTTGCTAACACTTGTGTAATTTACAAATATGGGCTCCGGATCCAGAATGCTCGGGATCAAATCCCACCCCACCAGTCTACAATAGTGTGATCTTGGGGTATGTTTCCAACCCACCATAAGCCTATTTCTTGAAATTTTTGTAATCTCCTCAACATTTCCTTCCTAGAAATGACCACTAACTAATTATGTTCTAGGTGTGAATATTCAATTATTGCTTATCGCTCCAATTAAAGTGAAAGCTTAATGATGTTGGTTCTGTCTGTTGACCTCTCCACCATATTATCACTGTCTTTCCCAGTTCCTGGAATTTTGTTGGCCTTCAGTAGAAGATTGTAAAATAAATGGATGAGTAAATGAATAAATGAGATTTTTAGGTATACCCTCTTTCCAGTAGGAATATACCTGACATCACCTTGGGCTGCCAAATGTAGTTTTTCTAAAATGCAATATTTTTGAAATTAAATTATATCTTTTCCTTGCTGAAAATGTCACCCGGTTTGAGTGGGCATTGCTAAGTTTTTTTTTTAATTATACTTTAAGTTTTAGGATACATGTGCACAACGTGCAGGTTAGTTACATATGCATACATGTACCATGTTTGTGTGTTGCACCCATTAACTCGTCATTTAACATTAGGTATATCTCCTAATGCCATCCCTCCCTCCTCCCCCCACCCCACAACAGGCCCCGGTGTGTGATGTTTCCCTTCCTGTGTCCATGTGTTCTCATTGTTCAATTCCCACCTATGAGTGAGAACATGGGGTGTTCGGTTTTTTGTCCTTGCAATAGTTTGCTGAGAATGACGGTTGCTACATTGACCAGGCTGGACTTGAACTCCTGAGCTCAAGTGATCTTCCCACGTCAGTCTGGAGGGACTGTAGCTGGGACAACAGTTACACCTGGCTTGCTAAGGTCTGCTTTTATGATTCCTTTTTTTTTTGCTTCAGGAGTGAGTAACACCTTTCCGTCCACACATTCTTTCTATCGGCATGTTAATATATATCATCCTCTTACTATCCAATCTTGCTGGCTTAGAGTTAATTTTATCTTTTTAAGGTAATTTTGTAAATTTTTATTGATTCGTTAAATTTAAATTTTAAGGTTTGTTTCTCAAATGACATTTCCAATGACTTAAGAGGTAAAAATAGGTGCTTCACTATATCCCCTATGTGCAAACAGTGCTAGCACACCTATCTTTATTACAGCCCTAGATTTATTTGCAGTGAAAAATACAATCACTGATTATAATTGAATAACATGCTATTTTACTAGGGCTTTATGGAATGATGAAGAATGATTCTGAATAATTTAAAATTAGGTTTGTTTTACAAAAAGAGATACAATTCCATGTATCGGGTCATATTTCCTATCAGATATAAGGCAAGTTTTAGAATGCTGTAATTCTGTTTAGTACCATAACTACTAAGACAAAGCTAAATTGAGACTGGTTGAAGTGTTCCAAAGTTAGCAACAACAACAAAAAAATAGCTTGACAACATTTTAAATTTATTCTTCCTCTTGCATCTCCTTTTCAGCATCTATCTTTCACTTCTTAATTTCAATATCAAATGTCAATCTTAGATTATAAAGTCTATAATGTATGTATATATATACATGTTTCATGATCTCAAAACCTCCTTATACTGGTAGATATTTCTTGATGGCCAACTTCTTTACTAGTAAGCTGATTAGGCAAATGAGATGATTAGAACTCCCTGCATTCTGGTCTATCCTCGCAAGATATTTGTAATAGATGTGGCCTAAGACTCTTTCATAATGCCTAAATTAGCCATAGTAATTATCACCCAAAGTTTGTAGTTACTGGGTTTTTAAAACAAATCAGTCTGAAATTACAAAATGATTGTCTTATTTTTGAAGATCTTTGAACTTTCTACAGAAACTCTGTGGTGGAAGAATGTATTTCCTTGACAGTAAAAAAAATTAAAAAAATATGGAGAGAGTCTTTACTTTGATAGTCTTTAAATGATACTAATAGTGCAATTTTCACTTTATTACTGTCAAGCTGGGAGTTCCTCTTTTGTTTATAGCTGAGTGAGCTCCAATTGGATTAACCCTCTCACAGATAATCGTATATTCTGGATAAAACATAAAGGGAAAAAAAAGCCTATATGAGGGCATTTGGAAAGAGGCCCAGAGCAGGTGGATCCAGAAGGCAAGCTAACACTAGGCAAAGGGAACAGTGAGGTGTGAGTTTCTTGTTTTTATGGCTTTGAGGCTGCTGGCGGGCCTGTCTAAGACATGCTGTACTGCTGACTCGTTAGAATTCAATGGAAAACTCGTGCACTTTCTGGCTTGAAGAACCAGAGCTGAGTTTGAGGCAATCACAGCTGCTGGAAAGTGAGACAGTAAAGAAGGGAACCCGAGTAGGGAGCCCTGCATTCTATGTACCTTATAGTTTGCTATTATGACTAATAGATGACTCTTATACAAGGAGACAAATTGTAATACCCATTGGGAAAAGGTGCTAAACCAAATTAGCACTAGACTGTCAATCAATCTAATTCAACATATATGCTATCCTGATGATTATCCAATAGCATGCATATACATAGGACTTCATATGCTAACAGAAATACAGCCCTCTATTCTCAAAATACAAATGATGCATATACATTTAAGATTTTTGCAATAGGTTTCCAATTCTGTAACTATAGTTAGTCATTGTCTGTCTGGTAATATCTATTTTGATGGGTATATTTTTAGGGTATGGACATGAAAGTTTATTGACTAGTAAAACAATGTTGCATATTGTTTTAAGAAGAAGATACTTCCTTATTCATCTCTTTTTTGCATCTCTAATATCAATGCATTGATACTGGCTGAGAAACTTCCAGTTTCTATCATAAATTCCCTCATGGGTCTTGAATTGTTTGTTTGTTTTTATCTACTACATAACATGCCCCAAGAATTTGTTAGGTGGCACCTCTTTCTCTGATTGAACTGCTACTCTGATTTCTAATTCAACTTAATTATATTGTTGGTGCAAAAGTAATTGCTGTTTTTGCTATTAATTTGGTGAAAACTGCAATTACACCAACCTAATATTCATTCTTGAAGCTTCTCTGCTTCCTCTGTCAATTTGGAATTTATGCCTGCAGTTTGTAGACAAGTCGACATCCTCTGTCAGACTGCATCCACATGGATCCTAGCCCAATATTGAGTGCAGCAGGGATGTTTAACAATTATTGAATGAATACATGAATCACAATTTAATGTCCTAGAGAAAAGCAGGACAGTGTTAAACAGACTAGAAAGGGAGTGATTTCATGGTTGGAATTTTCTTTGCCAGATCCAGACATCAGACTTAGCTTTACAACCGTCTATCAGAAGCGCCATACCGTATAATATTTCTTTCCTTCTTTTCTTTGGAATACCATTTTCTCTGGCCTGCAGGGAAACAACAATAATAAAAAAAAGGTTTTTCTCCTATTTTGTTAAGTGGGTGACAACAGACACTGAAGGTAGACAGACTTGAGGTTAAATTTTGACTCTGCTCCTTATTCATCTGGCCTTGTGCACGTTACCTCTCCTTTCTGAATCTGTCTCCTTCATCTGTAAAGAATGGGTTGCTCTGGGGATTAAACAAGACACAAACAAAAAGTCTGTAGTAAACGAATACATGGTACATAGTAATAATTCTAACTTAGTCTTACTAAGTTTCGCTCTGTGTTGGGCACTTTATACATATTATTTCAGAAAATCCCCGTAGCTGGTAGGTACTATTTTTATGTTCACTTGTGTTACAGATGAAAGAAAACCTAAGACTTAAAGAATGATTTTAACTCTAAATCGCTGGGGTTCCCATCCAGACTTCTATAGTGAATTCCAAAGTTTGTTTCCATCTCCTTCTCTATGCTGCTGCTTTAGAAGGTGGTCAGAGGAGAGAAGCACCTACCAACATCACCGTCATCATCATTATATTGTTTAAGTATCTTATTTATGAAATTGTAGACCACCATTTATTTTTATTTTAAAAGGTGACTATAATAACTTCATAAGACTAACAGTTGGGAGATGGTTAAAGTTGCCATTAATCAAAAGTTAGTGAAGATTTCTGTGTTACTATATCTCCTTCATGAAGTCCACAAAACTAAATTTTCACATCACACAAATTAGAGGATTGTTTGGCTTTTCCTCCAGAGAACTGTTTAAACCATTCGGTAACTCTATATGAATTTATGTCTCCATGTGTTGTCCATGCCCAAAGGAATATAAATCATTCTATTATAAAGACACATGCATGCATATGTTTATTGCAGCACTATTCACAATAGCAAAGACATGGAATCAACCCAATGCCCATCAATGAGAGACTGGATAAAGAAAGTATATGTGGTACATATACACCATGGAATACTATACAGCCATAAAAAAGAATGAGATCATGTACTTTGCAGGGACATAGATGGAGCTGGAAGCCATTATCTTTAGCAAGCCAACACAGGAACAGAAAACCAAATACTGCATGTTTTCACAGGAGCTAAATGATAAGAACATGTGGGCACACAGAGGAAAACAACATGCACTGGGGCCTTTAAGAGGGTGGAGGGTGGAAGGAGGGGGAGGATCAGGAAAAATAACTAATGGATACTAGGGTTAATACCTGGGTGATGAAATAATCTGTACCAAAACACCCCCATGACACAAGTTTACCTATGTAACAACCTGCTCTTGTACTCCTGAACTTAAAAGTTAAAAAAGAAAGATGTTTAGAATATGCCTAAATCGATAAGAATACATTTTCACTGGATTTATCATATTCAAAGGATGGGTTTTGTTGTTGTTGTTTGTTATGTTTTGTTTTTATCTCATCTAAAAAACACACTGTCAAATTTGAGGGGAGTGTTAACTTAAAAACCTTAGGAGTTGGGTCAATCATGTTGACATTTGAGGTCCTGGTTCCAGGAAGTCTAGTTTTATCTGACAGATGGGCCAATCCAATAAAGGGTTGTCCTCACACTTCACCCTTGTTAGGCAAATGCATATAAAAATGGATATCCTGAGAAGTGACATTTTTTTAGAACATTACTGTTCATTGTCTTTAAGGATTGCTTGATAGAAGACAAGCTATGCACTTTAACTCCATCTCTGTGCTCCCAGGCTACATTCATCAATTTTCTCTTTCCATAAAGATGTCTTAGCTGTCTCTTGATCTAATTTATGCTTCTGTTCTTATTTGGCAATTTACTTTCCTGGTTTCACATCCCAAACAAACAAAAACAGCTCTTCTGGGAATCCTTTGCTCTCTTTATTTTATAGTGTTTCTTAAAGTTTGCAACACAGATCTAAATATTTTGTACCTCTTTATCGAATTATCAAATGCCACCTTAATTTCAAACATGCTGTGGTGGGGGTATTTCCTGTTATTAAAAGCTCAGTAAAATTTTGTTTTAGTGTTTTTCATATGTTAAATATAAAAACTGAACATACTAAGGTTAGGAAAAAGGTCTTCAGTAGCTTTGGATTTCTAAAATTAAATGTGACTAACTGAAAATTATAAAAAGGTCAAGATGGGGCTACTGTTTTTCATAACATTGTTTTGAAATACAGAAAGAAGGTTCTGACTGGTTCCTAGGTGGTGGGGTTCTATATCATCCTATTTATGTTTTCCTCTCTCCAGCCTTAATTATTAATTTCACAGTACTATTTTATTTTTGTGTAGGCCCAGTTAGGCCAGGGAGACCCAAAAAAATACCATAAAACATTTTTGGGGCCGGGCATGGTGGCTCACGCCTGTAATCCCAGCATTTTGGGAGGCCAAGGTGGGTGGATCACTTGAGGTTAGGAGTTTGAGACCAGCCTGACCAACCTGGTGAAACCCCGTCTCGACTAAAAACACAAAAATTATCCAGGCTTGGTCGTGGGCACCTGTAATCCCAGCTACTTGCGAGGCTGAGGCAGGAGAATCTCTTGAACCTGGGAAGTCAAGGTTGCAGAGAGCTGAGATCATGCCACTGCATTCCAGCCTGGACAACAGAGCGAGACTCCATTTCAGAAAAAAACAAACAAAAAAAACCTTGAATTTTAGTCTCGCAGTTTGCATGTGACATGGCAAATGTGAGAAACTAAGCAGTATTTTGTAATTCTAGTTTTCTAATTCTACAGCATGAGTTTATTGTAGCATGGCTATATCTAACTTGTTATTAAGAAGAAAGTGGGTAGATAAATACTTTTCTGTTTCAAATGATGGCAAACAGGAATAAATACACTCGGAGGTTTACCTTTTTGGCATTTTATTTTATTTCTCTATAGAAAAATTATTTCAGACTTTATTTGTTGGATTTAAAATGTTTACCTTGGCTAGACACAGTAGCTCACAGCTGTCATCCCAATACTTTGGGAGGCTGAGGTGGGAGGATTGCTTGAGCTCAGGAGTTCAAGACCATAGCTAGACATCATCTCTATGAATTAAAAAAAAAAAAAAATAGCCTGGTGTGGTGGCACATGCCTGTAGTCCCAGCTACTTGGGAGGCTGAGGTGAAAGGACCACTTGAGCCCAAGAGGTCAAGGCTGCAGTGAGTCATGACCACGCCACTGCACTCCTGTCTGAGTGACAGAGCAAGACCTTGTCTCAAAAATAATAAATGAATAAAATTAAAAATAAAAGTAAAATATTTCCCTTTTCATCCCAAGACCAAAGCTTGTGGTCTATCTGACACTGTTTGTAGGTAAAAGGAAGTTCTTCCCTCATTCTGAAATTGTGAAGAAAACTAGATCTTCAAGCCCCAAAGACACACAAAGCCACATAATGGGTCAGGTTTTCTAAAATAGTGTAAATGTGGTTTCAGAGAACTAGGGCTTGGGAACTTGCACCCTTATTCCCCATTTCCTGGAAAACACACTTTTCCATGACTTGTCGTCCTCGCTAATTTGGGAGCTGCACATCCTTGGCTGCCATTGACTGGTGCAGTAATGGTCAGTTAGAATCTTTCCCTAGGATTTTCCAAACAGGACAAACTAGAACCAAAGGAAAGAGACGCACACACACACAGAGAGAGAGAGAGAGAGAGAGAAACAGAGAAGAGAGAGAGAGACCATTATTTTCTAGTAGTAGAGCTAAAATGTGTACAATTCCTAGGTTGTTAGTGGCTGTGGTGGATGAACTTTAAGGGGACCCCCACATCCCTGCTCCTGGTGTTCATTTGCAGAATCCCTTCACTTTGAGCATGAGCAGAACCTGAGATTTGATTCTAACCTTCACTGGGCATGGCAAAGGAGAAGGATGCCACTCTTGTGATTCCATTAATTATACAAGACTCCATCATGGCCTGGCATTGAGAATCCCCATCCGTCATGGCCTGGCATTGAGAAGCAAGCTTCCATGAATGCAGCGACCACAAGGAAATGAACTCTAGCAGCGACCAGAGGTAGCTGGGAAGCAGATCCTTCCCCAGCCAAGCCTCTGATAAGGATCAAGCCCTGGTTGACAGCTTCATTGCAGGCATATGAAGTTCCAGGCAGAAGACCGAGATAAGCCAAGCCGTCATTCTAACCCACAGGAACTCAGAGTTTTTTTTATAAAAATCGTTTTACGCTGCTTAGTTTGTGGGAATTTGTTACATAGCAGCAGACAACTAATAAGATGGCCCCACGTTTCCTGCTCTGTGGGGAAAGCTGGTTGGCAGGGTTAGACACAGGTTGACATGCAGACAGAACCAAATCAACGTGACTACAGGTGACCTTTTGAGTTTTTAGTTCTAGTTACTCATGAATCTTAGCTGCATCTTTGCTCTCTCTGTAGTTTAACTTTCCAAACCTTCCACGCATTCTATGATAAACCAGTCCCCTTTTTTCCCGAAGTCATTTTTTTTTTCAGATCTCTTACCCAAATGAAGCCTAATGTACTCTGTTCACTGAGCTACAAAGAATAGTCACAAAGAATTAAATCCCATGAAACTTTTCCTTCATTTCCAGGTGAAGGCTGAACCTATGAGATATAAAAATAGCCAGATTAAATGAGAGTGGTTAGATAGTCTTTGGGATGTTTGGAGTCTAAATTTGTTAACCTCCTCTGTGTTTTGGAAAAGCCTAACCATGGAATCGTATAGCCAAAACTGCCAGATGTTTCTAGCTATCTGTGTATCAGACCATACACAGACCATATTTACAAGACTAACTTTATGTTTCATCCTTTAAACGGATGTTTAGATGTTGGGTATAGGCTAAGTTTAAAAGTAACAAGGTCAAAAACACTGGCTGTACCCATTCTATTTAATTTAATTTCACTTAATTTTATTTATTTTGGCGATTGCCAAATGTAAGGCTCATGGAAAGTCTCTTGTAGCCCTTTCTATTTTCAAATTATTCCTCTATATTCGTTCTTTTCTTTCTTTCTTTCTTTTTTTTTTTTTTTTGAGATGGAGTCTTGCCCTGTCACCCAGGCTGGAGTGCAGTGGTGTGATCTCGGCTCAGTGAAACCTCCGCCTCCCGGGGTTAAGTGATTCTCCTGCCTCAGCCTCCCGAGTAGCTGGGACTACAGGCATGTGTCACCATGCCCGGCTAAATTTTGTATTTTTAGTAGATATGGTGTTTTGCCATGTTGGCCAGGCTGGTCTCGAACTCCTGACCTCAAGTGACCCGCCTGCTTCGGCCTCCCAAAGTGCTGGGATTACACGCATGAGTCACCGCACCCGGCCTATTCCTCTATTTTATAAAATTTAATTTGAGCACAACTGACCTCAATCATGAAAATTATTTCATCCCTACCACTG
The DNA here is from genome assembly GCF_028858775.2 of Pan troglodytes. NCBI lineage: Eukaryota > Metazoa > Chordata > Mammalia > Primates > Hominidae > Pan > Pan troglodytes. The sequence continues at coordinate 21,544,864 of NC_072406.2, forward strand.
AGTGGTTAGCAATAATCTTGTGGTTAAAAAATTCTGAAATGCTTTTCTCGGTCTCCTCATACACAGTGGATGATGGAAATATTATGAAACACAAAGCCATCATTTCAGCGTGGACCATGAGAATTTAGCTTGATTCTCCAAAATTCCTTAATAACATTATAGGTTTGTAATTTTATGCTTGTTACACCTTTTATTCTTGGACATAATAACATCAGCTCATCTGACCCTTTCTTTTTTCTTTTCTGCTCTTCTAATATCAGAATTCTAGAAGTTGGCCACTCACTGTGATATTGTTTGGTTGTGCTAGTAGCAGTGTTATTCTCAAAAGAAAATTCTGGGTGGGAAAAAAAGGAAATGAGTAAATTTCTTCATTAACTGCATTTTAATGTACATCAGTGATATGTACATAAGACTGGGAAGAGATGGAATGTGGAAGCCTTCTCAATTACACTCTTCTCTTGGTTACAGTTTCTTTTTATTTTTTTTTTTAAATTTCCAACTTTTATGCTAAGTTCAGGGGTACATGTGCAGGATGCGCGGGTTTGTTACGTAGGGAAACGTGCCATGGTGTATTGCTGCACAGATTATCCCACCACCTAGGTATTAAGCCCAGCATCCATTAGCTACTCTTCCTGATGCTCTCCCTCCTCCCACTCCCTACTCTCCTACATTCCCCAGTGTGTGTTGTTCCCCCCAATGTGTCCATGATTTCTCATCATTCAGCTCCCACTTGTAAGTGACAACATGTGATATTTGGTTTTCCGTTCCTGTGTTAATTTGCTAAGGATAATGGCTTCCAGCTCCATATGTGTCCCTGCAAAGGACATGATCTTGTTCCTTTTTACGGCGGCAGAGTATTACATGGTATATATGTACCAGATTTTCTTTTCCTTTCTTTTTCTTTCTTTCTTTCTTTTTTTTTTTTTGATGGAGTTTCTCTCTGTTGCCCAGGCTGGAGTGCAGTGCGCGATCTCAGCTCACTGCAACCTCTACCTCCCAGGTTCAAGCGATTCTCCTGCCTCAGCCTCCTGAGTAGCTGTGATTACAGGCATAAGCCAAAACACCCAGCTAATTTTTGTATTTTTAGTAGAGACAGGGTTTCACCGTGTTGGCCAGGTTGGTCTCGAACTCCTGACCTCAAATGATCCACCTGCTTAGGCCTCCCAAAGTGCTGGGATTACAGGCATGAACCACCATGCCTGGTCCCGTACCACATTTTCTTTATCTAGTCTATCATTGATGGGCATTTAGGTTGATTCCATGTTTTTGCTATTGGGTTATACTTTATTTTATGAAGTTTGTTCTAAAAGGTGATCAGAGAGAGAAATTGTAGGAAGATGATCATTTACTCATTTATCTATTAATTCAGAGATTGTTTACTTAATTATTAACACAGACATATGAACCACATGCTTAATAAACACTATTTGATGATAAGTGGGGTCTGAAAATATGTAGAAAGATTGAAATTCATTATGCAGATGCTACTGTGCAGATCTTTTCTATTTCTTCATTCAAGAGATGCTTCTCTTTCGAGTGGTGTAAGGCGAGTCTTTATCATGCAGTAGATCAATTAGATCAATAGATGCTTTGACTCATAACACATTTCTTTTTCCTATTACATCATTGCAGACAATTTGTATCCCCATTTTATAGATGTAGGGGTTAAAATATAAAATCACAAAAAAGGTGACCCAGGACAGAACTTCTCAAATTGTGTTCCTTGAATATCATTTTTCTGAAATCTCAGTGGGTGCTCTCAGAACAAAATATCTCATGAGCAAATAAGGTTGGAAAATGCCCTTCATGGAATTTTATAATAAACATGAACATATATTAATGGTTCCAGGCTGGGCACAGTGTCTCACACCTGTAATCCCAGCTCTGTGGGAGGCCAAGGCAGGTGCATCATGAGGTCAAGAGATCAAGACCATCTTGGCCAAGATGGTGAAACCCCGTCTCTACTGAAAATACATAAGTTAGCCAGGTGTGGTGGCGTGCGCCTGTAGTCTCAGCTACTCAGGAGGCTGAGGCAAGAGACTCCTTTGAATCTGGAAGGCGGAGGTTGCAGCGAGCCGAGATCACACCACTGCACTCCAGCCTGGCGATAGAGTAAGATTCCAACTCAAAAAAAGAAAAAAGGTTCTGGGAAGCTGAAATGTACAAAATTAGTCAAGGAAGGATAGAGAAAGCAGAGAAGGTAAGAAGGAATCTACTTGAAAATTAAGTGAGCAAACTTAATTGCACCAAGGTAGACTCTTTCCCAGTATACCCTAATAAATTTTGGCCCGTGCCTGCAAACTTACCCTTCTCTCTCCCTCCACTCCCAAAGCTTTGCTCTGAACAGCAGTATGAGAAGCTAGACCTGGGGTCATTCATCAATAAAACAAATATATACTGAGCCCGTGCTTTGGGCCAGTCCGTGTGGTAGGCACTAGAAGCTTGATGTTGAGTTGGAATGTTGGATACCACCTGCCCTCTATGAGAAGGGATTAGTAGAAAAATAAACAAGCAGTTGCAATGAAATATGATGCAGATCACCATCAGGGAAAAGTAAAGGATATGAACAGAGCACATCAGTGAGACTAATGGATGGAGGTGGGCATGGAAGACTTCCTGGAAGAGGTGACACATAGCTAAAACCTGAGTGACAGGTTGTTGTTTACCAGATGAAGAAATAGAGGAGAGGTATCTGTTACAAGAGTGACTTTTGCAGCAGAGAAAGGCTGGAGGGAGATTCTTTCACTATGGCTGGAGATGCCACTGAGAGTGTCATTTGTTGAACAGGCCTAGAGTGATTGGTAGGAATCAAATTTTGAAGGGCCTTGGAGGATATTTTCTTATGAGAATTTCTTTTCTGGATTACCAATTAAAGTCCTCCCCATCCCCCACCATAGACTGGAATTATGGACATACGTCATTAATTGATCTATTAGCTTCAGAGAGTTAAGAAAGCAGCAGTGGTATGGAATGCTTCAAAGTGTGCTCTGAGCATTCAGAAGACTCACATCAACTGATTCTATTGAGTGGGATTCAGGAGAATCAAGTTATTTTTAAGTAGTTCCACTTCATCCTAAAACTTTATGAAACTTTTATTTAGCATCTTTCCACTGAAGCCACTGGTAGATCTCTATGTTACCAAATACCAAGCCAGAGATGCCCACATTTTTGTCCAGCATTTGCTATACTTGAGAGTATTATATGATTGTTCATTTAGCAGCAGTCTCTAAATAAGAACATACTGCAACACATGCTTGATTGTTTTTCAATTAAGTTTAAAATGAATGCAGAAATCTGAGCGCTTACTCCTTTTAAATGGTTTAAATTTAACAATACATTTTGCATTGTGCAATATAGAAGCAGCTGTAAATGCAATGAATACTTGTTTATGATGTCTTGGTGGTAATTGGGTTTAGCAAGGCATGCAAAGAACCGTTTTCTTCAAATGACTTATTGGAAATGTGAAAGGACAACAAGTTTCCTTTCTACAGGCAAGCTTCCTTTCTTCAACCCCAGCGATGATATTAAGAATAAATTGCAGAACAGATTTAATACCAAGCATAAAAGACCCTTGTCCCGGATGCATGGACATAACTTATAATTACTATACTATTTAAAGTATGCTATTACTATTTGACTTACATTTGCTATAATTACTGGGTATTATTCTTCAAGTAGCTAGGAATAAATGATCATTAACATGATGTCCTGTGTAATTCTGATATATGATAAATGGCACAATTGTATTCTTCCTTTTGGAGGTAAAGTGCTTAGCTTATAATAGCAAATTAAGACTTGGGAGGGGTTGGGGGATTGAAGCCTGCTTTCTTAAGGATCACTGAAAATGTTTTGCTGCTTTCATAAAATGCTACTAGTTTATTTATTTTAACATGCTTATTTTGACCATGCTGTGTTTTTCTAGTTAATAATCTTGATCCATCAGAACTGACTTTGTCCCAGCTGTGATTGAACTTTTTTTAAATTGCCGTATGAAGATACTCACAGGATGAGACACAATTGTCTTTAATGTTAGAGATTTCACCCGTGACAATGAGGATGACTTTTTTCCAGTGACTGAATTTTCACCTTCCAATCCCAAAGGTCACACAAAGGTAATGTTTTCCTTAAAACATACCTATTAAAGTGACCAGCCTTAACATAAACAAAATCTTTTAAAATGCGGACACCTGAAAAATCCAGGATTTCAATCCTGGCTCCAAAGTTTCAATATGAAAAGGAGAACCAGGCGTAATGAAATTCCTTTGAAGCAGGACTTCTAACCCTAATTTAAAAGCAGTATTTGGATTATTCACATCATGTATTTTCCACAAATGGATCCTCAGCTCAGGTTTTCTTATTTTATTGTAAAAAAAAATTCCACTGGCCAATGATAAATCCTAACTCATGAGTTATCTTTTCCAAGTCTCATGTAATATATTTCTAGTCTAGTTTCATGTAATACACTTCTACTGTGTTGACTAATAGGGCATCAGAAGAAAACAAACCCCCAACCTTTCATGAAACAAACTTTCCCCAACAACATTATCACGATGGTAATGCAAACATTCCTTCCATTTTTGTGACAGTTTGACTCAGCTATAAAAGTTTATGAATACATGTTGTTTTCAGATAGGATTTAAATAAATAAGAAAGGAATGGAAACTAATGTGTATTAAATGCCTACTATGTGTTGAGTGTGTTTATAGAAATATCTTAGGTATTAGTCACTTTGTTTTTAAGGAGAGGGTTTTGAAAGCCTAGACTGCTTTCTCAGACCTATTTTTTATGTGACTTGTGGTTTTCTGAACTTTGCAAGGCTCTTGCAAACTACCTTGTAAATTCACTGAAGGGCTGTTTGTCTCAAGCTGGAACTGCCCAGACATGATGGACGTGGAGTCATAAAAGCTGGATGGTCAGGCCGAGTGCGGTGACTCATGCCTGTAATCCCAGCACTTTGGGAGGCCGAGGTGGGTGGATCACGAGGTGAGGAGTTCGATACTAGCCTGGCCAACATAGTGAAACCCTGCCTCTACTAAAAATACGAAAAAAAAAAAAAAAAAAAACAAAGAAAAAACCCCAGCTGGACGTGGTGGCAAGTGCCTGTATTCCCAGCTAATTGGGAGGCTGAGGCAGGAGAACCACTTGAACCCGGGAGGCGGAGGTTGCAGTGAGCTGAGATCGCGCCACTGCACTCCAGCCTGGGCGACAAAGTGAGACTCTGTCTCAAAAAGAAAGAAGAAAACTGAATGGTCTGATTCATTGCAGGTTATCGTAGAGACGAAACCTGTGCTTCCAGTTCCCGGATATAAGACCAACTGAACAAGACATGGAATTAACTGAATCTTGTCATTTAAAAGGATTCTGCCTTATTTTCATAGTACGGGCTTTACTTCCACAAACAGGAACTAAAAATATGGATCCTCTTGGGAGAGCTCTCCAGTGTAAGGAAATATCACAATTATTTTTTTTCCCTGATACTATTTGAAAGAAGGACAGTAAAATATGTGGAGGAGGTTGCCTTAATTCTTATTCTTATTTTATTTCAAAATATTTTTTCCTGATTATAAAAGTCAAACATGCTCATTTTAGAAAGCATAAAGACATATAAAAAAGAAAATAAAAGTTGGACACAATGCTGCCATTAGGAAATTACCACATTCATTTAAGTATAGGTATAAGTACATACTTTAATATTGGAATACTCATATAAATATTTTTAAAATTGGGATCATAATACAAGCAACACTGAAAAAACTACTTTGCTTGTATCCTTCTCAGATTTTTATTCACACTGCAATTAGAAAAGCCCCAAAATTTGACTTGAAAAGCTACATAGTCCCAGAGGCAAATTTTTTTTCCTTTTTTTTCCTTTTTTTTTTCCTGTACATTACTGTGGATATCTTCCATTGCTATTAAATATATTTGAAAATATGATTTTTCATGGATCCTTAGTATTAAGTTCTACGGCCATAATACAGTTTATTTAAACATCCCTGCATTGTTGAACATTTCATGGGAAACCAATTTTTCATTATTGTAAATAACATCCTCAGAAAGTCTGGGAGGAACGTCCTAGTCTTGCTTACTGCTGTGTCATAGGGTCTATCACACTTTGCAGTACAGGTATGGTGAGCACTCAATCAAAAGGTTTTGAATAAATAAATAATTATTTTCTTCTGAATGTCTTCCAGTTCCTTGGTGAATATTTCTAGAAATGGAATTACCTGGTCAAAGCTTATGAACTTTAAAATAAGGTTCCCTATAGAAACCTGATTTCCTACTTAACATTAGCACCCATGAAAAGAATGGTTTATTTTTTCCTGAAGCTTTTTAATAAACAGAAGTATTTACATAGTATATTATGAAGATGGGCTCAAAATCCTCCTACAACACTGGAAACCCTTCTGATCTTCAAATGCTACCTGCCAGACAAAAACCAAATCAATTTTATCTTCTTTTTAAAAATTTTTCTTAAATAATTTTTTAAAATTTCTTCTCTTGAACTCCTTAAAACTCTTAGTAATGGTCACTCTATACTTCATTTCCAAGTTATTATTTACTTATGCTATTTAAAAAAGATAGTATAGGAAAAAGAAAAAATAATCTTTGTATATGTTTGGAGTTTTGGTGTTTTATTATTATTATTATTCTTTTGCCAGTATTTCATGTGGCAATATTTTATCTCTTCAACTAGACCTTAGACTCGTTGAAGACTGGAGATTGTAGTGATTGAGAGCACAGGTTTTAGAGTCCTTCGATATGACTAACAATGGCTCCGTGACTTCATGTGAGTAAGTTAACCCTTAGTTTTCTCATCTGTCAACAGGGCTAATGATACCTCCCTCTCATGACTGTTTTAAGACTCAAATGAGAAAATGTATGCAAGGTGCTTGGCACAGAGTCTGGCATACATGAAGTTGCTCAATAGGTTTTATAACCTTGTGGTTGTCTGAAAGGACATAGACATCATTTTGGAGATTATTGCTTGACTCAATATAATGAAAACATGACCTGCAGGATGGTGTTTACTGCCCTGTCAGAAACAAATGAATGGGAAATGGGAAGAGGACAGTATATTTTCTGGTATTTACATTCTTTCTTCTGGGATGTGCACCATTACAATGACAGACAAATCTAGGATTCTTTTAGGTGTCTCAGTAGTAATCTGTAGCCAGAAAAATGGGAAGACAAGAATAGTTAGTGCTGTCAATTGAGTTCTCAAAGGATCTCTGAATGCACCCCTTGACTCAAAGTTCCTACATGGGAACAACATGGGATTCAGACTGAGATGACCCTTTCATTGGGAGAAAACATCTTGTTGCATTTATCCTGGTGTTTTCCTTAAACCGTTGGTAATACATGCATATTGGTTTTGTAATCTAGTACTATTCATTGCTAAGACCTGTTTACCAAGATCTGTTTTGCTGAGACTTTGGCAAAGTTTGATTAGTCATGAGAACCCTGTTTTCCACTCTTTGCATGTGCTGTCAAAGCACACTACTGTTCAAGAACTAGGTCAACTTTAAAGCTCCCTTAGCCTACGTCCCTCTCAGACTTTTATTCTATCCCAATCGTAGAAACCAAACTTACAGCCTAGAAACCCACATAGTCTCATGGGTAAGGAGCTACAATACCTCTGGACCCATTGATTTATCAGTGATATTGGGAGGTGAAAAGGCTTTTTGACAAAATAAAACAAGCGAAAGTTCAAAGAACTTCCGACTTGCTTTTTAATCATAAAGAGACTAATTTTCAGAAAAGGATACAAAAATCTTCAGCACCAAAAAGGATAAACAACAAAGGGTAGAAAAATGGCAAAAGTATCTAAAGACAAAAATGAACTCGATTTTATCTTCTTTTAAAAAAATTATCTGAATTGATTAAAACAATTCTCTCCTCTTGAACTCCTTAAAACTCATAGTAATGGTGAAAAGAAAAGAAAAACAGCCAATGTATCTAAAAAGGTATGTTCTTTAAAGTTAGAATGCATATGATAATAAAGATTTTGAGGTCAAATCTTAGATTTTACATTTCTCTATTTTGCTTTATAGCAATAATGAAAAGCTTGAACAAGAAAGGAAGTTTCAACAGGCTTATTTTTTCCTATTAGTTTCAAGTAATTTTTCTCCAGTGGAAAATTCGTGGATGTACAGAAGCCACACATATGTGTCCAATTTTCATGTGTTGGAATCACTGCAAAGACCTCTAGATTCTGAGAGCTGAGGGGTAGCTGAACATTCACTAGAGAAAAACCCAAGCGAATATTTGAGATGCAGCAGTAGGGGTGGCATTCACCTTTCAGCAATATCTGTACTTTCCCTATCCCACCTCTTTTTTTCCCCTTTCTTCTATAAAAGTAGCATGACAAAGGCAAAAGCAAGTTTATTAGGAATAGAGAGTACATTGCATTTGGGAACAATTTTTGCCTAAGGGAAGGGAGTGTAGAATGGCAGGAAGAAACATTTAACCTATTTTTTAAATAGGTAGGTGTGCTGTTGTTCACAAAAGACTATTTTCCTGAAGGAGAAATCTGTATAGAAAGATAAAACCTCAAAGTTATAGGACAGTTAAACCCATCTTAAAACTTTTGCTACACTATCAGGTGGAAAAGGAAACAGCTTTAGGAGGTAGAACTCAGAACCCTTGGGAGAAGACACATTTCCTAAATTGATCAGAGGCCTTTTTTATATTTGCAGACTTAGTTATCAAAGGTCTTCTTAAAACAGCAGTGGTAATAGGCACTGTGCAGGGTCACTCATAGGGCCATTTCACAGATGTGCAAATAAAATTAGAACAAATTTTTGTATGGTCTTATTGAGCCTTGTATGCATAGACACTGCCTATAATCTTTCTGTTTATGACCAGATTTAAAATTCTCCAGAATTTTGAATTAGGAGATCAAAAAGTAAAACAAACAAACAAACAAAAACAGGGAAAATTGTTGCAGTATGGTGCATACCACCATGTAGCAGCTACCTGGTGATTTGAATTCTGCAGCTCTGAGGGTCCCACTTGGAGGAATTCCATGTTATGTTTCCTCTCCTTTGCCTATTTCCCAGATGATAACATTGAGGCCAAGACGGGCAAAAGTCTGACACCAACAAACAAACAACAAACAAACAAAAAAACATAAAACAACTCTTATTAATGACTTGGAATTAACCTGAATTCTCCAAAAACCTGTTTGGTGGTAGATGGTGGGCTATGTTTGAATCTCCTCTCTGCCACTTATCTGTGCAAACTTCAGCAAGTCAGCTAATGCTCCAAGCCTGCCGCCTTTTCTGCAAAATGAAGCTAGGACGTAATGACTCCTTAAAGAGTTGTTTTAAGGAGCAAACGAAATGTACTGCAAATGTGCATGAAGTGCTTACCTTGGTGTCATGTATATAATGGACACTCAAAAAGATGGTGACAATTATGAATATTTCTCTCACCTTTAATTGATTATCTTTAATCAATATAAACGGGCCCTTGGGTTGCAGGTGTCTGAAAACACATTCTCAGTCCTTTGGTGACAATCATTACATTTTTAGAGAACGAGACATCTTTTTTAGAATACTTAGAAAATCCCATCTTCTGCCACCATTTTTCTAGATTTGAACTTAATGAATTTGCTCAGAGAGGAGCTTAGGTTACAATTTGTTGGTGGCTCATCATGGATGATGAGATAGGAACGGGTGGATATTGTATGATAACATCATAATGACTGCTATAGCTATTGAGCCTGCCTGCACAATACTTATCAAAAAGACTTGCATAAATTCAGCATGTATGATCAGAGGACCTGGGCATCACAAAATGTACTCATTGGGGAGTATGTCAATTTGCAAGGAATATTTAGAAAGACTTAACTATGCTAAAAATAAACTTCAAATGATGTTATAATGGTGCAATGAACATTCATGTACATGTGTCTTTATGGTAGAATGATTTATATTCCTCTGGGCATATACTCAGTAATGGGATTGCTGGGTCAAATGGTAGTTCTGCTTTCAGCTCTTTGAGGAATTGCCATACTGCTTTCCACAATGATTGAACTAATTTACACTCCCACCAACAGTGTTCCCTTTTCTCTGCAACCTTGCCAGCTTGTTATTTTTTGACTTTCTAATAATGGCAGCAAGCTGGGCACGATGGCTCACACCTATAATCCCAGCACTTTGGGAGGCTGAGGCAGGTGGATCACGAGGTCAGGAGTTCAAGGCCAGCCTGGACAAGATGGTGAAACCCCGTCACTACTAAAAATACAAAAATTAGCAGGGCGTGGTGGCAGGTACCTGTAATCCCAGTTACTCGGGAGGCTGAGGCAGGAGAATGGCTTGAACCTGGGAGGCGGAGGTTGCAGTGAGCCAAGATAGCCCACTGCACTCCAGCCTGGGTGACAGAGCAAGACCCCATCTCAAAAATAAATAAATAAATAATAATAATAATAATAATAATAACGGCAGCCATAAAAAAGAATGAGATCATGTCTTATAGGAACATGAATGGAGCTATAGGCTATGTATCCTTAGAAAACTAACACAGGAACAGAAAACCAAATATCACACATTCTCACTTGTGAATGGGAGCTAAATCATGAAAACTCATGAACACAAGGAAAGAAATGACAGACATGGGGTCTGCTTGAGGGTGGAGAGTGGGAGGAGGGAGAGGAGCAGAAAAGATAACGAGTGGGTACTAGGCTTAATACCTGGCTGATGAAATAATCTGTACAACAAACCCCCATGACACATGAATTTACATATGTAACAAACCTTCACATGTACCCCTGAACCTAAAATCAAAGTTAAAAAATGACATTCTTTGGAAATATCACAAATATTGTCTCACACACTTGTCAAAAGGGACACCTGCACAGCCTACTGTGAGAAAGCAGAAAGAGAGGAGCCCCGAGTCCAAGAGACCCAGAACAGCTTCCATTCAGCTTTGGCTCAGTTAGAGACATTGACTAAGAGGCAGGCTCTCATCTTTTTATAATATACTTTCTAACTTTTTTTTTTTTGCATTTGCATTTTTCTCAACACTTTCTAATTTTTTGTTTCTTTTTTAAAAATTAATACCTTTACTTTTAAATTTTAGAGTCAGGGGGTACCTGTGCTTGTTTGTTACAGGGGTATTACATGCGTGATGGTGGGCGTTGAGTTTCTCCTGCACCCATCACCCAAACATTGAACTTCGTATCCATCAGGTAATTTTTCAACCCTCACTTTCCTCCCACCCTTCACTCTAAATTTGTATTTCTTTTGTGAAACATAATAAACACATGTTTTTTAAATTCATGGACTTTGTTATTATTTTTATTTTGTAAAAAGAGACGATTTTTTCATCCTTTTAAAAACATTGAATTAGTTTGCCATTCTTTCCGTATCATCTTTCTCTTAGACTCGTTAATCTTTTTAGCTTTGATTACTGCAAACATTCATGAAATTAACATTTTAAGTGGCCATTTTCTACAAGTATCTGTTTAGTTTATAACTGCAAATAAAGCTTGGGGAAAAAATCTTTCTAATAGCTGCTATTATTTTTTACAGGGTAGAATAATGTCACTTGCACTTGTAGTGACATCCATTCAATGGTATTTATTTTCTCTGAGACCACAGATCAGATCAAAGGGAAATTGTCTTTTCTAGGTGTGAGACCTACCATTGCCCATGGGATTAGGTTCAAACTCCATAAAACTGACCAAATCCTGCAAAGCTGTTTCTATTCCATCTATACAATTTTATTATACTTATTTACACAAATCTAGATATACCTTCATCTTTCTCTTCCTTCCTTCCTTCCTTTTTTTCCCATCTGTTCATCCACTTTTATAGAGAACTGTGCATTCCTTAAAGGAAGGGACTGTGTCCTATGTGATTTCGTACCTGAAGAAACAAGCACCATATCTTGTTCTTGATAGAGACAGAAATCAGGACGTTCTTCATGAATTCTCAGATCCTGACTACCGTAAGCCTACTGGGGGTGGGGAGTAAATAATGTTCCTTTTTACATTCCTAGTGTCTAGTATAGCATCTGACACATATGAGATCCATAAATTACAACTGAGTTAAATACAAAAGCAAATACGTTCAGTATATGTAGAAATAAAGCATTGAATTTAAGTGTCATAATTACTTTTGATAACTATTTCACTTCTAAGTTTTGCTACACTGTTGGCTTTTCATCTTTGTTTGTTTGTTTGAGACAGGGTACCATTCTTTCACTTAAGCTGGAGTCCAGTGGTGTGATCACAGCTCACTGCAGCCTCAACCTACTGGGCTCAGGTGATCCTCCTGCCTCAGCCTCCCTAGTAGCTGGGCTGCAGGTGCACAGCACCACGCCTAATTTTTTCATTTATTGTAGAGACAGGGTCTCACCATGTTGCCCAGGCTTGTCTGGAATTCCTGGGCTCAAGTCATCCTCTTGGGTTGGCTTCCCAAAGCACTGGGATTATAGGCATGAGCCACCACTTCCAGCTGGCTTTTCATCTCTTGGTGGGACAGGAATTAATTAAGATATTCCTAATTTTTCTTTTTCTGGTGATTATATACGGGGATTATTCTGAGTGTGTCTGATGTAATGAAGAGGTTGGTGGATTGAAAGGCACCTATCTAAATGAGTTAATTTCCATGATTGACTTTTGTTGTTATTTGGATACAAGTGAGGAGAATTTTGTATTGGCATCTGGAAAAAAGGTAGAAATAATTATTTTAAAATGGGACACAAACCTGTCCCTTGGGTACTCCCTTTTCAAAAACCAATTGTCCATGTAAGGATTTATTTCTGGACTCTCTTCTATTCTATTGACCTATATGTCTATCTTTATGCCAGTACTACAGTATCTTGATTATTGTAGCTTTGTACTAAGTTTTGAAGTAGGGAAGTGTGACTTCCCCAAGTTTGTTCCTTGTTAAGATGCTCGTTTTGTTTTGCTTTGCTATTCTGGGTCTCAAATTTCTATACATGTTTTAGAATCAACTTCTCAATTCCTGTAAAAAAGGCAACTTGAATTTTGAATTTTGATAGTGATTGTGTTGAATCTCCAGATCAGTTTGGGGAGTATTGTCATCTCAACAATATGACATCTTCTAATCTATAAGCACAGGATGCCTTTTCATTTATTTAGGTCCTCTTTAAGTTCTTTTGGGATTTTTTTTTTTTGACGGAGTCTCGCTCTGTCACCCAGGCTGGAGCGCAGTGGCGCGGTCTCGGCTCACTGCAAGCTCCACCTCCCGTGTTCACACCATTCTTCTGCCTCAGCCTCCCGAGTAGCTGGGACTCCATCACGCCCGGCTAATTTTTTGTATTTTTAGTAGAGACGGGGTTTCACCGTGTTAGCCAGGATGGTCTCGATTTCCTGACCTCGTGATCCGCCCGCTTCGGCCTCCCAAAGTGCTGGTATTACAGGCATGAACCACGGTGCCCGGCTTCTTTTGGGAATTTTTTCAATGTACACATTTTGCTGTTCTTTTGTTAAATTTATTCCTAAGTATTTTTTTCTTTTTGATGCTCTTATAAATTGAATTGTTTCCTTAATTCCATTTGCAGATTGTTCATTGCCAGTTTATAGAAACGTATTAGATGTTTGTATGTTGATTTTGTATTCTATGACCTTGCTGCACTCGTTTTTTCATTCTAATAGTTTTTGGTGGATTCCTTAGAATTTTCCATATACACAATTATGTCATATGCAAATAGAGATAGTTTTACTTCTTCGATTCCAATCTACTTGCCTTTCATTTCTTTTTCTTGCCTCATTGCTAGAGATAATTTTGAAAAGTAGATTGAATGTTGAAAAGTATGCTTACTTTGTTCTCTGGAAAAATTGTAAAACTTGTTTATCATTTTTTTTTGAAAAGTAAGACATGCTATCTTAGTTTAAACATCTTCCAGTCCTGAAGAGGATTTCTTTTTCGTGTGTTTATTGGACATTTGTACCTTTTTAATAAATTTCTTTTTATATTACATATCTATATGTATTATTTCAGTTTCTTGTATTAATTTGTTAGACCTCTTTATATATTAAGAATAATAACCCTTTGGCTGTGAAATAAATTACAAATATATTGCCTTAGTTTGTTGTTATTTCATTTATATTACTTTTGGTATGTAAATGTATTGTATTTCTATGTAATCATACACAGCAGTCTTTTTATCTATGGATCTGTGGTGTGTATCAGGCTAGGGGTGTTCCCTCCCTCTGTCTCTTAAATCATGCAACTATTTACCCATGTTTTTCGTGTCCTTTCGTAAGTGCTCTATTTTTGAGAATATACATTTGAATACCAATACACTAGTTCAGATACTTGAGTCTGTAAGCCTTTATGATAAATTTGTTGGACTTCCATTAAGTAGGAAAAATGAGTTATCTGTTGCCTCTTAAGGCGACACTTCCTGACGCCATCTTGCCCCGTGGCCAATAGCTCAAAAAATTCTCCCAGATGGAGGCTCAGCAGCTTGCCTTGCAGTCAATTTCCTCTGAGAGAACACCACCTTTTCTGACTCCAATCACAAATACAATCCAATTAAAAGCTATTATGTTAATGTGAATAGAGCGGGAGATAAAACAAGACAGCGAAATGTTTCATTTAGGCCCAAATGAGTTGATTTCTCAGGGCATAAAGAATCCCCATTAGGTTGGTTGCCACAGTGACACAAGAAACATGCAAACCAGTCTGCTGATTAAAATCTGGGAAAGTGAGATAAAAGGTTTATCTGTGTGACAAGGGCTGGTTGATGGACTATTAGATGACGCATTTGTATGTTTGCTTTAAAACCTTTTGGCTTCTGTCATGCATTGTCATTGAAAAAACTGCTCTTTTCCGTTGAGTTCTTATAGTGCTTATCTGGAAAACAGAATTGATGTACATTCTTAGGAAAGTGGCAGCATGATTTCTCTGAGCACGTAACATTTTGTGTATTTGATGAAAGTGGCCTGAATTTGGAAGTTATAGCAATCAAAGAAGTTTAATCCTTTCTTAGGATCATTAAATTTAGTGAGCTGGTATGATTTGTGGAGGGTAAAATCTGCATTGAAGAATGAAAGAAGTAGAGTTTAGAAGGTCACATTTTTTCTCTCTAAATTTTACATCATTGCTATTGGTTTGGAAGAAACATTGGAGTTTTTCATAACTGAGGTCTAATGAAATAAATTCAATCTGATGATATTACTTCTAAGATCATTTATTTTTGGGTCTCTATATAACCCTAATTCTATAAGATTACAGTTTCCGGTAGGTTAATGAAATAGATTTGTCATGCACAGTCTATTTTATTATGTAACATTAAAAAATATTTTCTATTTACTTCCATCTTCTTATGGCTCGTAAGAGTAAGATACACTAAGTGCAGTAGCTGGCGTTGGGGAGGGGACTACAGTTGTTTGCCAAAGTCCATGTTTACCTTCCTTCCATTTTTCATAGAAGTACCAGGCACATGGCTGGCCGACTAGAATACGTTTCCCAGCGTCCCTTGTGTCAGGTGAGTCCCCATGACTAAGTTCCAGACAGTCAAATGCTAGTGAGAACGAGATGCGCTTCTTCCAGTTCAGACCCAGCCAGGTTTCCCACATCTGGTCCTCCAAGTTCTGTCCCATTCAGTCTGACTGTGCTTTGAGCTCCATCCAAGATGGATGACTTTTTTTCTTTCTGAAAAGCACTATGTTTTTATGTCATGGCTCAGCATCAAAGGATCTCATTTTTCTTGTTTTAAAAATATTTGTAATTAAAATGATACTTAAAGTGCAAATGTAATCTTTTTTTTTTGTCTTACGACACTTATAAAATGAAATAGTAAGTCATGGATCTCACTTCCACATTAATGCCATGTCAACTCTTACAAAAAATAAGTATTTTCAACATAACTTGTAGAAACAACCATAACAGTCACAGATGTATTCCTTAATTCAACAAATATTTATTGAGTACTTATCATATAGCAGGCCCTGTTCTAGGCACTATAGCTTAAGTATTGACCAGGGCAGATACATTCCCTGAAATTGGGATTTTCATCGTATTGGGAGAGAAAAATAATACTGAAGTTAGAAAAAATATCAGATAGTAACATAGGCTCCTAAGAAATGTAAATAGGGTAAAATGATGGTGACTATATTAGATTAGGAGGTCAAGGAAGAACTTTCTGAGAAAGAGATATATAAATTAGGACCCAAATAATGAAAAGGAAACAATCTTGTAAAGATTATTGGGCAGGTCTCTCAAGTAGAGAGAAGAGCAAGTGCCGTGATCTGAAGAAAAGAATAGGCTTTCTTATTCAGCAGCAAGCAAGCAAGCCTCATAAAAGACAAGAAAACACAGCAGAATATGAGGTTCGAGGTATAAGTAGGGGCCAGTTCATGGTAACCTATGATCAGGAGTTTGGATTGTATGATATCCATGATGGGCTTTACAAGTCTTGAATTAGCAGGGTGATATGATCCGTTTTAGGCTTTGAAAAGATCTAGCTTGCGCTGGCAAGAATGTTTGCGAGGCAGGGAGGCATACAGAATGATTACCTTGAAGGCTTTGGAGTCTGCCAAATTTTGGGTTGAATTCTACTTTACTTGAGTAACTCTGATCAGGTGATTAAGACGTTTAAGTCTCAGTTTTATCACTAAAACAAATACAGCAATTTCCCAGATAGGTCATTGGAAGAATGAAATGAGTTACTTTACGCATACTATTTAGCATGATGATGGGTTGACAGCAAATATTCAATAAACGGTAACTGAAATTACTGTCTGTGAGCATAAAATTATAAGGTAGAATTTTAAATAAATGAAATAGGTTTATTTGAAAAATATTATTAGCATTGTCTTTTTATTTTTTTAATTGATTGGACTAGGAAAATATGGGGATAGTGTTGAGAAAGGGAAATTTTAAAAAATGAGAAAAAATTAACTTTCTTTTTTTTAAAAAAGACAGGATAAAAAACAACTTTTCCGCATATCTACAACTATCTGATCTTTGACAAACCTGACAAAAACAAGCAATGGGGAAAGGATTCCCTATTTAATAAATGGTGCTGGGAAAACTGGCTAGACATATGTAGAAAGCTGAAACTGGATCCCTTCCTTACACCTTATACAAAAATCAATTCAAGATGGATTAAAGACTTAAACGTTAGACCTAAAACCATAAAAACCCTAGAAGACAACCTAGGCATTACCATTCAGGACATAGGCATGGGCAAGGACTTCATGTCTAAAACACCAAAAGCAATGGCAACAAAAGACAAAATTGACAAATGGGATCTAATTAAACTAAAGAGCTTCTGCACAGCAAAAGAAACTACCATCAGAGTGAACAGGCAACCTATAAAATGGGAGAAAATTTTCGCAACCTATTCATCTGACAAAGTGCTAATATCCAGAATCTACAATGAACTCAAACAAATTTACAAGAAAAAAACAAACAACCCCATCAAAAAGTGGGCGAAGGACATGAACAGACACTTCTCAAAAGAAGACATTTATGCAGCCAAAAAACACATGAAAAAATGCTCACCATCACTGGCCATCAGAGAAATGCAAATCAAAACCACAATGAGATACCATCTCACACCAGTTAGAATGGCAATCATTAAAAAGTCAGGAAACAACAGGTGCTGGACAGGATGTGGAGAAATAGGAACACCTTTACACTGTTGGTGGGACTGTAAACTAGTTCAACCATTGTGGAAGTCAGTGTGGCAATTCCTCAGGGATCTAGAACTAGAAATACCATTTGACCCAGCAATCCCATTACTGGGTATATACCCAAAGGACTATAAATCATGCTGCTATAAAGACACATGCACACGTGTGTTTATTGCGGCATTATTCACAATAGCAAAGACTTGGAACCAACCCAAATGTCCAACAATGATAGACTGGATTAAGAAAATGTGGCACATATACACCATGGAATACTATGCAGCCATAAAAAATGATGAGTTCATGTCCTTTGTAGGGACATGGATGAAATTGGAAACCATCATTTTCAGTAAACTATCGCAAGAACAAAAAACCAAACACCGCATATTCTCACTCATAGGTGGGAACTGAACAATGAGATCACATGGACACAGGAAGGGGAACATCACACTCTGGGGACTGTTGTGGGGTCGGTGGAGGGGGGAGGGATAGCATTGGGAGATATACCTAATGCTAGATGACGAGTTAGTGGGTGCAGCACACCAGCATGGCACATGTATACGTATGTAACTAATCTGCACAATGTGTACATGTACCCTAAAACTTAAAGTATAATAATAAAAATAAATAAATAAATAAACTTTTAAAAAGTAATTTTTAATATAATAGAGTGAAGAGGAAAAAATACAAATGAGAAAGGCTACTAACTATGCTGAAATAATCAAATGACTATTGAGTGTTTACTGTGATACCAGCCATGATACCAGCCATAAAGCATTTAGATGCTAAATGCTTTATCTACATTATTTCATTGAATACTTACAACCATACTGTGAAATAAGTCTCATTATGTTGATTATGTTCATATTACAAATGAGAAAATAGAAGAGCATTTAGTGACTTGTCCTAAAGTTAATTAGTGGCTGGGATTGGATTCAAACTCAGATACCTGGTTTCACATCATTCTACTACTTCTTTCTAATTTGAATGTCTGTTATTTTTCTTTCTTACCTAATTGTTCTGGCCAGGACATCTGGTACTATGTTATGTGGAAGGGTAAGCATGGGCAACTTTGTCTTGTTCTTCACCTTAAGGGAAAAGCTTTCAACTTCTACTGTTGAGTATGATGTTCTCATACACAACCTTTATTACATACAACATTTATTCTCATATACAACCTTTATTATATTGAGGTACTTTCTTTCTATACAAAATTTATTGAGAGTTTTTATAATGAAACAAGGTCAACTTCTGTCAAATGCTTCATCTGCATTTATTGAGATGATTATATGATTTTTATCCTTCATTCTGTTAATGTGCCGTATCACATTTATTAATTTGCTTATGTTGAACCATCCTTTTATCCTAAGGATAAATGCGACTTGATCATGTTGTATAATCCTTTTATGTACTGCTGAATTCAGTTTGCTTATGTTTTGTTGAGATTTTTTTGCATCTATGTTCATCAAGGATATTGGTCAGTAGTTTTCTTTTCTTGTAGTGTCTTTGTCTGCTTCGGTATCAGGGTAATGCTGGCCTTGTAAAATGAGTTTGGAAGTGTTCTCTTTAACTTTTCGGAAGAGTTTGAAAAGGATTGGTGTTAGTTCTTTTTTTAAATGCTTGGTCATCTGGTTCTGGGCTTTTTGTTGTTGTTTTTGGAAGATTTTCAATGACTGTTTCAATCTTCTTCCTAGTTATAGGTCTATTCAGATTTTCTATTTCTTCATGATTCAATCTTATTAGCTTGTACATGTCTAGGAATTTATACATTTCTTCCAGGTCATCTAATTTGTTGATCATAATAGTAGTTTATTATGATCCTTCGCATTTCTGTGATATCAGTTGTAATGTCTCTTTCACTTATATATGTTTGTCGTGTGTGTGTGTGTGTGTGTGTGTGTGTGTATGTGTGTGTGTGTGTGAGAGACAGGGTCATGCTCTGTCACCCAGGCTGAAATGCAGTGGTGCAATCATAGCTCACTGCAACCTTGAACTCCTCGGCTTAAGCAATTCTCCTGCCTCAGCCTCCCAAGTAGCTGGGACTACAGTCACATAACACCATACCTGGTTAGTTTTAACATTTCTTTTTTTTTTTTTTTTTGTAGAGACAAGATGTCGCTATGTTGCCCAGGCCAGTCTCAAACTTCTGGCCTCAAGCTATCCTCCAACCTCAGCCTCCCAAAGTACTGGGATGATAAACCTGAGCCATTGCACCCAGCCAGTCTTTTCTCTTTTTTTCTTAGTCTAGCTAAAGGTTTAGCAATTTTATTTTTTAAAATCAACTCATAGTTTTGCTGATCTTCATTATTGATTTTCTCATCTCTATTTTATTTATTTCTGTTCTGATCTTTGTTACTTCCTTTTTCTGCTAACTTTGGGCTTAAGTTTTTCTTCTTCTACTAGTTCCTTAAGGTGCAGAGTTGGGTTGTTTATTTGATATAATTTTTTCCTAATGTAGGCATTTATTTTATAAAGTTTTCTCTTAGAGCTGATTAGCTGGATTCATGTTTTGGTATGTTGTGTTTCCATTTTTGTCTTACGACATTTTGTAATTTCTCTTTTATTTTTTGACCCATTGGTTGTTCAGGAGAGTGTTGCTTAAGTTACGCTATTTGTGATTTTTCTGTTTTTCCTCTTATTATTAATTTCTAGTGTCATACTACTGGGGTAAAAAATATTTGATATAATTTCAATTTTCTTAAATTTGTTAAGACTCATTTTGTGACCTAACATATGATCTACACTAGAGAATGTTCAATGTGTGGTTAAGAAGAATATGTATTTTGTTGCTGTAGGACGGAATGTTCTGTGTATGTCTATTAGGTCCATTTTGCTTAAAGTGTAGTTCAAGTTTAATATTTCTTTATTGATTATCTCGTTGGATGATCTATCTATTACCAAAAGTGAGATATTGAAGCCCCCTACTATTATTGCATTGTTGTCTGTTTTTGCCTTCATGTCTATTAATATTTGGTTAATATATTTAGGTCCTCTGGTTTTGGGTGCATATATGATTATCATATCCTCCAGATAAATTGACCCCTTTATCTTAATATAATGACCTTTTTTTTCTTGTTATGGTTTTTGACTTAAAGTCTATTGTGTCTGATATAAGTGCAGTTATCCCAACTCTCTCTGGTTTCCATTTGCATAGAATTCCTTATTCCACAGTTTTATTTTTAGCCTATGTGTATCCTTAAAGCTGAAGCAAGTCTCTTGTAGACAGCACATAGTTGGGCTTTAAAAACTACTACTAATAAAATATATATATTGCATTGATATTTGCATATTTTGTGTGTGTGTGTGTGTGTGTGTATATATATATATATATATACATATATATGGAGAGAGAGAGAGTCTCTCAGCACACAGCAACCTCTGCCTCACAGGTTCAAGCAATTCTCCTGCCTCAGCCTCCTGAGTAGCTGGGATTACAGGCATGGGCCACCACACTCGTCTAATTTTTTATATTTTTGGTAGAGTAGGTGTTTCACCATGTTGGCCAGGCTGGTCTTGATCTCCTGACCTCAAGTGATCCACCCACCTTGGCCTCCCAAAGTGCTGGGATTACAGGCATGAGCCACCACACAAGGCCTAAAAAAATACTGTCTCTTAGGTCATTCTATGCCTTTTGATTAGAGATTTGATAATTTACATTTAAAGTAATTATTAATAGGTAGGATCTTACTACTGCCATCTTGTTAATTGTTTTCTGCCTGCCTTGGAGTTATTTTGTTCCCCTTCTCCTCTCTGACTGTTTTTCTTTGTGAATTGATTATTCACTGTTGTATACTTTGATTCCTTTCTTTTATCTTTTATGTATCTACTGCAGGTTTTAGCCTTTTGATTACCATAAGGCCTACATAAGGCCTAGTTATAACAGTCTATTTTAAACTGATAATAACTCAACTTTGATCATGTACAAAAACTCTACCCTTTTACTTCCCCCTGACTCAGATTATGTCTTCGATGTCACAGTGTACATCTTTTTATAGTATATTATGTATTCATTAAGAAATTATTGTAACTATAGATACTTTGCATACTTTTGTACTTTAACCTTTAACCTAGATGTAAGTGATATACATATTATCAACACATATTAGAATATTCTGAACTTGACTTTATACTTTCCTTTACCCATGAGTTTTATACTTTTATATATTTTTGTGTTACTAGTGGACATCCTTTTATTTCAGCTTGAAACTGAACTTCCTTTATAATTTATTGTAAGGCAGGTTTAATGATAGTGAACTTCATTAGCTTTTGTTTGTCTGGGGAAGTTTTTCCTCTCCTTCAATTCTGAAGGACAGTTTTGCTGAGCAAAGTATTTTGGTTGGCAGCTTCTTTCCTTTCAGTAGTTTGAATATATTATCCTACTCTCTCCTGGTTTACAAGTTTTCTCACTGTGTCATGGGGGTTCTCTTGTATGAGATGAGTTTTTTTTCCCTTGCTGCCTTCAAAATTCTCTTTTTATCTATGATTTTTGACAGTTTAATTATAATGTGTCTTACTAAAGTCCTTGGGGTTGAGTCTGTATGGGGACCTACGAGCTTCATGAACCTGGATGTCCATATCTCTATCCAGATTTAGGAAGTTTTCAGCCATCACTTCTTTAACAAAATTTGTGACCCTTTTCTCTCTCTTTTCCTTCTTCAACTCCCAAAATGTAAATATTGTTTGCTTTATGGTATACGATAATTCATGTAGCCTCTCTTCACTCTTTTTCATTCTGGTTTTTTTTATCTTCTAACTGGGTAACTTCACATGGCAAATCTTCAAGTTTAGATTCTTTCCTCTACTTGATCAAGTCTGCTGCTCTCTATTGCATTTTTTATTTCATCCAATATATTCTTCAGCTCAAGAATTTTTTCTTATATTCTATTTTTCTGTTGAACTTCTCATTTTGTTCATGTATTGTTTTCCTGGTTTCAGTGACTTATCTGTCCGTACTATCTTACAGCTTACTGGGCTTCTTTAAAATACTTATTTTGAATTCTTTGTCTGGCAATTCATAAATCTCCATTGTTTGAAACTGGTCATTGGAAAGTTATTGTGTTCTTCTGGCTATGTCATATTTTCTTGATGTCTCCCTTCTGGTAGCCTTGCATTGATATTTGCATATTTGATTGAGTGCACCTTTCCAAGTGTTATGAACAGGCTTTGTTGGAGAAAGTCCACCTGAGGGTGGGTGCAAGGGCACTAGCAGAGTGAGGTGTGGCAGTTCTAGGTCTGGGAAGGGCCTGTGGCAAACTCCCTGTGCATCTTTGTCAGCTGAGATCAGAATTGGTGAAGATTGCAAGGGTTTTCAACAAACAAGGCTGTGGGCATGCACAGCAGCAGTAAGGGATCTTCAATGACAAAGGCTGCTAGGGACTCCCTAATGTCTTTTTCTTCCACAGGGGATGTCAGGTCTGAAGGAATCTTTCTTGATATCTGCTCTAGCTTGCAGGTTTCCTTATTGCAAGGGTGGCACTGTTTGACTGTTTGAGCTGCTGGCACCTGTGCAGTAGCCACAGAGCCAGGTTTGGAGCACAGGTGTGCATGGAGCCAGGGTCTGAAGTGCAGGTACACACGAAAGAGCCACAGTTCTGAAGTCAGGGACATGTGTGGGGTTGGGGGGGGTGACATCCCTCATCCCAGGGCAGTGTAACAGTAGCTCATTCTGGGGCAGCAAGGAGTAGCATTATCTCCTTCTCCTTGGAGTCTGTGGTAGCAATGGCTGCTGTTTACCCAGTAGTGAAAGCCGCCAGGGCCCCCTGCGAGTAAGCTGCTGGTGTTTGCTACCCAAATTCTGCATTTTACTTACATTTGATGATACCTATTAGCTTTTGCTAACATTTTAATCGCAGACTTTCTACTTTGTTTTGCTACCACACTGTTAATGCAAAGTGGTAATCATCCCTAATAAGGGGCCACTGCTGGAAAATGCAGAACAAGGCAGAGGAGGCCCTAGCATGGATCCAACCTATGGAGAACTGTCAGAACATTTGTGCTCAGCTTCCTTGGTATATTGGCTAGCAGTGTTTGACATGAGGCATTTAGTGTGGGAGCTGGCCAAAGACATATTTAGTGAGAAATACTGACCGCCAGAATAAAGCTCATGGAATAGTTCTGGTTTAGATTTCAGTAAAAACACACTCATTCAAAACTATTTGCGGGGCAAGAAATATTACAATGAATTTTTCTAGACATTCCATAGCAATACATTAAATAAGATATGCTAGGTACAACGTCGTTGCACTGAAGTTGCTGAAAATCAGGTAAAGAAAATATTCATACCACTAGATGGAATTTCAAAGGATCTTAAGAGCTGTATGAAAAAGAGCTAAAGAGGCTTGGAAAAACAAGAGGTCCCATCAGGTTGAGCGTGATGGTTGGTGTATGTGTAAATAATTATTTTTAAGTTGAACTTTTGTTTTTCAGAGATGGAGTCTCATTGTGTGGCACAGGCTGAACTCAAATTTATGTGATCCTCCTGCCTCAGCCTCCTGAGTAGCCAAGGCTACAGCTTCATGCCACTGTGCCTGGCTGGAAATAAATGTTTGAAAATGCATGCTCCAAGGATGTTCTCAAGAGAATACACAAAGGTAAAGAGGGACTCCAGGCATACATACTTTTTTCCTTTTATCCCCACTGCATTGCCCAAACCTGAGAAAACACCTTTCTAAAGCCTCTGTCTTGTTAAAACCTAGCCTCTTGGGTGTGGTCTGAAACAGTGGAACATTTCATTCTGTACTTGCAAAGAAAAATGTAACCAGGAAATATGTAACTCTGCACATTTTAATATTTACTTACTGTAGTATATAGTTAATATTTATTATTCATAATATCAGTGTACATTGTGTAAGCTTTATTCTAGGGTGTAGGTGACCACTATGTACCCGTGGTGATAGTTTCTTAGCAGAGCGCTGTGGTACTAGCACACTGGGCTGGTTACTGATAGATCTTGGGACACTGTTCCTGTTTCAGAACCACATGCAAAGCCTGCTTTGTAAAGTCCTAAAATAATGTGAGCTAGGTAAAAGTACAGCTGCCTTTGACTCTGCTAATCACATAATAACAGGACATAGTCAGTTTTAAGGGTAGAATGTCATACTTGTGAATTGCTTCACAAAAGGCCAATTGTTTCACAAAAGGCCAATTGTCTCTTTTGGGATTTGGGCCACTGTTTTAAGAAGTTTGCCTCGATGTGCATTCTAACTGCCCAGCCACAGACTGCTAATCCCACTCCACCACTGAAAGAAGACCCAGTTTAATAATTTGTATCAAAATGGGAAAGGATCACAGGCCTGTAGGTTTTTATGTGGCTCACCTCCTGCCAAAGGGATGGGAATTTGTGGATTTCTTGAAAGAAGCTGGGCATGGAAAGAAAGAAGAGAAGGCCCCAAACTGCCAACTAAGAAGTGTCGCAATATATTTGATGACAGTGCAGAGGAAAATAAAACACAAGGCATGTGGAGAAGGAAACCTAAACAGTCCAAAATTTCCACTGAGTGTTCAAGGCAAGGAGCAAACAGCTAAGAGCCATAATAGGGTGATACATACCATATGATTGAAGAGGATGAGCTACTCTTTGCCCCAGTCACCTAACTTTGGCTTCACTCCTAGAACTTGCTTAGGGTATCTCTTACAGAGTAGCTGTACTCTATTGAGTATCTATTATAATCATAGAATATTAGATCTGGAAGAGGCATTGGAGATCACCTGGTGACAAAGAGTCGGCAAGGCCTTGTGTGAATGCAATCTGTCCCATCTCTTTCTATGCATGAGTAATTTTGGAAGAATTCCAGGATTATTCTAGAGCTCCAGGCAACCCGAGGATGTCTCTTGCACCCTCACAGACCTCTTGCTTGTTCTTTTTTCTTTCCTTTTTTTTTATATGTAACTTTTATTTTAAGTTCAGGGGTACATGTGCAGGTTTGTTATATAGGTAGAGTTGTGTCATGGAGGTTGGTTGTACAGATTATTTCATCACCCAGGTATTAAGCCTGGTACCCATTAATTATTTTTCCCAATCCTCTCCCTCTTATCAGCCTCCACCCTCTGGTAGGCCCCAGTGTGTGTTGTTCCCCTCTATGTGTCCATGTGTTCCCATCATTTAGCTCCCAGTTATAAGTGAGGACATGTGGTATCTGGTTTTCTGTTCCTGTGTTAGTTTACTAAGGATAATGGCCTCCAGCTCTGTATTAGTCTGTTCTCACATTGCTATGAATAAATACCTGAGACTGGGTAATTTATGAAAAGGAAAGGGGTTTAACTGACTTAAAGTTCCATATGAATGGAGAGGCCTCAGGAAATTTACAATCATGGCAGAAGGCAAAGAAGAAGAAGGCACCTTCTTCATAGGGCAGAAGGACGGAGTGAGTGCAAGCAGGGGAAATGCCAGATGCTTATAAAACCACCATATCTCATGAGAATCACTCATTATCATGAGAACAGCATGGGGGAAACTGCTCCCATGATCCAGTTACCTCCACCTGGTCACACCCTTGACATATGGGGATTACAAGTCAAGATGAGATTTTGGGTGTGGACATAGCCAAACCATACCGAGCTCCATGCATGTTCTACCAAAGGATATCAGCTTATTCTTTTTCATGGCTGCATAGTATTCCATCATTTTTTTTTCGAGTTCTCACTCTGCTGTCCAGGCTGGAGTGCAGTGGCACCATCATGGCTCACTGCATCCTTGACTTTCCAGACTCAAGTGATCCTCCCACCTCAGCCTCCTGAGTAGCTGGGCCACAGACGTGCACCATCAAGCCCAGCTAATTTTTGTATTTTTTGTAGAGACAGGGTTTCACCATGTTGTCCAGGCAGCTCTCAAATTCCTGGGCTAAAGTGCTCCTCCTGCTTCAGCCTCCCAAAGTGCTGGGATTCCAGGTGTGAGCCCCTGTCCCCAGCTCCCATGCTTGTTCTGATCTACTGCTACTATGAATGAGAGAGTCTCTGTGGGACATTTTCCTTCTCCAACAGGAGAAGGATATTTCCTTACCCCAAATATCCTTCCAGGAATTGAGGCACAACTGACCTCATCATTCTCTCAAACCTTTTGGGAGGCCTAATATCTGCTCCTTTTGAATCGAGACCCTATTGAAGGTGGGGGTAGATCAAAGAACTTTCTCAGGCACTTAACCAGAATGCTCCTTGCTTTCCAGCAGAATTCTCTTTCTTCTCAGACCATGGAATAGTTAACCTGTCTAGGGCAAAAACGAACTGGCTCTTCTATCATCAAATATATGTCTCACATCTATTATTTATTATATAAATTTCAAGGTTTTACACTAAAGTAAAACTCAGGATTTTGTGATTCAAAATATTTGTTCTCAAATTATTGCTCTTGCCATATGTTTTTTAAAGCCCAGTTTGAAATTTGAGAACTCAGAATTGACACTTTTTCTGCCTCTGCCTGAGGCAGAGAGTCCAGGGTGGCTTCACCAAAATGTGGAGACCAGAATACGTGGGTTCACATTTCAAAATCTTATTGGCCACAATTTATTGCATTGTACAAATGTTAAGAGTAGGCTCAATGGGTGTTCTATCTGGAGGAATATGCGATGGACAAGATCTTTGGCCAAACCATAATTCCAGAAATGGAGTGGATGAGCCAGGCCCTGCTGATGGTGGACCCAGTGGACTCCAGGAACCTAGTCGAAATCACTGTTTTTGGATGACCCTGTGTACAGAATTGGGTAAAGAGCTTGCTCCCATGCCTGGCATGGTTTCACCAAAAACATCATGCCTGAACTGTGAAGAAAAAACACCTTGAGAAGAATGTGAAGGCCTGTGCTTCAGGCCCCCATGCTCCCCAGCATCTTTTTGCTTAAGACAATATAACTATTGTCAGGAAGAGTTTGAGAACTTTCCTGCTTTTGCTGCTGAAGTTGAAGAGAAGCAAGTACAGCATTCCTAAATCGCTGCTTTCCTTTTTCCTGTGTCTTGATGGATAGTGGTTTATTTTTTTGCAAGAGAGTTTAAAGAACTAATAAAGAAATGACTATTTTGTCCAATGGTATAAAGATCTTTGCACACTAAAAATAAGGCAAATTTATAAAAGATTAAAAAAAGAGTAGACTAAATGGACTAATTTCTCCATAAAGAATGTAATGGCTCCAGCTAGTAAAGGGATGCTAACTGGAAGGAATTAGGCCTGAGACAGAACAAATATTTGCCTGCTTCCAAAATATTCTTAATTCTTCTCAGCCCCATATTCACCCTGGATTTATCTTCTGGTGTATGCAACAAATCACTACGTTAGCAGATTATATGATATAGTTTGGATCTGTGTCCCCACCCAAATCTCATGTCGAATCGTAATCCCCAATGTTGGAGGGGTGCCTGGTGAGAGATGATTGGATCTTGGGGGTGGGTTTCTCACGAATGGCCTAACATCATCCCCTTGGTGCTGTTCTCATGATAGTGAGTGAGTTATCCTGAGATCTGGTTGTCTGAAAGTGTGTAGCACCTGCACTCTCTCTCTCTATTATTCCTGCCATGTAAGACGAATCTACTCCCCCTTGGCCTTCTCCCATGGTTGTAAGTTTCTTGAAGCTTCCCCAGAAACTGAGCAGATGCTGGCATCATGCTTCCTGTATAGCTTGTGGAATTGCGAGCCAATTAAACCTCTTTTCTTTATAAATTATCCTATCTCAGGTGTTTCTTTATAGCAATGCAAAAATGGACTAATACATTATATAATAAAAAATGTATTATCTCACAGTTTTCACTGGTCAAGAGTCTGGGTACAGCTTAGCTCGGTCCCCTCCCCAGGGTCCTACAAGTGTGAAAGCAGAATGTCAGCCTGGGCTGTGGTCTGATAGGAACTTTTGAGCTCACGTTCAAGCCCACAGGTTGCTGGTAAAATTCAGTTTCTTGCTTGTTGGACTAAGGCCCTCAGCTCGCCCATCAGACCCTACCTCTGGCCCTGTCCGCATATGGCAACTTGCTTCTGCAAGGCCAGCTTCTCTGCTGTTTCAGATCTCTCTGGCTTTTTCGATCTCTGGCTGCTAGACTGTCTTTTAAAGAGATCTCCTGATTAGGTCAGGCCCACCCAGGATCGTTTCCCTTTTAATGAACTTAAAGTCAATTGGTCAAGGACTTTAATTATATTAAACTATCCTCTTACCCTTGCCATTGAACTACTCAGTCATGGAGGTGATGCCTCACCAGATTCACAGGTCCTGCCCACATGCAAAGTGACGAGAGGCAGAAATCTCCAAGGCTGTCTTAGAATTCGGTTTTCCACACCTTCCCAGGTCTCATCCTTGCTGGTGGCATTTTAACCTCATACTTTGTCCTCATCTCAACATTCACCCCACCCATGGCTCAGCAGAAGCCGCTGCTTGAGGACATTTCTTCCTTTGAAGACACAAACATGAGCTGATTCTATTCTTGGTCTTGAGTTTTCTTTATTTTTGAGAATTGTTATAAAAACAGAGTTTCACTACGTTTGGGGACTCCTGTTTTTTAGAACAAAGAAGAGATTATATTTAGCTAAATGCCTAACCTGGACTTCAAAAGGGAAGAGGGGACCATATCTTATTTGAGTTTATGCACACCAAAGGCTAAAGCAATTTTGCACGTGATCTTGTCTTACTTCTCATGTTGGGCTAGTTGTCATTACTTTTTACCTTTATTTGTTTATTTTCCATTGCACAATGACTCAGCAAGTGAGAATACTGTCAGAATGTCAGCCTGTGACACATTTGGAGGTCAGACTCTTGACATTATGGAAAGTTCATGACCGCTTCTCAGCAAATTTCCCAGAAGAAACCTTCTGAACTCCTGCTCCTCATTCTTGAGAAATGTAAATGTTTTGTAAAATAGTTTTAGATTGTGTCATGGTTGTCAATGGCTCATAAAATTCATGCAGGATGGCTATTTTACAACATTCTCCGCTTCACCTGTTTCTGACTAAAATGGTTTGGGATGGTGTCACTGAGAGACCTGATATCCCTTAAAGCTGGGAAAACAATACATTCTCCTAGACTGGAGTGTGTGAGTAAATGAGATGAACTTTAAATTTCTTCTGGAACCTAAAGCTGTATCTAGAATTATGCTGTTGCAGATACAAAACTAATTATGTCCTGAAAGAAATTATGATTGTGTCATGGTACTAAAGAAGCTGGTGTGAAAGATACCAGCCAGTGGCCTGTTTGGGTATTTTATTTATTTAGCATCAAGTGCCTAAATATTGCAAAATATCCTTATCTGCTTCTGCATCTATATCTGTATCTGTTGCCAACCTAAAATATCTTACAGAGAAAGCATCGTCTGAGTGGCTTGGGTTGCAGTTTGAAAGACAATTAGCAGTTTCTTTGGAGCCAAGAAGATTTCAAAGAAAATAATGGCTCCAAATACTCACATGTGGTCTCCCACACATATTTTTTCCTTTATCAGCTAAGTACATGATCATTGCCAGTGAAAATGCTCTTTGCTGCCAAGGTAAGTTCAACGAATGTCGCTACTCTGCTCATTCTTTCCTTTGAGATTGTAACTGTGGTGAAATATATAAAGACAACATCTATTAATCCTCCACCATTAAAATTAGTCAATTACCTACTTTCAAGATTAATAGGTTTCCTTTTTTCAACGGGGAAGAACTTGGATTTTGTGACTGTGTGGCTGACATGGCAGCTCAATAAGTTGGCAACAAAAATACTCGCCTTATGAACAAGATATGTCTGTCTTTATTAGTATTAACTAGAATGGTAGCCTTGACAATACCTAAAACCTGGACTAATGTCTAGACATCGCTCTCATGACCAGGCATAGCATGCAAATTTCTCGCCATTAAAATTATTTACATGAATTTAAAAAGATCTCTAAGCTTCTCTCTAATACCTATAAAGGGTGTCGGAACAGTATCCTTCCAAATATTACATTATATTTATCTATGTCTTTAAATCAACAAACATTTTTATTATTATTAAAGCAATGCACACTCAAGATAAAATTTTCAAATAGTAAGATGCAAAAAAAAAATATTCACTACTTCTCAAATTCCTCTGTTCCACTACCCAGAAGCAGTCACGGTTAACTGTGTTTCTTTGCAGAAATAAAGGTCTCTCTAGCTCTCTCTCTCTCCTTCTTTCTTTCTCTCTCTGTCTCACACACACACACACATGCACTGCACTCACATAAATAGTATCATATGTTTACAAGTCAAAACTCATCAGATAAGTTGTCCCTATTCATGACTCCTTTGAATGTTTCACTAAAATTAAATCGACTTATTTAAATTCCAGGACTTCTCAATTTCATCCTGGTAAAGAATATATATTCATTCAGTACAAAAATTCAGGATCATCTGAGGTTATATCCATCAAGTTGAGATATTCCAAAGCACAGTTTAAAACCTCAAAATTAAATCATGTATACAGTTTA
This sequence comes from Pan troglodytes, assembly GCF_028858775.2. Classification (NCBI taxonomy): domain Eukaryota; kingdom Metazoa; phylum Chordata; class Mammalia; order Primates; family Hominidae; genus Pan; species Pan troglodytes. The sequence goes on from NC_072406.2 coordinate 21,575,867, forward strand.
TCCCTGAACACTTAATCATGTCTGTTTACAAATATTGTTATCAATAATTTTAGTTTGCTAAAATCTAAATTGTAAATTTTTTTTGTTGCTTGATTTGCTTAAAGTTCTCCAACTGATTTGGAATAAAATGTAACCAAAATTTAGATGAGTAATTTATGAAAAGTTCAATACAATTGTAGAACACTTAGGTTGATTTATGAAGTGATTCTTAAAAGACTCAAACATTTTGAGAATCCTATAGTGATGGCAGCAATAAAGATCAAGGATTTACTGCCATGCTAAACTCTGTGTGTGTGTGTGTGTGTGTGTGTGTGTGTGTGTGTATGTGTGTGATCAACAACAGCTTCAACAGAAAAAAAGTTTTATTATTGCGTAATTTTGTAAAAGCCTTTGTAAATTTTAAGAAGTATGGCTTACATTTCATTTGGTAGAATATCATTGATATTGTTAATTTAGTAGGAACATAACTTTTAAAATTATAGATTTCTTAATTTAGTAAGGACATTACTTTTATCGTATTATACTTCACCAAAGTTATTTGCTCTTTAGTTTTGAACTTTTCAACTGAAATTATAATGACATTTATAACAGTATGAAATGTTTTGCCACAAACAATATAACTTCCATCTATAAACGTCTAGAAAAAATGAACTAATTTTCAAATTAACTGACTTTTATTTGAACAACTTACGATGCTGGTATACCAGTTTTATTGTTTAAGTTCTTTTTTTTTGCAAGCGGATCCAAAGTATTAATAGTTATCACTTTTGTACATGTCCAAGAAAACGTGGAATTCAAAATGAGCACAATTAATTTGGAAAAAGTTATCTGATCTAAATGAAAAGTCATGCTTCTCAGAGGGGTATAAAGGCTTACTTCCTGAAAGAGCACATATGAAGCCTCTGTCTTAAACACAGTCTTTCCCACCTAACTTCCAACAGTTGAAATACCTGTTGGTGCTTCTTCACAGAGTGGTGTCTTCTGTGTTTCCCATAACCATTTTATAGTGATATTACTGTGGCGATAAGAAGATGGTAGGTACTTTGAATCATTTTGTGCCAATTACACATGTATCATCAACTTCTTTTGATAGATAGAAATTCAGTCATTCATTTTTCATGAAATATGCTCTTTCATATTTTGAACCCATTACTGCCCAAAGGGTTTATTGCAAAATATACAAGTATAGTCAAACAATAAAGAGAATCAATAATAATAGATCTACACATGGTATTATCTGAGATGATGGCAGAAGTTGGAAGTATAAAGTAGAGATCTAGCTAATCTACCCTGACTAATTGTATTTCCACTAATATTACAAATACATTGGAAATGAAAACATCTGAGACAAATGCTAAGCCATTCAGGATTCCAGGACAACAGCCATGACCCAGGACTGCCCTAGGCAAACTGAAATGCATGGTTACTATACCTACAGTGGATGCCTATTGGTTTGTCTCCTGCTGATCTGTTTTCTTATTTTAGTAATAGTGCCTTAATTTCTTTTTCAGGGAGCTGTACTTTTTCAGTCTAAGCTCATGTGTTTTAGGTCATGGTAAATGTACTCAATGACTTCAGGGACAGGTACATAATCCAGGAGAGAGCCAATTAGAATGCTGAATCTCTTGACCTCAAAGATTGGTTCAAAAATAGGAATGTGACCAAGGCCAGGTCAATCCATGCCCTCTGATAGGGAAGTGGTTGGCTGCGACAACCAAAAATGGAGCACTGCCTTCTTCTGGGAATGCAGGTGCCAAGCAACATGGACGCCTAGGACTTCAGATGGCTGTGTTTGTAGCTCAGTGGGAACAGCCTGCCCAAGAATAAAACCCAAGCAGAGAAAAGTAGAAGCTGAGAGATGTAGGACTAAATGGAATAAAATAAAATCCCCAAAACCAAGAATTGCTGAAAACAATGTTTCTTTTGATTCTCCTAGTTACAGGAGACAATAAATTTTACTACTACCCATTTCAAAGCTAGTTTAAATTGTATTTTAATCACTTAAAACCAAACCAACAGAAGCCAGTCTGATATAAACGTAAGAGTGGCTATACTGATGTCATCCACACAAGAATAACCAGGTAATTTAGTTTGTATTTATGGAAAAACTACCCGGTTCTTGTAGGCAGGAAGAGTTGGGAGGGGAAGACTCTGTGTGTCTGGGGAGGAGTAAATGGGAGAGATGTTAAATTTGATTATGGGATAGCACCTTGAGTCAGAGGATGGGTAGGCAATAAAACTTATTTTTTTCATTATGGTGATTTGTATCCTAAAAGAATGGCTTAATAATAGAGTACCAATTGTTTAAACTGAGAATGGGTTATTTTTGAAACATAAATTAAAGACAAATAAACAGCTAAAAGATATCCATCCCCCTGCCCCACCAAAGGAAAAAACAATGTACTCAATAACAATGAAAAAAATGGAGGAGGTATTAGAGGTTTTCAATTAAGATGTGCCTAGGTTAATACAGATGTTAATGCAGTTGTGTTTTTTAAACCTGAACAACAGGGATAGTGAAGAGTGGGCTTGACTTCTTGAGAATATTCTTTTAGAGAATGAAAGAAAAAAGCATAAGAGAACTTCCTTGTGGGTGAAGAGCAACTGTCCCCTTTAAAAGGCTTATGAAAGTAAACTATAACAATGATAGATATTTTAAAACTTCTATTATTTTATTTCTGTGATACTTTAAATAAGGAAATGTTGGGAGCAATGTAATTCCTGAATGAAGAAAAATCATTCAATAAATTATAGTACCTCCCTAGACTAAAATACTAAAACTCTTTTTTTAAGGAGAAAAATTAATGACACAGCAAATGTATATAATACAATGTTAAATTAAAATAATTAGGTCCAAAATATGTAAATATGTTTGATTTTCATGAGAAATAATTATTAGTAAGTTTAGAGTCCACCTCTGAAAGGTGAGATACTTGGTGGTTTTTCTTTCCTAATTATAATTTTTCTATATTTCATATTTTCTACAATAGCAGCAAAAATAAATTTTTAGAAATAAATCTAAAAAAAAAACCTCATGAACTCCAATTCTTAAATGGCTCCAAGGAAGACTATTTAATTATCTTCTTCTGAGTTCATTCCAAATGTCTTATAATATTTCTAATCTGGTGAGAAGGAGGCAAAAAGAAATTCAGAATATCTTTAAATGCAAGACGAGGTGGCATATCGAGACCATGATGAGGATTAATCAAACCATAAATGGCTACAACGGGAGTTATGGAGCCCCTGGTTGCCTGCCTTGTGGGGTTCAGGGACCAGCAGCAGTGGGCTCACCTAGGAGCCTGTTAGAAATGATGAAACTGGTCCCAACTCAGACCCATCAAATGAGAATCTGCATTTTAACAAGAGCCCCAAGCGATGTGTAAAACATACATTTGGAGACCACTGATGTAGAACTTTGGGTTGTAGGAATTTAGTCGGCCTGTTTTATGCTGCCCTGGGGGTTGCATTGTTAGGACAGGCACTGTAAGTCACAGCTATTTTATTTTTCTATAGCCATCCATGGAAGATTAAAAACAAGTGCAAGTAATTGTTTCTCAACTCTTTTCTACGTTGAGTTATTCTCGATTGAATGTTCATAATTTCAGATGATTCCGCTTGGAATGTTACCAGAGAAGAATCTCTCTTGTCATTTAATGTCTTCATTCCAAACAGGTGTTTTCTCTGTTTAGTTCTGCTATGCAAAATCAAGAACTTCCCGTAAGGGAAAACACAGTGACAAAACTCATTGCAAAATTAGTTTGCTTCCAAGCTACCATGCTGCTTAATCTCACAGGCTGGAATTCCAGCAATGCTGTCTTCATGATTTTGTTAGTATTAGAAGCATACCTTTGTTTTGTTTTGTTTTGTTTTGCTTTGCTTCATTTTTGCCCCATCCTGAACACAAAGTTGGGTTATACTGGCAGTTGTCATAATAGCTCATTACACCCCTATTTGGCCAAGGATATGGGTTAAGGAATAAATCAGAGTCTTGATGGTTCAGTTCGTGCCACTTCTGGCTATTAGACGTGTGTCACTGAGCAAAGTTCCAATCAAAGCTGGTGGGGAGGCAGCGAGGGGTCACAGAGCATGCCTGTGCCTAATTGCCGGGCGGCTGACTAAAGGAAGTTTGTAATAAAAGGCCGTTAACTACCGGCCTTTCCAATCAGTGAAGCAAGAATACTAAGAAATTATGTTTATCAACTAACAATTTGAAGGAAAAGCCTTAATGTAAATTTTTTTTCATTCTCCACCCCTCATCCTAAAAAGAAACAAACAAACAAAACAAACAAACAAAAACACAACCAATCAAACAGCCAAAAACCCCATAGAACACACAGTCAGTTTAATCTTAAATCAGTTAGTATAGAATTCACAAAATCTACCTTTTACAGGGTAAAGGATAGGGAGGTTTTTTTCTGAACATTAAAATGTTCTTCCCTAAAGAAACTTGTATAACCCACCCAATTTCTTTTAAATATGAATTTGTGAAGGAAGATTATTACCATATTTATTTAAAAATGTACTTGTTATAGAAGAAATTAATTCTGTAAATCAAGCCTAATTAACCATTATATAACATATAAAATATCTCTTCAGTAGATTTCCTGGGCACTTTCTCATCAAGTCTTCTCTGTATTGATATCCTTTCTACTTTTCTGTCTCCCCCAACCCAAAACTGTTGGGAGAAAAAGATTGAATGTTGGTTTTAGACACAGTGGTATCTGAGGTTATTATTCTTAACTGCTAGGTCACTTGATGTTGTAGCTATGAACCTCAGCTCCATTAGTACGCAGCTGGGCTGGAGCTGACCAGCCGTGGACAGAGAAAGGCCAGCTCTTGTGGCAGCCTCGTGAAATGCTGGCTGTCATTTTACCCTTTGACATAAGTGAATAACTGTTCAAAGTTTGATGGACTTCTGGCTAATCTTATTTATTAACCAAATTGTAGTTGTTATTTTCCTTTCAGAGTTTATTAGGGAATTCTAATAGTATTTATAGCATCCTTTTCCTAAAAGCAACAGCAAAACAATTCAAAGGCACATACATAGGAAGTTTTGTTTTCAATTTTGGGGCTTCAAGCGTCTGACCTCCTAAATGTGTTCTGTGAGCTGTTATGTGTTCATGAACCACAGATAAACAACCTCTCGTTGTTAAAACAATTAGAGGGAAGGAAGACTAAGATGTGGGACCCTAGGACAAATATCTACAGACATATTTTTCTGCTCATATAGCTCCATTGTTAATAAAATGTTTTTTAAAAATATAATAAGCCTGGGAATGGTGGCTCACGCCTCTAATACCACCACTTTGGGGGACCAAGGCAGGTGGATCACCTGAGGTCAGGAGTTTGAGACCAACCTGGCCAACATGGTGAAACCCTGTCTCTACTAAAAACACAGAAATTAGCTGGGTTTGGTGGTGTGTGCTTATAATCCCAGCTACTAGGGAGGCTGAGGCAGGAGAATCGCTTGAACCTGGGAGGCAGAGGTTGCCCTGAACCGAGATTGCACCATTGCACTCCAGTCAGCACTTAACCCCAATCACCACAGCACTTTCACATGGTTACAATTACCAGCATATAACAATCTTAAAAAAAACATTGCTTTAGCTGAAATCTTAGTTTGATTTCACAGAGGCAATTTGTAACAGGACAATTAAACAATGACATCTGTGCCCTAAAAGTCAAAGCATTGTTTAGTAGTGAAAGCAGTTTGACACAGGTACATACACAATATGCTGTATAACTGAAGGCACGTCTTAATTCCTTTCTGCATTAATTTATTTTTTTGTTTTGAGCACTTAACCCAGCAGCACAGTCTGGTGGACGCGCTAGGAGGGTCTTCTCTTACTGGGAAAGAAGCTTGCATTCCTACCATGGGGGACTCTGTCTAAGGCGAAGAACTCTATCTGATGAATATATTTACAGAATTATCACTACACAGACATATAAAGAGTAATGTGTATAATCGCTTCAAAATAAGTTCTTACTAGAATCCAATTAAACTAACCTCGCTGGTACCTCTTCTCCCACCTTGCTTTCAACTTTCCTTGCCCTTCTATTTCCATCTCAATTTAGAAAGAAAAAAAAACACAAAAAAGGAAGAATAAATAAGAAAATAATCTTTGGCCTGTGGGGATATTTTATCCATCTCTTCTAAGGGATGGACTTTTATGCAGAGAGAGAATCTTTGGCAGTTGCTTATAGAATATGCATGTCTTGAAGACAGTAACCATATTTTTCACTTGAAGGGAATAATCATAGATATATGTTGAAGAATAATGTAAAATAATTTCTTGGTGTAACAACTACAACAAATGCTTACATAGCACTAAGAATCACATACTTTTCTAAATGCTTTACATATATAGTGCAACCAATGCAAAATTGTGGATTAGCCCTTGAAATATAGAGGGTTATGTTAGAAGAGAGTTTCTAATGAGAAGACCAGTTCTAGCAAGGCTGTGTGATCAGGCCAAAGACTTTAAACTTCATCAAATTCTGGAATTATTATTATTATTATTATTTCTTTTTTTGAGATGGAGTCTCACTCTGTTGCCCAGGCTGGAGTGCAGTGGTGCAATCTCGGCTCACTGTAACCTCCTCTGCCTCCTGGGCTCAAGCGATTCTCCTGACTCAGCTTCCCGAGTAGCTGGGACTACAAGCGCTTGCCACCATGCCCGGCTAATTTTTTGTATTTTTTGTAGAGACATGGTTTCACCGTGTTAGCTAAGATGGTCTTGATCTCCTGACCGCGTGATCTGCCCGCCTCAGCCTCCCAAAGTGTTGGGATTATAGGCGTGAGCCAGCGCACCCAGCCTCTGGAATTATTCTAACTAGAGCAGTGATTTGACAGTATGCCCTTTGGAAATAGCTCCCTGGCTGCTCTGTGGGAGGCACTGGGTCTGGAGGTAGGGAGAAGACTGTGTGTGTGGAAGGAGGCTGAAGGAATTCAGGTGGAAGAGGGGAGATATAGATGACTGGGGGTGAGATGTGTACATATGTGGGTATTCAGGGGGAAATTCAGGACAGATGTCATATTTTTGGCAAGTATAACTGGGCAAAAGCCAGTTACCTACAGAGGTGAGATGGATGGTGAAATGACCGAGGCTGACAGGGCAGGACTCTGGTAACTGAAGAATCCCTGTCTAACAGAAGGCAGACAATGTTCTGAGCCTGCTGGATGTTGACATGGGAGATTTGGGGTCCAGGCTGGATGGATTTTTGCAAAGAACTGGAATATGGATTTTTCTGTAAGATGTTCTTCTTGTTGTTGCTTTTAAAATATTGACAGCTAATTCAAAAGTTTTATATAACATTAAGTTAGCCAAATAAAACACAGGGGCAGCTTGAATTGGACTGGAGTGTCACAGTTTGTTGTTGTTTTTTTCCCCAAATCTCTGGGGTAGTTGCTGGTATTACTAAGAAAGCAAGCAGGGACAAAAATAACTACATAGGTGTGTTTTTGTTTTCTCTCTGACTTACCCTATTTTCTGGGCCTGAAGGCATTAGCATATACTTAATTTAGTATGCATCTGTGTCAGGCACTGTGATAATCACTTCAGTTGCATTAGCAAAGCATGAGCTTAAAAAACCTTCCAACAGAACATCCACTCAATTATTTATTGGTTCTGCCAGGAGTCTAGAGCCTAGATAAAAATTTTCCAATATTATTCTTCTATACAGTTTACATCTACATGATTCTCAGGAAAAAATGCATTATGTGGATATGTGTTTGAGTGTGCTGGAGAGTGGGAAGATCTTAAACAAGTCTTGAGTCTTTATTGAGCAGGAGCTAAATTTAGCAAGAATTTATACCTACTCAAAGGTTTGGAGGATTACCAAGATGGTGGACAGGGAGCATTGGGGAATTTAGCGTCTGACTTATTCTGGTTCTTCATAAAAATATGTTTATTAACCGTTACTGGAAAAAACATAACTTTACGTTCATTTTCTTTAATGTCCTGTCTCATGTCTTGTAGCAAAAGGAATTTAATAATCCAAATGGGAAACTTCCATTACGGCTTGTGGGAGAGTGTTGAGTATTATTTTGAGAGAAATAGGACTTTTGTTGCAATATAATTACAAAGCAGAAGTGTGACATCTGTATCCATATGACATGAGAATTCTCTTGATCAATGATTGAAACGTCTAAACCTGAAATAGTAAGGCAAGTTTTAATTATTTTAAAAGATGACAAGATGATCCTTCTTTGTATTGTATTATTTCCAAACAAACTTTTGACATGCCCGAAGGGATAAATACACAGATTTCAGTTTAGGCATTTCATTAGCCAAGCAGGTGATAAACTCACAGTATATATTACATTTTTTTTCACTGTTGGTAGGAAACATTAGTCTTCGGAATAGAAAGATGAAAGCGAAATAAAAATAATGGTAATCAAAAGCACAAGTTAGCAATATACCTTTTTCACTTTTCTCTGCTTGTTCAATTTTGGATAATCTATTGATCTGTGGCCACCAGGAACACATTGCCTGAGGGCCGCCAGAAGCAATATGGAGTGTGGAAAAGTATTAGGGTTAGGCTAACCTGGGTTTAGACCAGTGATCTGCCATTTTCCAACTGTTTGGTCTTGAGCAAGACATTCAGCAATAAATCATACCACCTCACAGGATTGTAGTGAGGGCTGGACATGATAAGTATTCAAGGCTTAAAATATCAGTCGGGATTAATTAATGATAGTCATTCCTATTATTGTTATGATTATGATTTAGGGAACGACCCTTCAACACCTTTTTGAAAACTGATGTATTGGATTTGACCAGTGCTCCTGTGAATGACCTCAAAAATTTAAAAATCTTTAAAAGTCATTTGAAAATCAGAGATATGACTTTTTATCTGTTTTTTATTTTTTGTGGTTTAACTGTATTTTAATTTTATGCCTTTGGTTTTTATAATTTTGAAAACTTGAATAACTGTATAAACTATGAGATCAAAATAAGTAGTCTGTATTTAATGAGCATGTTAGTCTGGCTGTAAATAAGTTTAGGAGTGGACATTGAGATTAAAATCTCCATTTTACTATTACACAGGTGACTTACAAGAAGATTTCATTGTTGAGGAAACCAACTGGATAAAAAACTTACCTCCTGATGGTTTTGCAAAGTGAATAAAAATGTTGGTTCACCTCCTATTAGGAAACATTTAAATTGTGATCTCTCTAAATATTTTATTTTCTACATATTTATGGGTGTTTCAATAACTTTATATGTAACATGATTTCAATAGAATCATGTCAAATATATATGTTTATATTTAAGATTGTTCAAAGGAGGGAAATTTGTTTATGTAGTAAAGAGCTAACTGCTAGTTAAAGAAGACATATATCTTTGACATAAATGGTAAGCAGAGCAATAAAGTTCTTATGTACAAAATTGGAAAGTCAATTACAGTGTCAGAATAATCTGTTTTAAATAAACAGTAATTATGGAGATACTTCTCTATTTCTACAAATTGGCTTGCATGGATTTCATTTTTTTACCTAATTGTAATTTCTAGATGTATGTTACTGATGATATAATCCCATGCTTTACAATGTGTACTAGGTTACCTTTTTTTGCTATTGTCATTTGTAAGCAGCATCAGGGTCAAAGTCTGACCCTCATTTTGCATAGGTGAATCCCCAGGAAATTTTACTATCCTGAGGGCATCATTTTGTCCTTGAAGCAACATCAAAGTAAATGCGCTTTATTATAGCATGAAAGGTACGTCTTTACACTCCAAAAAAATATGTTCTAAGAATGTCAGTGGTAAAGATGAATTACCTATTCTGAATCTCTGTTCTCTGGAGCCTTTATAACATTTCAGAAGAACTGAAATGATTATAAATTTGAAATGAGTGATATCAAACTTCTTAATTTTGGCTATCATTACAATCTATTCAGTTGATTATGTGGCGGCCTTCGTTGATTTATCAGGCAAGAAACCTGAAGAAGAAAACCTTTCTTCTTATTTTAAATAAAATGCATGAATATAATTTTGAGATACCCCATAGTTGTTTTATTTTTATTGCTATCCAAACGAGAAAAGTTAATGTGTATGGTCATATTATTATGAACTCACAGATATTAAGTAGATGGCTAGAACAACCAATTTAATTTTACTGGTTTATGTTAAAATGTCTTTCCACCAGGAGTTTTCAGTAATACAAAGAAAGGAAGAAGGAAAGAAGGAAGAAAAAAAGGATGAAAAGAAGAAAGGAAGGAATAAAGGAGGAAAGATTAGTTTTATTTTAATCATTCAGTTATGTATAATGGATAGAGGCATTTCATTATAAATAAAAACCTCAGTGGGATTAACTAGAAATGCATATGCAGGGCCTAAAGAAAGGAAAACGGGGCAACATGTGCAGGTTAAGCTGCTATTGCAAGTAACTTTTCAGCTTTTATAATTTTCAAATAATTTATTATTCTCAAATAAATAACTCAGGAAGGCATTTTCCCTGAAATGAACATTTATTCTAAAGCATTATAGTGTATCAAAGAGATCTCATATTTCATGTCAGAAAATGCTTTCATATAGCATAAATAAGTGTGTGTGTGTATCAGTGTCATTTATAGTTGAAAGGTATAGTTATTATAGTTATTATATTTTGGATATTTAATATAAAGATGTTTATGTGTGTGTGTGCACATGTGTGAAATGTTTGTTAGCTGTAGGTAGGTACAGCACTGCTTGTGTGAAAGTCGGGTGAGTAGAAGAGTCTAAGATACATTTGATTCAGCTTAAGAACTGGTTTAATCCAGCATGTGAAGAACTAACATAAGAAAACAAAACAAAAAAATGCTGGGCTCAGTGGCTCACACCTGTAATCCTAGCACTTTGAAAGGCTGAGGTGGGAGGATAGCTTGAGGTCAGCCATTTCAGAGCAGCATGGGCAAGTGATACCTCTGTCTCTACAAAATAAAAAATAGTCAGGTGTGGTGGTGTGCACCTGTAGTCCCAGCTACTTGGGAGGTTGAGGCAGGGGGATCACTGGAGCCTAAGAGTTTGAGGCCGCAGTGAGCTATGATCACACCACTGCACTCCAACCTGGGTAACAGAGTGAGACTCTGCCTCTAAATAAAATAAAAAATAATAAAAAGGAAAAAAAAGCAGTATAGGTATTAAAAAAAGAATTAAGTAATGCCAGGAGCAGGGAGGGATAACTATTATAGTAACTGCTAGTTAATAGAAGAGTGAACACAGGGACATTTCCATGAAGCGACAACCCAGAGAGCATCACTCTTTAGGTATCTGGAGTCTGCCAAGGGTGAGATCCAGATGCACTTAAGGCAAGTCCTACAAAACACAGGCAGAACGAGGTCTTCATTGTGCTGGAGAGCTGAGAGATGGGATGTCAGATAGGATTTGAAGGAAAGCAGGGGCCTCCCTTGGACGAGAATTGGTGACTTCGGAGAAGCCAGTCAGACAGTGAGAGCACTAGGTTGGAAGAGATGAGCTTAGGGGAATAGAATAATGCCTGGCATCAAGTACTCATCTAGTTTTATTTCCTAAATTGCTGAGTTTTTTGTTTGTTTTTCTTTTTAGAGAGACAGTCTCACTCTGTCATCCAGGCTGGAGTGCAGTGGTGCAATCTCGGCTCACTGCAACCCCCACCTCCCAGGTTCAAGCAATTCTCCTGCCTCAGCTTCCCAAGTAGCTGTGATTACAGACGCGCACCACCACGCCGGGTGCGTTGTTCATGCCTGTAATCCCAGCACTTTGGGAGGCAGATCACGAGGTCAGGAGTTTGAGACTAGCCTGGCCAACATGATGTGTTCCTCTACTACCCTCTCATGTATCCCCCTAACCAGCCTGTCTGCAGCTCCAAGTTACTCCCATTGAAGTTGGTGTTCACAACACCGTTTGTGATGCAGTTGACATCTCACTGCGGAGATGTGGTGCATGAGAATTGAGGGGCAAAAATGCATCTCAAAGACCAAGTATTAAGAGAGTCTTCTGCCTTGACACCTGGCAGCAGCAGAAATGACAAGTGGTTAAAAAAAAAAAAAAAAAAAAAAAAAAAAAAAAGCCTTTTTCCCAGGCACTGGTTTCTTTTTTTGCAGCAATAACTATTTGGCTAAGCTAAAACATGTCTCTGGGTACATTAATGTTTCAGCTTACATTCTATGGCTACTGCTTTCCATGGCCCAATTGTGTGATGCTTAGTTTTCTTTATTAGGGTTTAGAAAACCAGTGGGAGAAATCTATGGCTTACAACACCAATTAATTTTGTTAAAATAATCTTTCAGATGTAAACTGGCTTTGCTAGTGAATAACCTTGGTATAATATCTCTGGGCTTTGGATTCTCGTCTGTAAAGTGGAAATAATATTTACCTTACAGATATATTGTAAGGAATTAATGAGATAAGTAAAGCACCTATCTTAATTTCTGGCATATGGCAAACAGATAATAAATGGTAGCAATTGTTATTATTAAGATTGAGTATATGGTAAGTGGATTGATTTATTCCGTTAGTTAACTGTTTCCCAAAATAAAATTTTTAAATTGGGAATAATAGATAAAGTCTACCTGGAATAATAGATAAAGTTTATCCAGAACCTTCTCTATAACAGAACATCATTCTATTCTGGATTTCACAATTTTTAAAAAGATCAAAAAGGTTTAATTAGATCCCATTTGTCTATTTTGGCTTTTGTTGCCATTGCTTTTGGTGTTTTAGTCCTGAAGTCCTTGCCCATGCCTATGTCCTGAATGGTATTGCCTAGGTTTTCTCCTAGGGTTTTTATGGTTTTATGTCTAATATTTAAGTCTTTAATCCATCTTGAATTAATTTTTGAATAAGGTGTAAGGAAGGGATCCAGTTTCCGCTTTCTACATATGGCTAGCCAGTTTTCCCAGCACCATTTATTAAATAGGGAATCCTTTCCCCATTTCTTGCTTTTGTCAGGTTTGTCAAAGATTAGATGGTTGTAGATGTGTGGTATTATTTCTGAGGCCTCTGTTCTGTTCCACTGGTCTATATATCTGTTTTGGTACCAGTACCATGTTGTTTTGGTTACTGTAGCCTTGTAGTATAGTTTGAAGTCAGGTAGCATCATGCCTCCAGCTCTGTTCTTTATGCTTAGGATTGTCTTGGAAATGTGGGCTCTTTTTTGGTTCCATACGAACTTTAAAGTAGTTTTTTCTAATTCTGTGAATAAAGTCATTGGTAGCTTGATGGGGATGGCATTGAATCTATGAATTACCTTGGGCAGTATGGCCATTTTCATGATATTGGTTTTTTCTATCCATGAGCATGGAATGTTCTTCCATTTGTTTGTGTCCTCTTTTATTTCATTGAGCAGTGGTGTGTAGTTTTCCTTGAAGAGGTCCTTCACATCCCTTGTAAGTTGGATTCCTAGGTATTTTATTCTCTTTGTAGCAATTATGAACTAAAGAGCTTCTGCACGGCAAAAGAAACTACCATCAGAGTGAACAGGCAACCTACAGAATAGGAGAAAACTCCCAATCTACCCATCTGACAAGGAGCTAATAATATCCAGAATCTACAAAGAACTTAAACAAATTTACAAGAAAAAAACAACCCCAGCAAAAAGTGGGCAAAGGATATGAATAGACACTTCACAAAAGAAGACATTTATGCAGCCAACAGACACATGAAAAAATGCTCATCATCACTGGTCATCAGAGAAATGCAAATCAAAACCACAATGAGATACCGTCTCATGCCAGTTAGAATGGTGATCATTAAAAAGTCAGGAAACAACAGGTTCTGGATATGGAGGATGTGGAGAAATAGGAACACTTTTACACTGTTGGTGGGACTGTAAACTAGTTCAACCATTGTGGAAGACAGTGTGGCAATTCCTCAAGGATCTAGAACTAGAAATACCATTTGACACAGCAATCCCATTACTGGGTATATACCCAAAGGATTATAAATCATGCTGCCATAAAGACACATGCACACACGTATGTTTATTGCAGCACTATTCACAATAGCAAAGACTTGGAACCAACCCAAATGTCCATCAATGATTGCCTGGATTAAGAAAATGTGGCACATATATACAATGGAATACTATGCAGCCATAAGAAAGGATAAGTTCATGTCCTCTGTAGGGACATGGATGAAGCTGGAAACCATCATTCTCAGCAAACTATCACAAGGACAGAAAACCAAACACTGCATGTTCTTACTCATAGGTGGGAACTGAATAATGAGAATAGTTGGACACAGGGCGGGGAACATCACACACTGGGGCCTGTCAGGGGCTGGGGGCCTGGGGCAGGGATAGCATTAGGAGAAATACCTAATGTAAATGATGAGTTGGTGAGTGCAGCAAACCAACATGGCACATGTAGACCTATGTAACAAACCTGCACGTTGTACGCATGTACCCTAAAGCTTAAAGTGTTATATATATATATATATATATATATATATATATATAAGATAAAAAAGGAATACTTTACAGAGCAGGAAATACAGTGTACTGATGATGTTCATGGTTGTCTGTTTATTTATAAATTATGCATGATTACAGGAGGACAACATGAAAGTATATGAAGAACATGACAGATTTTAATAAATTAAAAATGAAATTTGGAAACTATTTTGTAAAAAGGGACAAAAAAAAACTTTCCAGGAGCATAAAGTAGGATCCTTATTGCAATTGAAAATTAAATTCACTTCAAATTTTCTTAGTATCTAAAGGAAAAAAATATATACTGATGGAGCAACTCTTCTGAAAAATAACTCAACATTATGGTTATTTTGTGAAATGGCTTGAGAACTTCTCTTGGAAGTTTTTCACTATTACATTTAGATCTGGCTACAAACTTCATGCTGCTCTTCCTTCTGTGATGTCAAAGAGCATGCAGCTGAGAAGTGCATGGCTTATATGCAAGTGAAGTCTAAAGAATAGTGTTGGTTCACATAACTTTCCACTGTTACTCAGATAACTGAGGCTAACCAACAATGAGGAGAGCACTTTTGTTTTCCTTTTTTTTTTTTTTTTCTGAGACAAGGTCTAACTCTGTCTCTCAGGCTGAAGTGCAGTGGCGTGATCATGGTTCACTGCAGCCTTGACCTCCCTGGCTCAAGCGGTCCTCCCACCTCAGCCTCCTGAGTAGCTGGAACCACAGTGCACACCACCACGCTTGGCTAATTTTTGTATTTTTAGTAGAGATGGGGTTTCCCTATGTTACCCAGGCTGATCTCAAACTCCTGGGTTCAACTGATCTGCCCACCTCAGTCTCCCAAGTGCTGGGATTACAGAGTGAGCTACTGCGCCCAGCCAGCACTTTCTGTTAATACTTTAGCCTCTAGTCATGAGCTAGAAAGGGACTTGAATACAGCCACCCAGTTTCACTTCTCTGGGGGTCTCTGACTCACGTTCATTTGGTACAGAACCTTATAGACAGCATATGGGGAAACTTTTTTTGAACTGAATTGAAAATGTAATAAAATGCTTGGGGAAGTAATTCAGTGCTATTTAAAAATATTTATGTTGACATAGCCTCAGGAATTGCAGGTTCTCATAGTCATGATAAAGTTCTCCCTTTGATAGCTCAGACATGAAGTAATTGAAGTAAGTTCAGGTTTTGCTTCTGCTAATTACTAGCCATGTGACCTTGGGCAAGTTTCTTAAGTTTGCAAAAAAATCCAGTTTCCTCATCCATAAAACCTGAAAAATAATACTACCTGCCTCATCGAGTTATTGTTTATATTAAATGTGATCATTTATGTAAAATGTTTCATATAGCACCTAGCACCTAGTAAACAGTCAAAAATCTAATTTCTACTATGGCTAATTGGATGTTTAATACAGTCCGTTACTGAGGTCATCTTTACTGGATTTGAGTGACAATTTAAAATTTTAGATCAAATAAATATTACAAATATGCAAAATGTAAAATGGTATGATCAAATAAATATTTATATGGAAGACTTTATTAAGATTTTAGCTTGCAATACATGATTGAGAATTTCATTGGGCAGTATCCTCAATTGTGAAAAGAGGGGTTCAGATTCAATAATCACCAAGGTGCTAATATTTAAATTCTACATAGTACTAATTTTTAATTGAGAAATTTAGTAAGAAATTTATATTTATAATGATATTCAAATTAGATGTCTGATTCATTACTTATATTTATTATTTAGATTCATCCAAATATTCTAGGCATAAGTATCTTAACCTAATACAAAACCAACTTGTTGAGATAGAACTTAGAATACGTATTGGGAAAATTTTGAAATAAACTCTAATTAGCATTGCAAAAACTTTTTTTTCCTCTTTAATTTTTGTGGGTAGATAGTGCATGTATGTATTTATGGGGCACATGAGATAGTTTGGTACAAGTATGCAATGCATGATAACCACATCATGGAAAATTCAGTATCCATCCCCTCAAGCATTTATCCTTTGAGAAAACTTTTTTGAGTTTGTTTCCAATGGGTATGTCCTTTAAGTGTACCATTGTGCTTCCTTTATTTTAGAGGGAAAAAAAGGGAGCAAAGGAAGTAAGACGTAGTGAGAGAGACCAAAATAGGAAGACTCTGGAACTCTTGCCAAAGAAATCACTGTGGTAGATTTGCAACCTGATTTCTAGACTGGAATTGTTCAGATGAAGTCAGATAAACTTCACAGAAACATCTGTACTTTATAGCGGTGATCTGAAACACCAAAAACTCTGGCAGTTCTCCCATTCCTCTCTCCAGTTTTCTCCAAAGTGAGTGTATGAAAACTCTGTCCTCCACCACTGCTGCAAACCTCTAATTCCCAATTATGTAATGGTTCCAAAAAGCATATACCATGTGACTCTGTGCAAGTTAGACTGAAAGACAAAAGTTTGACTCTTGAAATTTATGTTTAGTTATTTATTGTCCGACATCTATTTTAGAGCATAGTCCTTCTTCCTTAGGCCCTCCCTCAAATCACTCAACTGATACCAAGTCATATATTGAATGATTTTTCAAAAAAAAAGGTAGCATTTACTTATTGAAGAAATAATAATTGCCTGTAATTATACACAGTGATGTTATGATAAATGCATTCAGTGTGGAATGACTGAATCAAGATAACATATCCATGAACTTAAATAATGATCATTTATCCCTCCTGTCTAACTGCAACTTCGTGCCGTTTGGCCAACATCTCCCCATTCTCTCCATCCCCAGCCTCTGGTAACTAATATTCTACATTCTGTTTCTATGAGTTCAATTGTTTTAGCATCCAGGAATAAGTGAGAACATGTGGTATTTGTATTTTTGCGCCTGCATTATTTCACTTAGCATAGTGTCCTCCAGGTTCATCCATGTTGTCACAAATGACAGGCTTTCCTTCTCTTTTTTGGCAAAATTGTATTCCATTGTGTGTGTCTATACACACACACACACATATCCTAAGGACCTGAAGTCAATATTCAAAGAGATATATGCACTTCTATATATATATATAATAAAATTTGATTGTTATATATCAATGATTGATTCAGTCATTCTACACTGATTCCAAATGTTGTGTGTGTGTGTATATATATATACACATATATATACGTACGTATGTATGTATATACATACATACATACGTATATATATGTGTATATATGTATATATGTGTATATATACACATATATATGTATATATGTATATATGTGTATATACACATATATACGTATATATGTGTATATATGTATATATGTGTATATATGTATATGTGTGTATACATATGTATATATGTATATGTGTGTGTGTGTATATATATATATATATACACACAGACATTTTCTTTATCATTCATCCATTGATGGATACTTGGGCTGATTCCATAACTTGGCTATTTTAAATAATGAGGCAATGAACACAGGAGTGCATATATCTCTTTGAATATTGATTTCAGGTCCTTAGGATACGTACCTAGAGGTGAGATTGCTGGATGTACATTCTTTTTAACATCTTTTTATTCAAACACTCATAGTCTGTGTTGTTCCTCACTGCAATGAATAATAAACCCAGATTTTTAGATTGAAAATTGTTCCCAGTATTTAACATACTATTTTTGTTTTTTAAGATCTGGGATTTTCCTTTCATGATACAGTTAGTGGGTTCCAACCCTGCCTGGGTTCGTAGTCTCTGCCCTAAAACACACAGAGTAGTTGGTGCAATGGGAAACATTGACATCACCCGGGAATGAGATGCACATTATCATGAGATTAGGCTTAGAATAAAATCCAATGTAATATACAAATATAAGGGGAGCTTAGTGGAAGATAAGCTGACAGAAGAACCTGAGAACAAAGAATAGAAGATGTAAGATAAGGTAAGGGAGAGGTGGTGTCAGGAAATTAGAAAAGTGTCACAGGTTGCAGAGAGGTGCAATGAAATAAGCAATGAGAAAAGAAATATCTACTGGATTTCACAATTGGATGTGTTGGGGAATTCCTGGATGGACTTACAGGAGAAAGCCAGCATTTGTAGAAGTGGAGGAGACGTGGAGGGTGAGAGGGTAGGGTAAACGACTCTCCACTGGAGGCAATGAGAGATGGGCTGGAAACCACAGGGAGGCAGAAGTCAAAATTTCTATTTCTATGTTTCTAACAGAGGAGAAACTTCAGCATTCATATAAATCATGGGGAAAGAGAAGACAGAGAGGGAGGCTGGAGCTAAAGGCAGAGATAGCAACAGAGAAAGAGTAGAGATCTCAAGAGAGACGAGGAAAGTCCGTCTGGGACATGCATGGAAGGAGAAGACTTCTACTAAGGAGAACCAGCCCTTTTATGGTCTGAAGATGACATGATTCTGGACACAGGTTATTTTGTCACAGCTCAAGAGGGAACAGGCAGGAAGGTAAGCAAATTCCCGCCTAACGGCCTCATTCTTCTCCGTGACACCGAAAGGGAAGCTGTTTACTGAGATTATTGGGAGAATATGGGAATTAGTAGCTTCAGGAGAGTGATGGAGACTTTTTAGTAAAGATTTATGCTTTTATTTTCTAGCTGAGTATTTTATTTCCTTATTCATAGATTTTGCTTATGAGATAGGAGATGAAAGCTGCTGGAATGAAGTTGGATGAGCTCATTTCTTCTATTAAAAGGCTTTACTGGCTGTGCAGTCTCTGAGATTGAAGTTGCTCATGTGGGTCATGAGCAAGCAGCTGCTTTAAGGATTTGATCTTGGGTTCTCAGGACCTCTCTGGTGCCTCTCTGGAGCGAGTCCCTGCACTGACAGATGCAACCTGTAGCACAGAGCAAGTCAGGCAGGGAGAACAATGCCTACTGTCTCCTCAAGATGCTCAGAAGTGAAAAATACAGAGACGTAAAAATGTACAATTACACTCAGATAGTGATTAACAAAGCATCAGTAAATCATTTAATGTAACTCATTGGAACGTGAATTTAAACCCAATATTATGGGGATTGCACAATTTTTCTATACTTTACAAACCATTCCCTTGGAAATAATTATTTGGAAATCATTATTTAACATGATAAAATTAGGTCATAGGTCACACTCATACATGATCACATGTACTCATTACTTCAATTGCAAACCTATGATAATTTGTTGGTGAAATAAGAAGATGTGAAAAGGTGCCGTAGGGACAAATTTTCCTTCCATATTTCAATTCAAGACATCATTGTGAGTAGACTAAAATAATTCATATTTCTGCTGAAAACTACCTAGGGGTATCACATAAAATTCACGACATTCAAATTAATTTGAATTTCAGATAAACAAAGAATAGATTTTTAGTGTTAAGTGTGCCCCAAATATTGCATGGGACATAGTTATAATAAAAATATATTGTTCTTTATTTTAAATTCAAATTTAATTGAGTATCCCATGTTGTTATTTGCTAAATATGATTACCCTAAAATCTCATTGTTCATAACTCGGTTTTGTGGATATAGAACCATTGCGGGAAAGTGGATGGCTAAAGCAGCCTTACTAAGACCTCTCCTAATGTGCTCCTGAAAGAGAAGTGCACATTTTAACCAGCTTCCTAAAATATGGACCCATCACTGTCATTTTCCTTTTCGAAAGATTCCAATGCGAGTAAAACATTGAATTGGAATATTTCGGATTCCCATTTTGCTTCTGAGCTTATTAGCAGGATTCATCTGGATCATCTCCAGCCTGAGATACCTGAGGAAATAGATTATATCAAAGGGAGAATTTACAGCATCAACAACAGCAAGCATGATGATTTGTTCAGATATGCTGTAGTACAACTGAAGACACAGGAATTGAGGAAGAAGAAGATCCAGTCTCTCTATTGTCTTGCCTTTGCACCTGGAAACATGCTTGTTTTAAGGTGAAATTGTTCTAGGAGTTTGTGTTCTGCTTTTCCCGCCTTCCCTTGCCCCACCAGCATACATACATACATGCACGCACTCGTGCACACACACACACACACACACAGTCATAGAGCTGGGAATTTTGATTTAGAATACCTTTTTTAAATTTTTATTTACTTATTTGGGCACACGGTCTAAGCCTTAGAGGAATACGCCCCAAGATGTCACCAGTGCCAGTGATTCTATTTGCAGCCATAGGCCCTTGTGGTCTGGGCATTGCTACTCTTTGCTAGTATTACGTTGGTAGGCAGGGTTTCCTCTTTCCAAAATGATGACATAAATCAAGTTTATTTTTCTATTTATTATTCTTTATATGCTCTTCATGACTTCTTGTTCTTTCTTTCAGTTTGATGGAAATCATGTCTCTTTTCTTAAAACCCACCCTCCCCAACACCAAAGCTGTTACCTTCCTTCCCCTATCAACACATGCTCTCAGAAAAGGGTCCTGCGTCCCCTTCACTCAGAGGTGTGAGTCTTGAACAAGCTAAAAATGGCAACTTACTTGGCTGGGCGCAGTGGCTCATGCCTGTAATCCCAGCACTTTTGGAGACCGAGGCAGGCGGATCACCTGAGGTCAGGAGTTCGAAACCTGCCTGGCCAATACGGCGAAACCCCGTCTCTACTAAAAATGCAAAAAGTAGCCGGGTACGGTGGTGGGTGCCTGTCAATTCCAGCTACTTGGGAGGCTGAAGCAGGAGAATGGCTTGAACTCAGGAGGCGAAGGTTGCAGTGAGCTGATATCAAGCCATTGCACTCCAGCCTGGGAAACGGAACAAGGCTCCGTCTCCAAAAAAAAAGCAACTTATTTTTATACTTCTTCCCTTACAGACCTCACAAAAGAAGCAACTCCAATTCTGAAGAATGTGTTCCTTAGCAGCTGTTGGGAGGGGACAATTTACAAAGAGGAAAAGTCTTCTGAGGACATGAGAGACAGTATTTGGATGGCTCTATATTCTCTCTCCATACCTTACTGCTTCAAACCCAAGAGTCTGCAGGAAAAACACAGTCTGTACACACATGGGCTCAGCTGCTTATATTTTTGACCTGTTCTATTGCTGTTTAATTGGCTATATCATGGCTGAAGACTGAAATGCTTGATGACTAGATACAGTGAGTTCTCACTTCACGTCATCCATAGGTTCTTGGAAACTGTGACTTTGAGTGAAACCACATATAATAAAACCATTTTTTAAAAAAAACATCCACACTATAACTAAACACTAAACCAAAGGGTGTTATTTGAGGACCTACTGTACACTTTGCTTATGGTCATGGTTTCCAAGAACTTACAGATGATATTAAATGAGGACTTACTGAGGTTACTTCTTTTTTTTAAAAAAAATTGATTTTCATAGGTTTTAGGGGAACGGGTAGTATTTGGTTACATGTCCAAGTTCTTTAGGGGTGATTTGTGAGATTTTTGGTGCACCCATCACCCAAGCAATATCCACTGTAACCCAGTTTGTAGTCTTGTATCCCTTACCCCGCTCCCACCCTTTCCCTCTGAGTCCCCAAAGTCCATTGTATCATTCTCATGCTTTTGCATCCTCATAGCTTAGTTGCCACTTATGAGTGAGAATATACGATGTTTGGTTTTCCATTCCTGAGTTACTTCACTTAGAATAATAGTCTCCAGTTCCATCTAGGTTGTTGCAGATACTCAAACCCTGCATACACCTGATGGTGAGAGAAGAAGTAACTTAGGGGACTTCAGACAGTCAGAGTCCCAGCATGAATGGTGAAAGGTGAACAATAATTCAGGCTCCTAGAGCTGAAAGAAACATCTGACTTACAAAAGAGAAAACCAAGATCTAGAAACAATAAGCAACGTATCCAAAGTCAGAACTATTTAGTAACAGAAATAAAGATAAAATATAGGCTTCCAAATAGTCTTCTTTAGTTCTAATTTAAAGACCAACCTATTTTATCGTACGTGTACCTAAAAGTTTATTAAAAAGCACAGCAAGCTAAAAAGTAATTTAACAGACAGTAGGGACATGTAAAACAAAAATATTTTTCAAGGAAACAAAACAAAACCCTTTAGAATAATATTTTAGGTTGGTCAGAAATGCAACTATTTCAACCCAGTGCATTTAATTACAGATAATTTTATAATTAAAACTTATCTTTACTCTGAATAAATAATGGCCAAACTTTGCTAATATGGATTAAGGCCCAGGCAATTGGACTTGTATTTAAAGAAATGTCCAGATTTGTCATTAATTAAGTTGAAATTATTACAGCCACTTTTTTCCTTTAATTTAGTAATGATTAAGAATGGCATGTTGCTCAGAGCTAAGCAACAAAGAACAGGTATGCTGTCTTATGATTAGAGAGCAAGACTAGGAGCCAGAACTTGTGAGCCTAATTAGAGAATTTTGTAAAGCACTTTGAAGATGAAAAGAACTATAAAATCCCAAAGAATATTGATATTGCCAGTCTCACTCTTAGTTCTGGCACTAACTTGCTGTGTGGTCTTGAGAAAGAAGAGAGAGAAAGCAATTGTTAACTTTGAACACAAGGATGCAATGATAATATTTTGCTTCAATTTTACTGTTTTGTTTTTTATTTTAAATCTCAATCTAATGAGCAAGAAAAAAAATAGAGACAAAACAATTTTTTCACCTTAAATAATATAGTAGGTTTTTAGCCATAACCACTTGTCTGGAAAATTCCAACTGCATTTCACTTAATTTTTTTTCTCTTAATATAGGCAGGCCTTACTTTTTGTCATAACATATTCCTTGAAGCTGACACTTAACATCTCATGTTTCATGAGAATTACCTACTACTTATACAAAAAATACAGATTTCAGAGCTATTATTCCAACATAGGTATTCCAAATACCCTAGTTTAAGGAATAATGTATATGAAACATCTTAAAGTCAATGGTCAAAAGTAGCCAAGTGATCAAGAAGTTTGCACAACTGCAATCCAGGCATGTAAACTTATTGTCTTCATTTGCTTGAAGGGTATTTGAGGTTTTAATGTTTGCACAGTGGCATTGTGCTGACTAGCTACTAATTTCTAGTCAAATGATTTCAAAAATAGGTTTAAAACATGATTATTATAGAAAAAGGCATTTTTATCCCTTAAAATTTCCTAACAACTAAAAGAAATTAAATTCCTTTAAACTGTGTAAGACATCTTTAACATGCGAATGCATTTTGATATTCTCTTCTATTTCTCTCTTACTCTTGATGGTTTTCTAATGACCCTGAGTTAGGACATCTGACGTCCACATGTGACAGGGAAAACACCTCCTAGCACTCTGCCTAACACTTGGGGATGACTTTTAGTTTTTCAGAAGGAACCCAGAAAGCAATGTGGAGGAAATAATTTAAGTCGATGCTTTCTTTCAGAAATAAATGTTTCAAAGATCATATCCAACTGGCCATGGGACAGTAGCATCAGAATATTAAGATCATAACTCCCCAGCAAATTGCAACAGATGTGCAAGACATTTATCCTCAGGGACTGAAAACTCACTTTGAAACGACACATAAAGCTCCAAATTTCAGAGACCACAAGCTCCTTGGCTTACAGTGCACCTAACGTGTCAATTGAGAGTTGTGGAGTTCGCAAGCTGCGCAGAAAGCAATTTTGCTTTCATACCTGGTGTTCTTGTGCACCCTGGCTAGAGGAATCCAAGCGCATAAGTTGTAATCTTTCCAAGAGCAGTAGGTTGATATCAAAGACTCTTCAGTGAAGCAGGGAATTGTGGCAGTACTTCAAGGAGCGGGATTGCAATTAACTCTTAAATACAGATTGAAGGAATGCCCTGCTTGGTTGCTGCAGGCTTTGCTGGTGCTTCAGAGATGAATGAATGGGAAGCACAGGGCATGCAGAGATGATAACCTGCCAGGCTGCAGAGTGTGTGGGCAGAGACAAAAGTCACAGAGTTGATGGGAACATGTACTCGTTGAAATGGGTTTTGAAATCGGTCATACAAAATATTTTATACAATGTGATATACCAAGGTTCTGTTTTCCAATTTTATTGACCAGAAAAAAAAATTCAAAATCCTTTTCATATTATTTTTCCTGTGTGAATGTGTGTGTGGAGTAAGAGGAGTGTATGTGTGTGGAATGCGTGTGTGTTGGTGGGGAGGGGAGAGGAATGTGGTTCTGCTAACAAGGTGACTCCGACCTGGTTACGTGTGGGTAGCAAGATGTGAATAAATGTCACCTAGTAGGGAACTGTTAGTGACTTCCCTTAGCACAAAGTAGGTGTAGTGGCACTATTTGGGGGACTGTAGACTTGTAGGATAGAGAGAAATTAAGCTAAGGAATATATTGTCTAGTAGGAAATGCATTCCAGCTTTTTGGGAACAGGTGATAACAATAATAACACCACCACACAGCATTATTCTTCCATAAAGAGTCCAATTGGCTACAGAGAGCTTCCCTAAACTCACAGCAGGAACTGAACCTTTTCAGAAAGCAAACTTGATTGCATATAATCAACTCAAATTACTTTCTTAATTAATAACCACTTAGAAAAGCAACTCAGTAGACATAAACAACTGTAGGTCACTTTCTCTCTGTCTCAGGCTTTGCAGTTTTCAACCATGACAACATCATCCAGTTCACTGCAGTTGTCTTATGTTGCCCTGTCTTCTTGTGTCTGGCCAGAAGTGGTACTTAATTAAGGGGGAATAGCTTCTTTTGGGGGCCATTCTATCCTTGTGGCAGGGATATAGCACCAGCCAAGAGCTGTTTTTTTTTTTTTATATCATTTTCTGGGTCCAGGCACCTGTTTCTGCCTTAGCTGTAAATCCCAGGTAAGAACATTCTGTGTGTGGGCACATTTGTATGTGTCTGCATACGGGGTTAAGAGCAAAGCACTCAATGTAGCCATTCCACTAACACGTCCAGGCAAGTCATAACAAAAATACACCCAATATAGAAGAAAAAGAAATAGGAAATACAATTTAAAAGTCATCTTGCATTCTGAATGGTGTGTAGAGATAGCGAGCATGTCTTTCTAACCCACAATTGGGTGTTACGGACAGCCAGAACGTATCATATGATTTTGGAACAGTGTATTTTATGTTTTGAAAGTATTCTAAATTTGTAATTCATGACGATTGAATATATAAAAATGGGGTGTGTGTCCTAGTGCCCCATTTAGTTTTTCTCTATCAAGCTAATATGATAATTGTATGAGAATTTTTATTGCCAAAGCTGGGAAAACTGCCTTTTTTTCTCCGCTGGCTGCTTTTTGCAGTTCCAGTGATGGGTGTTGGAAGCACGGGTTTTCTCACAGAACTCACTGTGCCTTCTATCTCAAGTTCATCACGAGGATGATGTTCCATTCCTAGGAAAGGTATTCCGACTCTAGTGGTGTCAGGACTAGGCTTGGTTCTGTAGTAACAGAGACTCAGGTATAGTGAATTAAATAACATTGAAGTTTACTTAGTTCTCATACAAAAGAAGTCCAGTAGAGATAATAATATAAATTTCAAGGTAGTAACCATCTTACAGATAGCAATTTTAAATGACTTAAAAAATTGAAAAGAATAAAGCAATTAGTTTAAGGTGTTGGAAAGAGACCAAATGCATGCAGAAATTGGAGGGGATTCAATAATTGAGATAAGGAAGCTACATTGGGATATAACCACGTTGACACAGCTTTTCCTCTGAGGGGACCTCTAGTTCTCAAGCAGCAACATCTAGAACTCAACCAGAAACTTCAGCTTTTTGGGTTTGAGATGTTAAGAAAACAGAATTCAGGACAGCCATACTGTTTGTGTGTTTGTTTATGCTATTTTTCTTTTTTTCCTAACTATTTAATTGTTTATTTATTTTATTTTAGTCTTGCTATGTTGCTCAGGCTGGTCTTGAAATCCTGGGCTCAAGCAATCCTCCTATCTCAGCCCCTTGAGTAGCTGGGATTACAGACATGTGCCACTGCACCCACCTAGGGCATTGGCAATATTTAGAAATGAAGAGGGAAATCTTAAGTAGAAGGGTAAAACAGAGGAGAGAAGCTTCAAAAATATGCATTCGAGTGCTGAGAAAATCTTTGGTTGGCACTGTGCATTCATGAGGGAATATAAGGAAACCAGTGGAAACCCACAAATGGAACCCCATTAAGGAATAAAGTTTTGGTCTCAGGATTAAAGGACTCATTTCAGAACAAGGGCAAAACCAACATAGAATCACACAAGTGAATCTGTGTGACCATCCTTCCACAAGTACATAGTAATCAACCAGAAATTTAATTGCCTACAAGATCAAAATTCACCACTTTTCTGAGGAATCTATAGAATCTCCAAACTGCAGTTTTAAAGAGTGTCATTCGAAATTTCAAGTATAAATGAAGATTATTTGACATATGAAGAAACAGGAAAATGTGATTCATATTCAAGAGCAAAATAAGTCAATAGAAATAGACTTTAAGAAGAACAAGATGCTGAGATTAACAGATAGGACTTTCAAGGAATTGAAGGAAAAGAACAGTTGTAATGAATGAAGAGATGGGAACTGTCAATAGAGATATAAAAACTATAAGCAAGAATGCAAGGAAGATCTTAAAAGTGAAAAGTGAAAAATTTGTTGCATGAAAATAACTTAATAGGATGAAAATTTATTTCAATTAAAAATGTATTTAACGGTTCTAGGAAACTAATACAATCTCCATCCCACCCCCATCTGCACAATTGCTTCTGGAGTCAAGACCCTAGGAGCAAGTAAAGATCCTTGGCTTAGGACCCCGTGGTGTTTCTATCATTGAAATCTTTAGTTGTTTTTAATACTATACAACCTGACTTTTTATTCATTGGCTCTAAATGGTTTAATGCAACTTTCCTCACTAGACATGTTTCTAAAAATATTTCATGCAATGTAAAATTGTATATTAAATAAAATTTTTAGAGAACTTCTTGACTTTTTATAATAATAAAGGTAGTTGGATAGAAGAAGAAATTAAGATGATGACTATGATATACGATCATATCGAATATGACCACTGCATTTCTCAATGCACATTTAAATTTTGCTAATTTTTAAAATCATCATTCACAACTAAATTTAAGGATCTCTTCATATGTAGCAGTTCAATGTATTCAAAAGTAGTATAAAATCAACCAATATGCTGGTACTATGTTTTGATGAGTCAATTAAAACTTCAGTATTAGCCAAATCTAACGATATGAGAGTTTGCTCATTTGTGTCAAATATTTTAAATCAAACAAAATAGATATGGTGGGAATGGAAAAGCATTTTACAAGCATTTGTATGGTATAAAACAAAGGAAATTTCTGGTTGTGAGTGCTTTTCTTTTCTGTTATTAAAAAGTAGTCATGCCTATTTTTTTCAGGGCTGAACAAACTGAAGTGATTTTTAAGAAGCAGAATATTCTTCAGTTTTGAAAACATTATGCAACTCTTCACTTGTGGTATTGGTAAGAGAGCAAGATTTTAAAAATGAAAGAGAACAATTTGATGCCTTAATCATAAGACTGACGTAATCTGGGTATTGGAATTAGAAACCATGATGATCAACTCATGATTTGAACTAAAAATAAAGCACAATATTCCAAAGAATGATTGGAGAGGATGTAAAACTAATATGACTTAATGTCTTCATTGTCCCTGAAAACAGGAGAATTCATAACAATTGGCTAGGCAGTCAGACAACTTGAATTCTAATTCTAGTTCTGTTCACTTCAGTTCCGTCCCTGCCCCTTCAAACAAAAACAAAAACAAAAACAAAAACAAAAACAAAACCTTAAGCCAATTGTGGTTTAGTCTTCTCCTTTACAGAAGAAGCAGGTAGATTCACCAGATCATCTCAAGGCTCTTTTAATGTTCTGTGATTCTATGAATTTGCATAAAATAGGAATTTTTCAAGGATGGTTTCAGGATAAGAGTTAATATATTCGAATTTTGATTTATGTAAAATGTAGTCAGGGAGTTTTCTAGTTACCATTCAAAGCAATGAGAGTAGATTGGGTTCATTTCCTTCTCATGTCATTTGCTAACTCTAAGTTCATAAAGCCTGTAGTGATTTGTTTCAGCATAAATATAGGGTGCGTATCTGAGTTGAATACTAAAAGTCCTCTGGTTGTATAGAACTCACGTTAAGCTCAATGCAGAGAGATCTGATGTTCATATCTCACTTTTAGGCTTTTGTTCTTTGTGTCTCTGTGGAAAAATCTTAAATCATAAGCAGGGATGAGACTGACCCTTATTCTTAGTAGGTTTAAATGATGTAATTTTGAATAGGGAAGATAATATGGAATTGTTTGTGAAGGGAATGAACACTGCATAACAAAATCCCAGGTTGCAATTTCAGCCATTATTAACTTCGCAACCTTAGGGTTTTATTTGCTTACCTGTACAAGGAGACTCCTAAATCTCTTTGGTTCTTTAAATCCCTTTGGTTCTAACACCATAGGGCTGTGTTCCATTTTGATTTAACCTGTCACTTTGGCAATATTCTTCGTATTGTAATTTAAAATTAAAAACCTGATTTAAATATCAGGCATTTCATGAGCACCAAATAAAAGTAGTCATAGCAGTTCGAAACCAGCCTGGCCAGCATGGTGAAACCCCGTCTCTGCTAAAAATGCAAAAATTAGCTGAGTGTGCTAGTGGCCACCTGTAATCTCAGCTACTGGGGAGGCTGAGGCAGGAGAATCACTTGAACCCGGGAGGCGGAGGTTGCAGTGAGCCGATATCGTGCCATTGCACTCCAGTTGGGTGACAACAGTGAAACTCCGTCTCAAAAAAAAAAAGTAGTCACAAAGATGGCAAGAATGGGACCACATTCTGAAGGGCTTGGCATAGTTTACCTTAGATGGAAATCTAACAAGCAAGGCTGAGCTCAGTGTAGATTTTACACACTAATCAATATCATATAAGATATTAGCATTACTGTTTCATGGCGAATGCTTAATTCTTACTTTTGGGAGGTCATTTTTTTTTTTTTTTGGGATGGAGTCTCGCTCTGTCACCCAGGCGGGAGTGCAGTGGCACGATCTCGGCTCACTGCAAGCTCTGCCTCCTGGGTTCACGCCATTGTCCTGCCTCAGCCTCCCGAGTAGCTGGGACTACAGGCGCCTGCCACCTCGCCCGGCTAATTTTTTGTATTTTTAGTAGAGACGGGGTTTCACCATGTTAGCCAGGATGGTCTCGATCTCCTGACCTCGTAATCCACCCGCCTCGGCCTCTCAAAGTGCTGGGATTACAGGCGTGAGCCACCGCGCCCGGCCGGGAGGTTATTTTTAAGATGTCCCTGAAATTTATTTTCCAGGTATGTACATTATAACGAAATAACCTGATTGATCTGGGAAACTAGGACACTCACAGAGATATGGTATAGTTTATGCTTAAGTTACATTAGTAACAACATTAGAACTATTGAAATGACATTGTACCTATTATTATATTTTGGGGAACTCATATTTACATACAGTTTTATACAAAGAGAGCTTATTCAAAGTTAATAGTTCATATTATTTGCAATATCTTTTTTTTTAAGAGTTGGTTATAAAATGCCACCACAAATAAGCTGTTTAGCTTTCCTAGCTATAGATATGGAGATAGAAAGGAAACTTTATTTGCCTTAAAGACATTGAGGCAGGATCTCTAGGGTGAATAATTAGATTCTTGTAATTAAATCCGTTTGGAGCTGCTGTTGGTCATGGCATTTTAACCTCAAACCTTTTGCCTACCTAATGCAGGAATGACTCACTTGGATGCAATGGAGGAATGAATTGTGCAATTGCAAAATTAGGTTGTGATTGTTCGTTCATGGGAAATCATTATGCAAGTCAAGAAAATGTAATTTGCTGGTGAACAATTGTTTCTCATTGGGTGGATATGAGTGTGTCTGAGGAGGTTACACTGGGATTTTCCATTTATTAATTTGGCTTTTTCCAGTATGTTCATTTTATTCACCGTTCAAAAAAAGCTTGCCTTTTTCAAATGCCATCATTCTATCTTGAGTTATGGGAAAACATTATTTTTGCAAATATCAGGATGATATAAGTAGTAGACACATTAGGCTAAAAATTCCTTTTGCAGAATTTTACAGATATCCTTACTCTAATATTTGAAATGGTAGAACCTCACTGATATATAAACAGTAGGCACAGTATTTATTAATTAGTTTATTGCCTTCATGACAACAAATATGCTGTATAAAAGTGAGGTTGATTTTAATTCCTCGGATGAAAGTACTCTAGGAGCCCAAGCTTGCTTGCTGTTTTGCTAAAAAAGCTAAACATGCTGAAAATATATGGAACCATGTTCTTAAATGCCTCAATAATTTGGCAAAAAAGTGTAGAAAGCACTCCATTAAAAGGTGAACACTGAAGATGACTTATAACTTGAGGGCAATGGTAAACTTAAATTTTAGTTTTTATGGTTGTTTGGGGGCCTGAAGGACATCAGATAAAGCTCAGGGCCCTCTCAATGGGGAAAAGTTAAAAAGAGACCTCCTAGAAATAGGAATGCTTTTACACTGTTGATGGGAACACAAATTAGTTCAACCATTGTGGAAGACGGTGTGGAGATTCCTTAAAGATCTAGAACCAGAAATACCATCTGACTCACCCAGCAACCCTATCACTTGGTATATACACCCAAAAGAATATAAATCATTGTATTACAAAGATACATGCACAAGTATGTTCATTGCAGCACTATTCCCAATAGCAAAGACATGGAATCAACCCAAATGCCCATCAATGACAGACTGGATAAAGAAAATGTGGTACATATACACTATGAAAATACTATGCAGCTATAAAAATGAGTGAGATTATGTCCTTTGCAGGGACATGGATGAAACCAGAAGCCATTATCCTCAGCACAGTAACACAGGAACAGAAAACCAAATACCACATGTTTTCACTTATAAATGAGAGCTAAACAATGAGAACACATAAACATAGGGAGGGGAACAACACATACTGGGGCCTGTCTAGGGGTGGGTTGCGGGGAGGGAGAGCTTTAGGACAAATAGCTAATGCATGCTGTGCATAATACCTAGGTGATGGGTTGATAGGTGCAGCAAACCACCTTGGCACACGTTTACCAATGTAACAAACCTGCACATCCTGCCTGTGTACTCCAGAACTAAAAAAAAAAAAAATTAAACAAAGAGCCTTCCTAAAGTTGGCACTCAGAGTATATACTCTCAGTTTAATGGACTAGAAATAAACTTATCAATCCTCCCACCAATGGTCTGAAACAAAGGGTGATTGTATTACAAATAGGAAAAAAAAATCTTCCTTAATAATTCATTGCTATAAGGTATCCCTCACATGGGTTTGCAACACAAATCCATACTAGTTAATCTGTCAAAGTAATACCACTCTAAATGATCCTGGGCTTATTCTCTCTCTGGTTTTTTGAAGGAGTAAGTCAAATCTTCTTTGCAAAAACACACAACTTCCTCTCCAGTTCCAAAGAATTTTCACAGGTAAATTCCAAGAAATCATGACCTCTTAGGCAAAAAGTTATGACACATACACACAAAACCAAGGCATTATGAATAAGAGGCAGCAGCAAAACAAAGAAAAACTATATATTCAGAAAGATTTCTAAAGCTGTAACTATGAGAACACCGTAATTCTATAGTATAAACTCTATATGTATAACATAATTATAGAATCAAGAAGGCATTGGCACTATTTGTGCCAATAAGCATTAGAAAAATGTACAGTATGAAAAATGACCAAGCTGATTTTATAAAGAAATAAATAAGACTTCAAGAAATAAACAATCTGATTAACATGAAAATCTCAACGAGAATATTTGACAACATATTATTTTAATAAAAAAATTAGTAAACAGGAAGTTAGCGTTGAGAAAATCCAGAATACAGCACTGAGATAAGGTGGAAAATATAAAAGAAATATAAGATAATTTTTAATTGATATTTCAAAGGGGAAGAAAGAAAAAAAACACATGCAAGCAATTTTGAAATCCAACTAGGAAAATCCCATTTAATTTCAAGGAGTTTGCCCAGTTGGATTTCAATGATCCATTAAACCCCATTTAATTTTAGTAATCTTCTGTAGTCTGAGGCTCTGCCCTCTGGGCCCACAGCTCTATCCTTGAAGTCATCATTTCTTCCTCATGAAGGGTACCATGTGCTTGAAGTTGAGTAGTTTTAATAGTCTGTTTTCTGTTTGTGTGTTTTGAGAGTCTGACAGGTTTTTTTTTTCTTTTTCATTTTGTCTCCTTTCTGCTTCTCTCAGTCCAAGTTGTCAGGGCATTTACTGACATGCGTGAAAACCTTGTGGGTCTCCTGTGTAAGTCATAGGGATCACTCTGTTAGATCAGAGGTTTCTCCACAGATCTTTCCTGGATACTCCCATCTATATTTTTAGCTTCTGCTGAGATAGCTTAAAATATCCATGAGACAATGGCTAATCCTCCATGTGATGAAACATTTTGACTTTTTGATTGATCTTTCCAAGGTGCTAGCAAAAGCTGTCTAGGTACACGTTGGCTTTCTCTCTAGAGCATGCATTGTGGATAGCAAATCTAATTTAGGATTTTGTTATAATCTGAAAGGCTGAGAATTTCTCAATTCATCAAGTCCTGTTTCTTTGGACTTTGTGTTTTTTCCTCAAATGAGCTCTTACTTCTTAAATTTTTCTATCAGCAGCCAGAGGAAACCAGGCCACATCTCTAACACTAAGCTTGGAGATCTCCTCTGCTAAATGCCCAAGTTTATTACTTGCTAGTAGTTTGTTCTCCACATAAGTATAGGACAAAACTCATGAGGCTTTCTTAAACTATGTAACTCGGATCTCCTTCCTTTCAGTTTCCATGAGCATGTCCTACATTTCTTTCTGAGTCTGCACCAGAAGAGCTTTTAACATTCTTCCTTCTACCAACATTCTGTTCATGATGATTTAGCTATGCCTGAAGATGCTTTAGGTTTCCCCACCATGCTCCTCACTTCTTTCTGAGTCTTCACCAAGAGTCTTAACATCCATACTTCTTCTAACCGTTCTTTCAGTACAATCTAGACTTTCTATCACGGCCCTCAAAATTGCCCATTATCCTATCCCAAAGCCAGGTTCATATTTGTATTTGTTTTGGTTACAGCATTTTTATTGTTTTCATGTATTTGTTACAATGGCACCCCACTCCCAGGTGCCAACATCTGTGTTAGTTTCATATGACCTCTGTGACAAAATACCAGAAACTTAGTGGCTTAAAACAACACAAATTTATTCTCTTCCAGTTCTTGGGTTCAGAAGCCCAAAGTCAGTATCACTAAAGTCAAGATTCTAGTAGGGCTGCTTCTTTTGAGAAGGAGTAGGAGGAGAAACAGTTTCCTTGCCTTTTTTAGCATCTAGAGGCTGACTGCATTCCTGGGCTTGTGGTCTTTTCCTCACATCACTCCAATATCCTTTTCCCGTTATCACACCTCCTATTACTGACTGTGACCCTCCTGCCCCCTTCTTATAAGACTTTGTGAGTATATTGAACCCATCTGGCTAAAACAGGAAAATCTTCCCATCTCAATTTACTTAAGTTAATCACATCTGTAAAGTCCCTTTTACTATGTATTGTAACATATTTATGGCTTTTGGGGGTAAGAATGTGAACATCTTGGGGCTACCTTTATTCAGTCTACCATAGTAGATAAAATAAAATACTAAAAGCACTCAATTCAGAAAAAGGCAGATAAACAGAGAAGAATAGATGAGGCAACTGGAAAGCATATATAAAAATTTATGCTACAACTCTAACATATTCATAATTACATTAGTGGAAAAGCCTCTAGACCTTCCCAGTGACCAACAGAGAAAACCAGATTGGAAACAAAGCAAGAATCAACTATGTATTGGCTACAGGAAACAAACTTTAAATAAAAGGCAATGATAGACTAAAGGTAAAATGATTATACAATGTGGTAAAAACCAAATTGGAAACAAAGCAAGAATGAACTACGTATTGGCTACAGGAAACAAACTTTAAATAAAAGGCAATGATAGACTAAAGGTAAAAGGATTACACAATCTGGTAAAAACCAAATTGGAAACAAAGCAAGAATCAACTATGTATTGGCTACAGGAAACAAACTTTAAATAAAGGCAATGATAGACTAAAGGTAAAAGGATAGAAAAAGAGATATACCATGCAAAAGCAAATCATAAGAATCCTGAAATCATTATGTTAATAGTAGTTAACATAGTCTTTATTATAAAAAATCTCCCTTTATGCCCACTAATATTCCTTCTTCTGGGTCATAAAGACATAATCATTTTAAACATGCATACACTTGATAGCAGAGCTTTCAAATACATGCAGAAAGCCAAACACAAAAGCAGAAAGAGGAAAAAGACCTATTGCCTTCAGGGCAGGAATACAAATCCTGATAGCTAACATCTCACTTTAAGTAATTGAAGCCAGAGAAGATGGAGTGAATATTTAAAGTGATGAAACAAATAACTACTAACCTGGGGTTCTATGTTCAATGTAATTATTCTTTAAAAGTGAAGGAAGACAATAAAAAATACTTTCCTCTAAGCCTGCACTATATGTGTGTGTGTGTGTGTGTTTGTATGTGCACGTTTATGTGTAATTCTTCAAAGGAAAAGATTTAAGATCAATTCACAAAATAAAGGAGGGTAAGAGGAAATATATAAATAAAGAAAAATGAATCTTGACCATAGCAACTATAATACCTCACTGTGTTTAGAAAAATTTTGACCAATCTCAATCTTGGAAAAAGATGCAAAAGTCCAATAAAATTATTAGCCAATCAAATCAAGATTAGCATTCAAAATATATCTAGTTGGGTACATTATTCAATCAAAGATTGCTTGAAAATTAGAAAATCAATTCATATTATCCACCTTATACAACAAGGTGATTAGTTTCTCACCAAATTTATACTTACTTCTTCCTGGGCACCAAGCTATAGAATATTTCCCATGTGGCTGAGTTTTATCCAAAAGCACATGAGACAGACCGGTGTGTGCAAATTCCAAGTCTGACCTAGAAAACCTACCACGTGTGTTTCACCTTATTCCTGGGTTGCAGTGGTGATAACTAGTATCAAATTGATGTTGAAAAACAAATGTTGGAAGGATCACTGTCAGACTGTCTCTAAATGACTCTTCAGAAGAGAGAGATGTCTTCAGCAACCTCATTACCTATCCTGACCTTAACTTGGATTATGTTTGAACTACTATATGTTTAGTTAATTAGGAATTAACATACTCCAACTCACCATATTCACAGATGGAAGGAAAAAAATCAAATACAGAGATAGTTTCGTGAAATTTAACATCCGGTCATAATAAAATCTGACAAGCTAAAAATAGGCATTTTTTTTACTTTTATAATTATTGCATACACTATCCCTCTCAAAACAAAACAAAAGGACAAAAACGTAGAGCAAACATCTTACTTTATGATAATAATACTGACCTTGAGAGTGTAGTGAAAAAATAAAAGAAAATAAATAATATGAAGTCTGAAAAGGATGAAATGAAAATAACATAATTTTTATCATAAAAAAGGATAGATTTTTAAAATTTATAAAACATCTTTATTGTGACTAGATTGAAAAATCATGTACAAAAATCAGTTATATTTCTGAGCAATCAACATAAGCAGCAAATGTATTTGCTACCTCTTCTAATAGCTTTGGATATTAAAATAACCTCGGAATTAATCTTACAAAATGTTTTTGAAACACTTTATTTAAAAAACTTTATGAAAGAATGTTTTCCCTTTAGGAAAAAGAAAGCCCCAGAAACATGGCAGTTTCCACCAAAATTAATATAAACACTCAATGCAAACTTAATCAGGACAGGTTTGTGCATGTCTCTGTGTGCATATAAACTTAACAAGCTGATTCTGAAATTGATATGGGAGAGCAGAAAGCCAAGAGTGGTGCAGACAGTTCTGAAGAAGAACTAAAAGGTGGAGGTAATTTACCCTCCAGATGTCAAGATTAATTTTGAAGCTATAGTAATTAAGACTATTATATTGATTAAGGAGTAGATTAACTGATCAATAGGACAAAATATAGAATACAGATATAGATCCACTAACATGGAAACTTGATTTATGGCAAAGCTGTTATTACAGATCACTGCAGATTGATGGCTCTTTTATTAAATGAGGCTGGGAGAATTGGCTATTAATACTAAAAAAAAAAAAAAAAAGGACCCTTGTCTCACATTTCACAAAGATTAATTCCAGGGAAATAAAAGACCATTATGTGAAAGGTAAAACTATAAAACTTTTTATAAAGTACATTTTATAAAATATTAGAAAATATTTTCAGATATATTTGTGACCTTGGGATAGAAAATGATTTACTAAACAAGAAGCAAGAAGTGCAATCAATAAAAGAAAAAAATGATAAATTTTAACACATAAAATAACATCTGTATATCAAATGTAATAATGCATAGTGTGAAAAGACAAGGCATAACATTGAAGAAAATATCTGTAACACATACAATTCCCAAAGGATTATTATTTAGAATCTCTCTCTCTTTATAGAAATAGACAGATAAATAGTAAATACTAATACATATTCATATATATGTGTGTGTGTATATATATATAAATGAGGCAATGAGATATAATCATTAGAAAAATCAGACGAAAACTCCAACAGATATTTCACAAAAGAAGAATCAAGAATGACCATAGGAGAAAAAAGTTCAATCTAATTAGTTATCAAAGCAAATGAAAAATTTTTTAATGAGTTGTTTACATCTCTGTGATTGGCAAAAATTTAAATGTCAAACAATATTGAATCCTGATGAAGTTGTAGGTTGCTGGAATACTTTTGATGGTTGTTGGGTATGTAAATTGACATAATTGTTTTGGAAAGCCTTTTGAAATTATTAATAAACTTAAATATGATTATGCTTTGTGACCTAGCAATTCTATCCAAAGGTGTGTGTGTGTATACACATCGAATATATATAGTGAATATGTGTATTTTATATGTAATTTATTTTTATATTTATTTTATAATTTATATTTATATACACGTTTTAGTATATAAATTATATATATAATTATATATATAAATTATATATATATATAACTTACAAAAATATATATAACTTTTTGTAAGTGCACCAAGAGTGTTTATCACAGAATATTTTTAATAGCGGAAAACTGAAAACGACAAATATCCACAGCAGTGGAATAGAAAAATAAACTGGAGTATATTCATCTAATGGGATACTTATTTAGCAATGACATTGAAAAAGTTATAGCTACATGTAACAGCATGGGTGAAACTCAGAAATGTAAAAAGCCTTGTCAAGAATGTCCAAAAGCCTATTAAGAGGGAAACATTGAATTTAAATAAAGTTGGAAAATGTGAAAAACCTAATAACACACCGTTGGAGGGATGATGTTTTAGTGGTCTCCAAGGTGGTTAACCGGACCTTCGATAGTAATGGCATCTTGCCTCCATCCTTTCTCTCTAGTTTCCTAATTCTCTCTGGAAAGCAGATGTATTTCCATTTATTCTGCCCCATCTACAACCAATGGTAACATTTGCAGAAAACTTTTATAAGTTCACTGTGAAGCTCAGATGTGGGGGAACATAGAATTAGGCGAAGGGATCCAAGCAGTACTCAAGTTCACAGTCGTGTGCTCTTAGATCAGTTTCTCAACCTTGACACTATGATATTTGTGCTGGAAAAATCCTTTGCAGGGACTGTTGTGTGCAATGTAGGATATTTGGCAGCATTTCTGAGCTGTATACGTTAGGTATCAGTCTCCAGACATTGTCTGATATCCCCCGAGAGTCGGGGGTGATGGGCAAGTTACCCATGGTCGAAGACCATTCTCTTAGATAATACACCTCACTGCTACGCCGCCGCAATATCATAGAAAAAAAAATGAGGATTCTTTGGAATTTCTCTAAGTCAGAAACATAGGCGTGGGGAAGACTCGTGTTAGTGGAGTGTGAGACGTGCATTATACACGGTCTTGTAGGGCTTTCAAGAAGTTGGACGGTCTTTGTAGTACTGCACAGACCTTCCTTTTGCTTAAGGCTGAACTCCTGCAAAAGAAAAGCTTGTTTGTTATAAGACATTCAAAGTTCACCTTTATTCCTTAAATGTCAGACAGGTCACCACAATTGCATGATACAGGATCCAATATTATTATGAACACTTCTATTCTGTTCTCTCAGTATCTCTTATCTCAGGAAGACCTCAGGACTAACACCTCTTGATTCCAAATTCAAATTTCTTATTAATAGTAACACCTTCATGGTCTAGGAGAGTGCCTCTTTGCTTACTTTCCTTCTTTCCTCACTCCTTTCCTTCCTCCCTCCGTCTTCACTTTCTTTCTTTCCACCAAGCACTTTTTAAAAACAGATAGGATATGTATCTCAATATATTAAAGAATAGTGAAAGTGTCCAAAGACCACCCTGATGACCTCCCCACAAATGATCTTCCACAGTGGTCCCCAAAGTGTCTTTGACATGTAGGGTTCTACGGCACTCACTTCGAAAACACCAATGTAGGAGAAGCAATACCTCAGAGGAAAAGAATATATAAAAAATATACACACCCCCAGATTGAGAAATCTCAAGAATGTTAAAAATGACTGAAACACATCAGATTCTGCTTAGTCAGGTAAATGGAGAATGGATAAGAGAGTCTATTGATATTCAAACACACAATAAATCTGTGAAACTAGAATTTTCAATATTTTAGAATTTAATTTACATAGCCTCTTGTTTTTGAAATTAATCAGGGCGGATTATTAGAAAGACAATGTTGTTCTGTGGGAAAAGCTTAGTACCAAAATGTTTGGTTTGGCTTGTGTTACCCATTGACCTATGGCTCTAGGAGAATCAACTACCTGTCTCAGTTTCCTTGTCTTCAAAGTGGGGCTAAGAGCCATGCCCACATCAGAGAACAGTTCAAAAAATTACATGACATGACATTGGTAAGGTACTGTGGCTGAGGGAGGATAGAGTAGAATAGATTTTGGCGAATAGTCATTTTACCCACCCTGGAAGCCTACAAGAAAGGTAGTCGGTGAGTCTCTCCTTTTCTGAACTATGCATTAGAAATTAAGGTTCTAAGTTGTAATGGCTTTAAAATGCATAAATTTTTCATTCAATATAAAGCATCAAACTAAAGGCAAAGAATAGAAAGTAAATGTATTTTGCCATGACGATAGCCCAAGTGTGAATCAAGCTCTTTTTTTTTTTCCTCTGGTGGTAATTTTCAGCATTGTCACATACCTGGAGTTCCTCTTTAGTTGGTGGCAGTCAGCAGGGTTCTCTGAAAACAATTTATAAACAAATTGTGGTTCTGAAACTAGGGCAACCGATATCTTGAGTTTCATCTGTTTAGTGTTTTACACCTGGTCCTGATGTTAGTGTTCCCATATTAAAGATTGGCTGTGGGCCTTCCGAATGCCAATGTATGCGGATGGATGGCCTAAGGTCCTTAACCACAAATGTTAATGCTAAGAATCATGATGATGATGTGTGTGCGTGTGTGCGTGTGTGTGTGTGTGTGTGTGTGTGTGTGATGAGATACACTGAAACTGAAAACAGCAGGAAGGTCTAAACAAGATATGTTTACTTTTTTTTTTCCTTTAGAGATTGAGAAGTTTTGAAATGCAAATGAACGAGCTTAAGCACATATTACACGTAGAAATGGTGGAAATTCGCTTTCCTGGGTCTTGGAATAGTTCCTCCTTGGTAAGACGCACCTGATCTTTTTTTTAAAAAAATAAGGGTCAAGGAAGTTTAAAGCTATATAAATATGCTGTAAGTAAAATAGCTTCTCGGATCGTAACTTTGATTTTAAATGGTTTCAGATGAAGCTGTTGAAAGATCACATTCTCTTTTATAAAAAATACAAAATTGAATGAATATTTCATTCAAGATGAGTAAATAGGATGCTTGAATTTTTTCTATTGAATTCTAATATTGTTTGCACTGTCAGTTAAATGTGTGGGGATGTTGCTAAGCAGTTTCTACACTTCCAGATGCAATAGATGTTATATGTAAAACATTTTTTTCTTTTCTATATACCAAATACATCCAGTAATACCTGTTATTGTGTTATGCATGCCCTGACAAGTTGTTGAGGGTTAAAGATTACATTACTGTGGCAATTCTTATACAAGAAAATGTGTATTTTCTATTTTCACTTTTTTCTCAAATTTTAAATAATTTTTAACATATGAGTGTACAAAAAAAGGATTCTCTCAAGATTGATGTTCAACTGGCAACTTTCATTTGAATTTAGGAAAAAGTCAATTATGATATTTCTGAATTGTGGCTCTATCTTCATAAGTTAATTCTGTTACACTTTAAATTGATGAAAATAGCATACATAAAAAGATAAAAACTGAAAGGATTTTCTGATTTTTTCCAATGTAACATTGCAAAGTATTGCAGTTGTTCCTCAGTGTGGTACCTGGGTTTTATTATATTAATCCACGCTAACAAAAATAAATAAATAAAGTGTGAATGGCACCATAAACACGTAAGATTTAAATTCCTTTTAGTCTGCTTTAGCCATTTAACCATGAGGTCATCTAGGGGCTAAAGTCAGGAAATTCCTAGCTAAATGCCTGCACAACACGCCTTCATTTGATGCAATTTTGAAGCTATTTTGTCAACATTCACTGAGGATGAATTATATTGCTTTTAAAAAAAGTGTATCCTAACACTCACCTTCTCCATTTGTTATAATATTACCATGAATAATTTTACTTTTTTGTCTATTGTATTATAGACTCATATTCAAATTTCTGTTTACTTGAAAGGCAATTTTTCTGCAATGAGATTCAGTGTAAGTTGAGATAGAATAACTTGGTTATCTCTTCTTTAGAGGTTGAAATCAGCCATTGTTATAATTTTTCCCATCATTAACAACATTCTTTCTGGGCTAAGCTTACAGAATAGGTTTGTTTTCCTAAAGCTGAAATTTGTAAATACTTTCTGTGTCTCAAATTAATTAACAGATTTACCACCACAGAAAGTCTAACTTGTAAGCAACAATTTCCTTCATTTATATAATTTCTTTCATTCAACTGGATATAGAATTCTTTGCTTTCCTAATATTGACAGTAAATGTTTAAATATCTTAAGTTCATGTTCTCAGTCTTTATAGAAGCTTTTTTTCTTGCATAATTATACAGGGGAAAAATCTAGCTTGGACATTAGCTTGATGTATTAAAAATGGAGTGTTGGCGTTGGGCAGGTCCGGAAACATCATTATGTTGTAACCCCAACACCAGACTCGGCAGGAACTGTATATGGGTAAGTGGCTGGAAATAAGAAGGAAGGCAGGACCCAATTGGAGTCCAGAGACAGAGGACATTTTTCAAGTTCAAACAAACAAAGCATCTCTGTTGGCTAGTTAAGTTCACCAGTCACCAGAGGAGAAAACAGACATGCCCAAGGAGACACTATTTCTTAGTGCCAACACTTATATATATCTTCCTGTTCACAATTAGTCTTTGAGAGGCAGAGTAAGATATTGTAAATCTATTGTTGCACGTACTCACTGCGTATTTAGAAATTCTTGGGGCACTGTGTAAGTGCAGGAGAAGATAGATGGAGTATCTAATTAATCTAAAGATAAAAATGAATGAGGTAGAATCCATTCAGTAGACTAATAAATAGTTCTTAAGATCTAGTAGGATTTCTCTTTTGGAGTGTGGAGACATAGTGTGGAGACATTTGCTAATGTAGCCATAAAGATAGACCTATTGTCCATTGCAATGAAAGCAACAAATACTATAACATAAAATATTTCCAAATTGGTTTGGGTGAAAATAAGCTTGTTTCCCAATAAATGTCAGATGGCACTTGTTGTAAGAAGTAACTTTGAAGAAATTTAAATTAATATATTATTTCCAGCCAAAAACGTCATGCATTTTTAGAAGTTCACAAAAGTATGTAAAATATGCACTCAAATGTCTATCAATTGTAATTTATTTCAATAAAGAAAGGTAGCTTATACCACTTGTGGCCATCAGATTTCCTATAGACTATGCCTCAAGAAATTATCTAAATCTAAGGTGTTAGCAAAATAGTGCTTACATGTATTTTATAGTATGAAATTCACCTTCAATATACATATTCATATAAGTTGTTTAGCTGGGGCACTGCTTTACTGAAAAAAAAAAACTTCCACATTCTCTATTTAGAAAAAGTAAATATCTAAAGGGAATGTCTCAGCTGTTAAATTTCTACAGAGGTTAAAAAGAAAGAAAGAAAGAAAAAGCAGCCTGTGATCACCTGGCAAGAAACTGCATGGAAAACTCACTTTGATGAAAGTTTATGAACCCGAAACGCTGCCTTTCTTGCCTGTTTTTTCTTAAACACATCTCAGGGCATAAGAAAAGAGATGAGGTTTGTTGTAATTGATCCAAGGCTCTGATACGTTATGAAACACTATCTTTAATCTGAACACATTCAAATTTGCATGTATAGTGTAAAACAGAGGAGACCATATTGTAGATTAAGAGCGTTCTTACATTTACATAGACCATGATGTGATTTCCAGAAAGTGCACTCCAAAACTTACATACGGAATGCACTACAGAAATGGCAAATTCAGCTTCTATCGCTTCTATAAGTCCATCCCTTATGTTGTCACATAATTGTATATTCTAAGATTGGCTCAAAATAAATCAACCTGTTTTGTTAAGGGAAGTGCTGTAGTATAAAGTTGGTTTACAGGGGCCTGTATCGATGGAGCAAGACTCAATCAGGTAAATGAAAGAGTCCCAGACTGAAGAAGGACCACTTCACAAAGAGAAAGGACCTCTTGGGGAAAAGTTCTGAACTGAAAAAGTTGAAGTCAGCACAGCTATACAACTATTAGGATAAAAACATGACCCGCCAACTGCTACTGTCAATTAGTATTTTGCTTTCTCAGAGATCTCAACCTCATTCTATCTGGTGGATTTTGCTCAGTGATGTGACTAAGCTTGGGCAAACCTTCTTGTTACTCTTAAAGCTTTTGAACCAAACTGTGTGTGCAAGATGCAGTGGCTTTACCTTTGAAATAGGACATACATTTACTGCATCCAGCATGGTGCCTGACTTACAGCAAGGGCTCAGTCTTCAACAGTCAATAATACTGATGGTAATATTTCAATATTGTCTCTTTTTAACAGTATGAATGGTGGAAAAGAGAGGCACAGAGAGAGCTTCTAGTGAATGTCAAACTTCTGGAAATGCTTTTTTGTCTTATATTCCACTTTGGCAAAATTTTTTAAAAAGTTTACCTTGTCCTATTCTTTTAAATTAACTTTTTCCTATAATGCAATAGTTGATGTTCACAGTTCTACAACTTCTTAATTTTACAAATTAGTACAGTCTCACAATTTCATCTCATACTCGTCCACAACATAATTTCATTTTAATTTATTAACACCTTGAAATAAGTACAAGATGGTACTCAATATTCTAGCCTATCTATATTTTGCTCCTAATTCTCACATTGCTAATATAGTTAATAAATATAATGTAACTAATAAACACATTTGCCATTT
Organism: Pan troglodytes; assembly: GCF_028858775.2. Classification (NCBI taxonomy): domain Eukaryota; kingdom Metazoa; phylum Chordata; class Mammalia; order Primates; family Hominidae; genus Pan; species Pan troglodytes. The sequence goes on from NC_072406.2 coordinate 21,619,705, forward strand.
TCAACATATGTTTTAACCCTCAGTAAACTATGCTTACGTGGAAGCAGATATGTCAGAAAAAAACACCCAAACCAAGACACAACATAAAACATATGATACAGTTATTTCAGTTACCAATGTTGACATATATCAGCAAAATTATTTATGCAGTTGTAATTTTCTGTTTCACATCTGGAGTGTTTTGGTATTCTATGGCATTTCTAAATTAAACCACATTTTCAATGGTCTTGCTTCCAGTAGCCAAAATTCTTCAAAGGTTTTTTAAAATTAAAAAAAATTAACATGTATTTTAAGAAAAAAAAATTGTCTCATTTTATTATGGCTTGACCCAAATATATTTTCAGAGTTAAATCCAAGGCTGGTAAAATAAATTTTTACTTATGAGAAATGGGAAGTTGGATCTTGCAAAATAACAAATGTATCATAAAAAGGAATGTGATTTAGTTTAACTTCAGAAGCTGCAGGATATATATATATATGTACAGTACTTATCCTTCTTGTACCAAAGTTGCTAAGTAAATAAGCATATATTTTGACCCCCAATATCTGACAGTATGCATGTGTAAATAAATATGTTTTCAAATCAGAGTATTTACAAAGTTGTTCCTCCTTTGCTAATCTGTCAGGAATCAAATTTAATGTTCTTCTTGATCCACTGGATAACATCCAAAGCAACAAAGCCATTGAAAAGAATTCCACTTCCTTTGCTGGTTGAGGTGATAGTGACCTCATCAACTCCAGCAGGGGAAACTGGAGAGCTCTAAAACCAGCTGTTTCCAGGAGGAAAAAAATAATAATTTTAAGACACTGCATAGTAATTTTTTTCCACTTATTTTACATTTGTACTTTTTGAAAATTAAAGTACAGATCTGAAAAGGGTTATGGAATTTAGTAGTCAGTAGCATGCCTATTTTACAAGAAAGTATGTCACAGGAAAACACAATGGTTAATATTTATGAGTAAGAATTGCATTTGCCTTTCCCAGGTTTTATGTTGCAATAAAAAAGGTACAAACCACTGAAAGTAGATCTTCTTTTATCTATGAAATATGCTATGTCAGTCTTATCATACTCAGAACTTCTCATAATCCGAGTAAAAACAGACTGTATCTGTTCAACGGAAGATAATTTGTGATTTTTGCATATACCCACTATATGCCAGACAGTAACATTATATTTGATGAATGAAAAAGAAACAGAAACACACAACGAACAAACAGAAGAGACAGGAGAGGCTGCAGCAGCCACAAAACATACCTCAGATATTTCCATAGTGTAGAAATGTTCTTTCCGGACCCACCTTTCACAAAAATCACTTAGTAGAAATTCTTTTCAAAATATTAATTTAATCCCTAATAGTAGAAAATAGCATTACTTATTTGATTGTGGAATTTGCTTTATTTTTAAGATATAAGGAATAATGAGAATGAAATTCTGTCCTGCTGAATTCTTAGTTAATAAATTGAACGATGATTTTCAATACTCCCACTGTGGAAGCTGTAATCAATGAAACTCGATTTCTGCACAACTTACGTCACATAGGGAGAGCTACTAAATAAAGTGGTAATACTAAATTTCACCTCTCTACTCACAGTAAGTAAATGAAGAGTTGATTCCTACATCTTGAAAATGGAAAAAATGTTTCTAAACCTTCAGCTATGCTCAAAATGTCAATCATTCTGACCAACAGAAGCAGTCATCTTCCCAGGTAGTTGGACTTGAAAAATATCCCAGGCCCATTTATGCTTTGGCAATCACTATATGGCTGGATTCCCACACTCAACCTAACTCTTCATTGAAGAGATTTCTGAAAACTTTTCTTTTGCTCAAGTGAATTTTTATTTCCAGGAGGATGTGCTTTATGCAATAAAGCAAACAGCTTAGAAGTGATAAAAGCCTTCCTCAATATTTAGCAGAGGCTCCTCAGAGACATCTGACAGTATTTAAAATTGAAGTTGAAGGTCAAAAAGTGGAGAATGGCAACTTCTGAATGATTCTGGAATGCTGCCTATAAAAAGTGATATTAATTTAATACTCAGATGGCCTTAAACATGGAAAACAGCAGTGTTCATGCTTCTTGGGCAAAAAAGGAGTTAATATTTCCATGTTCTCTGGGTGGCTTGATGAACTTTGCAACTTAGGGAAAGTCACTTCTGTTTATTTTTGTGTGTAGGCATCATTTACTGTGTATATGAAGCAGGGATAATAGCTCCTACTTGGAAATCACTTTAAAAACTCATGTATAAGTAGGAAGCAGCATTGCATTAGTATGATGTAGGTTTTGGCAAATGTACTGTAAGCTATTGTAAATAAGTGATCCTATGAAGGTACACACATAAATCTGCTTCCATAGGAAACTTCTATATACATTTATTAAAATGCTGTCCCCTGTAATATTAAATTTCATGTTGGGCAGCTTCTCTAACTTTGTTCAATCTGTTGACCTTTGCTGTAGAGAAAACCACTCTTATTTATTTGCAGGTCTTGGCTATAAAAACATGACGGATGTAAAAATTAATTCTATGCACTGGATGCAGGGCAGTAATTACAATTTAGAAATCAAAAACAAGGAAACTAAAAAGATGTTAATATTTTAAGTTATGATTTTATTTTTCTAAATAGTTGTTTATGTTTGTTAGATTTATTCTATAATTTCTTTCTAAGAATCTTCATAATTAAACAAAAAACATTGCTATATCGTTGCATATATTTAAAATAATTCTTCATATTTAAATGGTAAAAATATATTTTATATTAATTGCATTATGAATTCATGGTTTACATCATTTTTCATAAAATAGCCTTTAAAATATTATACGATATATATTTCACATATATTAATGTTTTGAGTACAGGTTTAAATTTCTCAAATGATATATGTCAAAGAGCCTTAAACTGGGAGAATTATTTCTATCTTACTTTACATTTATTTTTGCCTATCTTTCTCAGATTGAATTGCATCATTCTTACAGCTTATTGGAGGTATTGAAGAAGATGTTTATATTCCTTGATTAAAAGTTATCATCTTATTTTTCAAATGTATAATTAATCTGCCCTCTCAGGACATCAAAAAATTTTTTAAAGTTATGGTCTTGCAGTTCATGAAAACCATAAATTCAGATATTTATATCTTTAGGGATTTGATTTCTCTTTTCCCCCAATGAGGTCATTTCTTCAAAGGGAAAACATTTGTGAAGCTAGTGTCAGGTAAGATTTCTAATTTTTCTCAAAGCCAATGTTTCTCAATGGGCACTAATCATTGGTCTATTCCGCTGTGGGAACACAGATTATTTTTCTTTTTCATTTTTAAATGAACTTTTCCCAAGCCAAATCCCATCCTTGAAAGCCAATAAAAGCTAAGATTTATTTATTGGATGCTTACTAAGTGGCAGGTACTGTGTTAAGTACCTCACATAAGCTCTCTTGCCAAATCCTTACACACAATCTATTAGGCTTTTACTATATTCATTTTAGTGAGGAGGAAATGAAACCATTAAGAGTTTAAATAATTTGCCCAAGGTTATGCAGCCAATGCATAGAAAAATATTTTAACCTGTTTGTCTGAGCCTATAGTAAATGTTAAAGAAGAATTCCATATAGAATGACATTAGAGATGTCCCTTATGGCAATTCTATAAGGGATTAATGTAACTGCCCTAAGTAATCATAGAAAGGCTTTGAAAATAAATAATGTGATGTTTGTGGAATATCTAAAAGTAGAACAGTGGATATTCCTTAGTAAGGAAGAATAATTTGCAAATTAATCTTGCCAAGATAAACCCTTTATTTTAATTAAGATGAATTATTTTTCTTCCAGTTATTGGCTCCTAGAGATAAGTGATGACTATTTAAATTTCTGAAAATGTAGTTGAAATGAATATGTTTTGCATTTCGTAGCAGAGACGTCAGGATAGTCAACTCCTGGGCTAGTAGCTTGCTAAGTCAATCCATGTCAATACATTCAAGCTGGCAAACAACTTTTGAATAGCATAAGTTGAACTCTGGTTCCTGAATTTGCTCATCTTTCTTATGGGTATTACATACCATTAAAAATAAATGGTAAAAAAAAAATAAGATCTGGTGAGGATCACATGACAAGATGATTCATTCTTTCTAGTCTCTCTGTTCCAGTTTGGTTGACCTTCAGTTCGTCCTCCATATTGTTTCCACCCAAAATTTCTAATCAACTTTTTTGTCTTAAGTTCTTTATTTATTTCTAATTGATCTATTGTAAAGTTTGGACTTGAATGAGTCCTTAATATTCTGGTTCCAGCCCTCCTTTCTAGCCAATCTCTTGTCATATCTCTACATACAGTCTAGTCCAGCCCTTTTGATCTGTTTATCCCTTTGAAAGCCAAGTTCTCTGAGCTGTCCCTTTGCCTGGAATAAACTTCTCTCTCATTGTGACTTTTGAAAGACCTAGTTCAAGAATCACCACCTTTTAGAAGTTGCTCAACAAAGTTAAGTGTCCTCTTCAGAGCATTTCTTTTAAGCTTTCTTAACATTTTGGGCACATTTTTATGTAAATGTATCACACAATATTATGATTATTGTTTTACTTCCATGTCTCCCTTAGAATATTCTGATATTCTTGAGGTCAGAGATTCTGTTCTGATATTAATTGAAAGGTGGTAAATATGCTCAATTCCATGATTTTTCAAACAATATATATATAACACTATATATAATAACTGTATCTATAAATCACTAAATATGTAACTCTATATATGTATCTCCAATGCCCACAAGAATAGACTCTATTGAATTTAATGACCATTTCATTTTTTGCCTACCTTACGTAATTTTACTATGTAGCCGTTGCTTAATAAATATTCAATGACTGTAATTAATGTTTTCACAGAAATATGCAAAAAATGTAAAAACCAAATTAACCCCACAAAGGGATATATATTTAAGTCTCTAAATTATTTGTCTTTTGTTCCAATTAAAGTATTTTTTAAATTCACAAAATGGTTTGAACAGTATATCAGTATGGACGCCCATGGAATTCTAAATTACAACAAATAGAAAATATACATAACAGGAAAAATATTATCCAACCTGAGCTCTGCCTATAGTCACTTCCTCTCCTTTTACAGGAAGTCAGGCAAGTTTAAATCAAAGGAATGATCCACCCATTTACTAGGTGTTTACCCAATGTAAAACATTGCTTCAGAACCTGTTACAAATGACCTTCATATAAAATGAAGTGTTCCATATTATATTATGAAATTTAAGGACAATCTGCTCTTTCACTAGAGGCTATATTTTGGGGGATACCTAAAAAATTTTAGTGGTTAATGTCTAATCTATTAATTCCCTCAGCATGACAGCAGAAAACAAGTTTTCAAGGGCTTCCTGAGTATAAAATCTGGACCCAAATCTCTAGGTCTATAATTTCATCAGCAGGAAGTGGCTTTTTGCAGACCCTACTGCTGTGTGATAAAGCCACTGATTCTGTGGCTGTTGATAAACTCCCTACATTAAAGTCTTCAACCTTCAACAATTTTCAATTCCAAGCAAAACCAAACAATTTTATTTTCTGTGTGCTTGTCATTTACCCAGAGTAATATGCTGTCCTTTCCCACGGCCTATCAGGTTAGCTCAACTCACGATGGTGAGAAGAGTTTCCTGGTTCATTTTCCAGAACACTAGCTGCTTCATACTAACTGGATTGGGACTCTTATTTCCCCAAACTAATAATGAAGCCACCTTTACATTTCATCCATGGTGGCAAGAAAAACTCTAACACATGGCTAACTTACAGTTGAATTTTCTCTCTAGTCTGTGGGTTTTCAGAATAAACTACCCTATAAAGCTCTTGTAGAACTTTGAGTACAAAAGAATGAAAAACAACAGAGAGAAATACTCAACAATTTTCTTATTTAGCATTTTTGGTCAAAGTAGATGAAGAAGACAGATTGAAGGTCTGATTAAAAATGATCGATTGCTTTTGTGTTAGCTGATGCTTTTGTGTGTGTGTGTTTGTGTGTGTGCACGTGCGTGTGCGTGCATGTGTGCGTGCACAGAAGCTGTGAGCAAAATGTTTTTGCAAAAACAAGTGTTAAGTTAATCAATGGTTTTCAGTGCATTTCTGCAAACAGGCTCTGCTGGAAACCATGGTGTGTCCACAGCCAATCAAAATGGGTTTGTTGATTATCACAGGGGGTTGGGGGAAGGCAGATGCTAACATCAAGGGAGATAGGATTCAGTAAGAAGTTTTGAGATTGACCTCTGGAATCAAACTCAGCTGCCAGAAGCCCTCTATAGAAAGCAAGTGTTAAATGCAATGATAAACTGAGGTCAGGGTGTCACTTCCAGATTCACCAGAAATCCTATACAATTATAAAGGAAGTAGGGGTGGGAAAGAGACTTGTGTAGATCTATTTCTATTTACTAATAGGTATTTCTGCAGAATAAGGCACTATAATACTTGAAGACAGGTTATGCTAGCAATTCGTCTACACTATTTGCTCAAGAGTGTTCATTTACCTTATTTGCTTAAAAGTGTCCTTTGAATGAAAAATTTGGCACAAATGAGCATTTCTCATGGGGAGATGGTGAGAATGTCCCCTGGTGTTCATCCGAGTCTCAGTGTCATAGGCTCATAGACACACAGTGTCACATATAGGAAACCCTGCCCTGGATTATAAAATGAGTCTGGAGTGGGTACATGTATACATCCGACCACATAGCCATTTGCCTCTTCTTCCAAATTGCAGCCTTGTTTTGGAGCAGAGAATGTGGGAGAGGACATTTTGAGCCCAGTACTAGCATAGCATCTTAAGTTTCAAGGTGCATGCTTTAAATACCAGAGACTTCTCAGGTCCCAGTGTGACTTTAGACTGGAAAGAAATGATCAGCTGAGTCACTTGCTTTGAAAACCATAAGAGAAACGTGTGACTAGACTTTATGACAGTATTTATGTCAAAAATCCCCATCAGAGCTGGTTTGTTTCTTCTAGTGAAGCCTGAGGTGGGTGTGGTGAGACTAACGGTCAGCTTGGTCAAGTCCTCAGTAGTCACTGCCGTTTTTCTTTGCTGTCTAGTGACTAACTCAGCACTGCCCATGGCCCTTCACACACAGAGGGCACTTCGGTGATAGCCAAAGTAATGAGAAATCCAAGCTTTCTCACTGCTTCCAATCAAGAATTCTTTTTCTTTTTTCCTGTTCCCTGATTGCTTTATACTGCTCAAACCTTGCCGAGGCTCCAATAAGAAGGCCAGGCAAAGATGGGTATGAAAAAGATAAAAAACAGCATTTTAATAAACTGCACAGTGAAAAGTGACCTTAAATGATCAATGCTGGAGAACAAAAGCATAAAAATAAAACTGTATTTTAGTGCAATTGGTAAAACCAAACACACGTGGATGTTTTAATCTTAGGGAGCAATGTTAGATTCCAAAAAGTGAAATTATACTTGTGAAGCTCTACAGAGGAAAGTGATCTAATGTTAAATGGTGTGGGTCCAAACGATCTTGTGTATATTCACTTTTTCAATACTCTGAGAGTATTATAGGTGACACTGATAATGATAGCCAACCTATTCCAAAATTTTAAAACTTAAAGAGAGAAAATAATATGCATACTTCTAGGTCTTCACACAAAGTCTTTAAACAAACAAACGAACAAACAAACAAAAAATCCATCTCTTTCTGTTAATGTAGTGTATTGTCTATTTATTGATTTTTTCTTCTGTATTTTTCCTGAGTGTAGTAACAAAGGAATAATACAGAAGAAATATAAATAGTTATTATTTTACTACTTCAACACATGAACGCTTTTCTTGTGTTCACATTCCCTTCTAGTTCTTTGCCAATATGTAAAATTCATTGCAGTGCCTCTTATAAGTAACATCATAAACGTACCATGGGATGTTTTACCATGATCTCTACTGAAATTTATCTTTGCAGAGCCAGCAAAAACCCCACAGCTTTTTTGGAACTCCTTCTCTGAAAAGGCATGTCTCCTCTACCTGAACTCCCTCAACTCCCCTACACTTTACTGAATGACCCTCTCTTCCACAAGTTTCCTTTTAATCACTTAATTTTGTTTTATTTCTTTTTGTTTTTCTTTTCTTTGTTTTCTTTTCTTTTCTTTTTTTGATGGAGTCTTGCTCTGTCACCCAGGCTGGAGTACAGTGGTGTGATCTCGGCTCACTGCCACCTCTGCCTCCTGGGTTCAAGTGATTCTCCTGCCTCAGCCTCCTGAGTAGCTGGGACTACAGGCACCCGCCACCACACCTGGCTACTTTTTTTTTTTTTTTTTTAGTAGAGACGTGGTTTCCCTATATTTGCCAGGCTGGTCTCGAACTCCTGACCTTGTGATCTGCCTGCCTCGGCCTCCCAAAGTGCTGGGATTACAGGCATTAGCCTCTGCGTCCAGCCTGTTTTATTTCTTTACCCATTTTCCATCACTATTAGATAGTAAACAAACACCAGAAACCTAGAAAATTCAGGTGTATGTGGTCTCTTAGGGGAAAGTAAGTCATAATTTTACCATATTTTTCATAGCAGAAGAGAAAAAAATCAATGTCTAGATCATAACATATTTTTAAAAATTACAGACAGAATATATGGTAAGTTTCCATTTTAGGGGTTATTCCTAAATTTCTTGAAGAATATTTCTTCATTTTTGAAAAAAATAATCTACCATTATTGCCAAAAGACAATTGAATTAAGTGCCTTGCAAAAATTTAGCTATATTTCACAGCAAAATATGGTTGATTGCAAACTTATAGTATTTGTTTGCTATATCACAAGGAAAAATAATCATAATGAAAGCCACCAGATCTCAAAAAGGTGCAGTCCTCATTAGACAACCCAGCAACGACACTGCCTGGTCCTCTGCTAGACAAGGGGCTACAGGAGTGAGGGAGCCTGACAAGGTTTTTTTCCCTTGAGGACAGTAAACAAATAAGCAGAGAGAAAAATTCCTCATTCCACCAAGGGAAAAACCTGAGACCCAGAGAGACTGGGTAACTTGCTTGAAGCCGTATTTCTAAGGTGGGATGGAGTTAAAACTAGTCCAATATTATGATTGCTCATTGCTGTTTGTTCCTAAACAATTTCACTTGAGATACAGGTCTATCATTTTCTGTATAATTGGGATTCTCAAAACAGAATATGCTATTCTTATGCTTTTAAAAATGAATGTTGCCATATTCATATTTGACCTATTCATATATTCATATATATATGAATATGGCAGCATTCATTTTTTAAAGCATAAGAATAGATTTAGATCTTGGATTTCTCTCATTTATTATTATTATTATTATTATTATTATTATTATTATACTTTAAGTTCTGGGGTACATGTGCAGGACGTGCAGTTTTGTTACATAGGTATACACGTGCCACGGTGGTTTGCTGCACTCATCAATCTATCACCTTCATTAGGTATTTCTGCTAACGCTATCCCTCTGAAATATAAGAAAAAAATATATGAGTATAAAAACACCAGGAGGGATTTAAGTCAAACAGAAGGGAGATGACTTCCTTACGATGCTAGTGAGGGAGAACCCAGGCTACTGCTCAGGCTGAATTCTTAAGAAAATACGATTTTTAAAAAAATCTGAGTTAGTTTAAATGATCATGTAGTAAAGATGATACATGGAAAAGATGGCTTTCAAGGCCATTTCTGGGCAGATAATTTTAGTAGTGAATATTCATATCAAGTCATTTCATTCAAACATGTATAACAGCCTTCATGTCTACTCCTCCAACGAAGCTGAGTTGTGTCATTGACACAGAGTAAAACAATAATTTTTCAGACATACTTATCACGAAAGGATGAATTCTTAAATTCTGTACAGTACAGCAGGCAAATAGAAATGATACATGTTTCTTGTTTAAAACCTGGGTAAAACAAATAATTCATAGCAAGTATTTCAAAGTATAAGAAATATAAGGAGGAGAAGACTTATTAGCACCATCAAAGGGTTTTACAATCATCAAATGAAAATCATAATTTGACTTTTCGACAGTCAGTTGCTCTTGCATTTTTTTCAAGTTCAGTTATTGTTGAGCTTACTCCAGTTATCTCTGTTAGCCAAGTACAGACGGCAACATTTAAAGCCACAGCATATAGAAAAATAGATTTGAAGCTTAGCCAGGGCCACTTTGGATATTTCCAGAAAAAATAAATACAAACTTTATTTTAGTTGATGGAGTAGGGGAGGGCTGCATAAAAGATAAGTAAATGCATTTTCATGACAACCCTAATAAACTGGCACAGAAGCCGTCTGCTGGATTTCAGAAGTTAGAGATGCAACTATTTCTTTTCCTTTTACCTCCCATCCTTTCTTTTAAAAAGGAAAAGAAAAATGAAGGAGGAATACATTTTCTTAGAGTTCAAAAGAATGAGCATCTAGAAAAATTAATGTAACTTGAAGTTCCCTCTAGGAATCACTTTGAGGCCAGAGTGACAGTTTTGACAAAGTTGGCTGCAATTAAAATGTTCTCGGTCCAGTTAGGAGCTTTTTAAGACTGGGCACATTTGTCTACACTACCTTCATTTTCATTTAAGGTTTTTGAGAAAGAACAGAAGAGCAGACAAACAAACTCAGAGCACCTTCCCAATTTTTGGATAGAATTTCACTTAATGCAACTGTGGCGCCAGTACTATAGATAGGATGGTACAGTTCAAAATATGTTTATATAACGTGGCTGCATGCCTCTGAGATCTTTTAAATTCTTTCCTGAGAGCTTCAGTCACTCAATGTTCACTCATCCAAAACCCTTTATATTCTCAAATATCTCAGTTAGTTTCACTGTAAAAGCCAAACATTGACTAGAGGGAGAAAATGAAATAGATGCAGATATTTCAAAGTTCTTATTTTTCACTTGACTCTTGAAGACTGAAGTGGAGAGATGTTTAACACAATAGTTGTGACATTACAAAATATATACCTTTTGAGCTTACTCTATTATATAAAACTATGGAGTTTGATCAGTGCCCTGGAAATCATAATTTTAAAAATATTTACCATTAGGAAAGACTTTGACCTCATCTGTATTTTGCCGTTGAAGAAATGAAGACTCATAGCTCTCAGGTTATTTAATTTATCCACAATCAGGTAGAACAAAAATCCAGTCATTGTTATTTCAAGTTCAATGCTCTTTGCATACATAATGCTATCTCTCTGTTTAGTAGAAGTTCAAATCTGGCCCAGAGTCATAAGTATGAACATTTCTTGTCATCTAGCTGTTCAACAAGCAATGTAAATGAGTTATGTTCTTTGTAGGTATTGATTTCATCCTGGAAATCATTCAATTGATAACAATTAGCAGTCTTAGATGAGTGGATGGGTATCATCGAGTGAGGATTGAAGCTAATTAATGAGGAATTCTGGGAAGCCGTGTTCTTCCTTTCCTGTTGGATGGTTAGACATTAAACCTTGGAGTTGTCAAATGAGCAACACCTTTGCATCAGTATTAAATTCACACACGAAGAAAATTAATTACAGGAAAGCTGTCTCAAACCCGCTTTGTCAACTCTCTCGACAGGAAATTCTCACTTAGGCAGGAAAAGTCAAGTACCGCTACCGCTATCTTAAAATATTCTTGTTTTTATAAGCCCGTTCTCATTTTTTATTTTCTTCTAAAAAAGAAATTATGGTGTAGATACTTTTTTTTTGGTTACAAAGAGGCAAACACAACTCTCTGAAAGAATAAGGTTTAGTGAAATAACAAATCAGACTTTAATTCCTATTAGATTGTCACTATGTAGTATCCCCACTACTAATGGTAAAAATTCAAATGTTCTATTCAGCACTGAGCTCATACATAAATGCTGGACCCTAGAAAGGGTCATATGTTTTTTACTTTACAAATTGGCTAGCAAGGTCGCACCTACACTACAACTGAGGATGGGGAAACAAAATAATTAGTTGAAGTCATTCTGGTTTATCTGAGGTTATTTGGAAACTCCAATTATAGCATAGTTTCATTTAAATCTTCATTTTCAGATAAATGCCTTGAATGATATCATTCTTAAACTCTAGTGATTTGAAAGAAGTTCTCTGTGTTGAGTGAATATAGATTGTGAGAGTTGGCTAAAATATCTTGGATTTAGGACTGTTGATAACCTTGGAAAGGGTATCTATGGCAGTAATTTCCAAGTTCCTTGCTTGGAATCCTTATGATTTTCTGAGAATAATGTCTCCAGGAAGCTCCTCTGTGAGTACTCAATAGTGTGTTCTGTGCTACACCGCTTACCTAACTTGCCAAAGTTGGTAGTCTTTTGTTCCTTCCCTACTCTTGAGAATTTTAAAGCATTTATTATTGTTCCTTTAGGATACTGAGTGAAATGGGATGTCATTATATATTACTCTCACAGTTCAAACCCCTCCCCCACCACTAACCACACATAGACTTGACTGAGTATAAATTACATGTCTATTAATAGTTGAAAGCTGTTTCAGACAGCAAACTCTGTTTTTGGCCTGAGATTAATGGTGTTAAGTAGGTAAATCAGACTAAGTTTTCAACTGTTTATCTCCATAAAACCCATTTAGTTCTTGGAAGAAGCTCTTGCATAAATCTACAATACTACCTAATAATGATGTTGATAATGGAAAGACTAGAAAGATTATAATAAATAGAGGAAGACAGATGTGCATTTCTAATATTTGTAGGGTAAATTCTAAGGTCATACATTACTTTGTGTTACCACACACAACATAATAGTTAAGAGATAGTGTATAACTCATACAACAATTAGTTTGTTAATTTTGCAAAGTAATAATATCTATAACATTCAAAGTTAAAAAGTGGTCAAGAAAGGTATTTTGCATATACTTTTTTTTTTGCTGAGCACATATCACTCAGTTGGAAAAGTAACTAACACATTTTCTCTTATCATTCAGCAACAATTTACTTCACTAAACATTTATTAAGTTCAAAATTTATGTAAATGTGATGAATGGGGTATAAAATGAGCATCAAGGGAGGTCAGGCCAAATGCAAGAAGATAATTAGGAAGGTTTGAAAGCATGTGATGAATTCCATTTTTCAGAATATGATTCTCTGAAAGGTAGAGAAATACCTGTCATTGTCAAACATATAAAAATGAAAGGTAAATATATAAAACATCTTTTTTAATATTGAGAACGAGAAAGAAAGGAGTAAAAAAAAAGATCAAAAGAGAAAGTTCAATTCTCCAAAGGTAAGGTAGTGTTGGCATTGACTTTGGCCTTGAAAGGTGTGCACGCTTCTGGTGGGCTAAGGGCTGAGTGTCAACAGGTTGTGTGTGAAGGACAGGAGAAAGAGCTTGTGTCCCTTGGCAGAGTGAGTTCAAATCAAAGACCTCTCCACTAATTAAGGATCTTCAATGTGTGACCAGCTCAGAGAGTAAGCAAGAGAAGAACTACAAGTATCAACCTTTGCCTTGACAAGAGTAGAAAAATTTCCTGACTATAAAACCCACACTTAGAGCTGTAGATGGAATTCAGCTATTTGTGTGACACAAAAAATACTAAGCTCAAAATTTAATTTATAATCATGCTAGGTTGGAAGCATCTCAAAGATCCTGGAAGAAGCAAACACAAAGAATCTCTAGTGAAATATATCTTAAACTAGGCTTCAAATTACTCTTGCTGATAAAATTCTAAGGAAATTAGCTCCCAATTGAGAAATTAATAAGTAATGAGAAAAGGTTATATGAGTATCATAGGAATAATAATCTTAGCTATCAGATCTGTAAATTATAGACTATAGAAATAATACATATAAAATATATAAAATAATTTTGTTTAGATTTTTAAAGGATTAAAGTTTGAAAACATCATGAACAAAAATAAACATTTTAAGCAGATTTGGAAAAGTATCAAATTGAACATCTGGCTATGAAAAATACAATAAATAAAATTTTAAAAATTAATGGATGGATGTCCACTTCCTAGAATATGGAAGAATAGGTTATTTGGACCTATCCTGCCACTGAAAATAATTGAAAATGCCGATAAGAACTTTTTAAAATATCTTAAAGTGCAAATACTGAGAAATCACCAGGTAAAAATCTAGGGAAATCCAGAGATGTAAACAAAGCAGTCAAGCTGCCACAGCCTTCAGATCTTTTGATAATCTTAGATGGACCTTAGAGACGAAGACTGAATAAGTTAAAACCCAGAACTAGTAGAGTATTCTTTTCATTTTGAGCTGGAAACCTATATAGCTATAAATTTAGAGAAAGGATGAATCAGAAATAAACCTTTCCTGCCCCAGCCTCAAACAGTCACAAGGAAAGTTGGTTTCGCACTGAACATTAAAGAAGAAAAAGAAGTTTTCTAACCCCTGTGTGCATTTTTAGTTCAGATTTGCATCACCCGAGTGGTCCAAAAATTTACCAATTTGGAATTTAGTTTAAACTATTTCCTGACTGAAGGTCCCTAGGTGCCTAACCAAAGAAATTGTAGGATTAAGAGGAAGGCATTCACTTTCTTTGGAAGAAAGCATTAATTTTCATCACAGGTATCATAGAAACCCCACAAATAATTTTTCAAGGACAATGAGACCATATAGTTAAAAAAATAATAAATACACAAGGAAACAAGCAATGATGGCAATGAACCATCAGAAGAAAAGGACAAAACAAAACAGAGAACCAAAATAAGCCTGTAAAGATGTAAAATATTAGAAACATCTAACAAGAAATGTAAAGCAATTATGCTTACTGTGTTAGTCACGGTTCTTTAGGGAAACAGAAACAACTGGAGAGATATATCTATAAACAACTTTATTATAGGGCATTGGTTCATACAATTATGGAGGCTGAGAAGTACCATAATCTGCCATCTGCAAGCTGGATGCTCAGGGAAGCCAACTGAATAGTTCAAAGGTCTGAGTGGCAAAGAGCTGAGGGTATAGATTCCAGTCTCAGTCTGAAGGCTTCAGAAGCAGGAGTGCAAAAGGCAAGAGAAAATTGATGTTTCTGCTCAAGTCATCAGGTACAGTTAATTCAACCTTCCTCCACCTTTCCATTGTATTCAGGCCCTCAGTGGATTGGATGATGCCTATGCATATTAGGGGGATCTATTCACCCTGTCCTCCAATTTACATGCTAATCTCTTTCAGAAAAACTCTCAGAGACACAGCCAGAAATTACATTTAATCAGGTATCTGAGCATCCTTGGCCCAGTCAAATTGAAACAAAATTAATAACCACATTATACTATGTTTAAAATACTCTAAGACAACACTGAAAATATCCGTATGTAACAAGAAACTATAATGTGACCTAGTATATTTGAAAAAAAAACAACCAAAGAGATTTTCTAGGAGTGAAAACTTAACAGTTGAGATTAAAAATTCAATGAATGGGATTAGTGCAAGATTAAATACAGCCAAAGATAAAATTAATACATATGAATATATGTAAAAATACATTGCTTAGATATAACATGTAGAGACAAAAATATTGAAAGAGAAACCATGATGAAAAATTATGAGATTTAAAGGGTAAAAAAAAAGTTTTACAATATATTCAATTAGAGTCCTAGAAGGAGAGCAGAGAGAGGCTAAGGAAGATGATTATTTTCAAAGATAGTTGCTAAGAATTCTTTATAAATGATAAGAAAAACCAGTCACAGATTAAAAGAGCTAAATCTCAATACATACATGCCTGCATCCATACATATATATATGCCCAGTTACATAAATAAAGATATATATGATAAATACAGAATACTGAATGATTAAAAGAGATTGTTGCCTAGAGGAGTATAGAGAAACTGCATGCAGGAATGTGGATAGGAAAGGGAATGCCTTCAAGGACTGGCAATCAGAGGAGTAGCTTACTTTTTACTAGCAATATTAAAGCCAAAAGATAGTGGAAGGTATCCTCAACGTCCTGAAAAAAAAATTCTTAGATTTCTATACCCAGCTAAACTATCTTTCAATAATAAGGGTGAAATAAAGTCAAGAGGGAAAGTGGCAGCTGCCAGGCCCCATACAATCTGGGTTTGAGATTGCACAGTATTACTTCTGCTTCATGCTATTGATTAAAGCAAGTCACAAGGCCAGCACAGATTCTAGCATATGGAAAACTGACCCCATTGCTTGATGCATATAGAAACATTTGAAAACAGGTAAGGACACATTTGGTGATGGCTGTCTTCAGAGGGCATCTATCACAATATAAAGAGCTCCTCTGGATATTATGGCAAGGACAAATAACAAGAAAACTTGAGCAAAAACATGAATATAAGGCTGGGCGCAGTGGCTCATGCCTGTAATCCTAGCACTTTGGGAGGCTGAGGTGGGCAGATCATGAGATCAGGAGATCAAGACCATCCTGTCTAACATGGTGAAACCCCATCTATACTAAAAATACAAAAAAATTAGCTGGGCATGGTGGTGGGCACCAGTAGTCCCAGCTACTCAGGAAACTGAGGCAGGAGAATGGCATGAACCTGGAGGCAGAGCTTGCAGTGAGCCAAGATCGTGCCACTGCACTCCAGCCTGGGTGACAGAGCGAGACTCCATCTCCAAAAAAAAAAAAAAAAGAATATAAAAACCTGAACACAAACAAAATGTCAATTAACAGTAGAGTAGTTAAGCATTGTTTGTATTCTCTAAGTGAAATACTTTATAGTAGTGAAAATAACCTAAAGCTATACTCAGTAACATGAATGAATTTAAAATACAATTTTGAGCAGGTATAAAAGAATTCAAAATTTTATGTGTCATTTATTTGTAGTTTAAAACAACCTAATTAACATACTGGTTATTTGTGTGTAAATATATGGCAAAACTATGAAAAAAGCAAGAGAATGACAAACCCAAATTGCAGAAAAATTCAGGAAAGAGAGCGAAATATGAATGTTCTGTTTCTTAATTTGTGTTGTAGGCACATAAATGTTTATTTCTTCTTTTTCTTCTTCCCTTCCTCTTCATCTTTGTCTTCAAAATTGCTTGTGTCACCCTTTTGTATATGTCACATATTTCACAATAAAAGGAAAAGTTTAAAGTATGAAACAATCAAGTTTTGGGTGAATGTGGAGAAACAGACATTCATGTTTCTGGTGAGAGTAGAAGTTGGTATGATCACATTTCAAAACAACTTGTCAATATTTGATATGTTTGACCCTGCAAATTGTCTCTGATCCTGAAATTTAGTAGAGAATCTCTCAGTCAGCTGCAAATGGAGATATACTCAATGGCGTTTATTGCAGCATTGACTATAATATAATACTAAAATTACAATTTAATGGGAAAGGGATCAAAAAATTGGTATAGCCATACAACTGTGCACATAGTTAAAATTACTAAACGTGAGTTTATATATCCATATAGATAAGCCTGGGAAAACAAAATTTAAGCAAAAAAATTCAGAGTGACATGGAGTATATGCTATCCATTAAGCAATTTTCAAAACATGTAAAACAGTTTTATATAATGCTTACAGCTAAATATGAAATAAATATGTGAAAGAATACACACCAACTTCAGAGTAATAGCTCTTTGAAAACCTTTGCCTCAAGTTATTTTCTCAGAATTACCCAGAATTTTAATTTTAATGTCTGGTCTTTCAACTTGATTGCTGGGAAATCGGGAGCTGAAACACCATGAGGATAGAGGGAACTGAGGAATGGGGAGAAGCATTAATAGAATGTGGGACGTGGTTTGGAAAGGGAAGCAAAGAGGCATGTCTTCCTTCCAGAACTGTCTTTGTCATACCTCATGCCGAAAGATGGAAGAGTAAGAGGAAAAGAAGAGGAAAAGAAGAGGAAATCTGTGTGATGACTCTATTTCTAGTCTTTGACAAAGTTACTAAAATACTACAAAGCTACTATATTTTTGTATAATGTTTCATTCCTTCCAAAGCACTTTGACATATGATTTGCTATGTACAAAGAAGGTAGGGCAGGAAGTATTTTTCTAGTAGTACTTTCAGGAGCCTGAGGACCCCCCAAAACTAAATGTCTTACTTAAAGTGCTAGTGGTAAATGTTTCAGGGTGGAATTCTTTTCTGTTTTAGAATTGCAGTCTTTTTCATTTGACAGCCCTCTCCTTGCACCCCTATGTTGGTCTGTCTTCCACTGCAAAGAGAATATCACAAATGTGTTTATCTAACACAGCTTATTTTTATGTTCAGGAAAACTTTGAATATAAAGAAAAGAATAGGGTCATGCATTCTATTGATATTGGAACCCAGCAAAGGAAGTTCATAAATCAAATTGGCAGTAAATCTTCAGTGGCATATAAACTTGGGAATGAAGTGTAGCTTACTTTACTGAGATGATGATATCTACAAAGCATGCTGCAGAGTGGTGTGGGCAACAGTATGGCACACTGGTAAACTGACAGATTAAAAAAAGAAGTGGTCAGATCCTCATTATCCTGGGCACAGCCCACTCTGCACACCCTTGCTTAGATCCTAGGTGTCCTGGGAAAATAAGCTTCTCTTCCTTAAAATGTAATCCCTGTGAACTCTCTTCCAGAGGTCAAGCACCTGGCCTCATGCGGTTGAAGTTTTATATTATAATTAATATAAATGTATATTAATTTAGTAAATAATCATTTAATAAAAACTCTACTGGTACATAGGTCATGGGAAAACAGTCTTTGAGAACTACACTGAGTTAAAGGCTAGTCTGGGAAGTGCACAGTTTACACAGGGTGTTGACTTTGGGAGATAACATGTTCCTTACTCAGTTATATGGTTGAAAATGCCAAAGAGTCTGTTTTTATAGCAGGCTTTATTGAACAGATTGTAGTATAATTAGAGAAGTAGATGATGCTCACCCCAATTTCAGCAATCTTAAAAAAATTCTAGTTGTATACATTGTTATCATGTCCACCTATTAAGGAATCTTTCAAGGACTGAGGGCAGGAATGGGAAAATGGATGACCAGGGTAAGAAAATGATTCAGGGAAGACTGGGAATTTCAATTGGTCTAAAAGGAGCAACATAGCTTTCCAATTAAGAGCTAAATTCTACTATTCAATATAGAATTGGATTGAGACATCAGCTCATCTTTAGATATGTTATGTGATGTTTCATGACTTTATCTTCTTAATTTATGTGTACAATATAATTAACATAATGTTCATATAATCCATCTATACAAGGTAATATACATTGTAATATACATCTGTAATAGAATTTATCTGTACAATGGGAAGAGTAAGAGTATTTACCTTAAAGAGCTGTTGCAAGAATGAAAAACTGTGATGCAGGTTGCCAAGTGTAAAGTGTCTGGTGCATAGAAAGTGTTAAATTATCATTAGCTATTCATTTCTGCAAATTGTGTTATTGTGAACCTGTTTTGTTTGTTTGTTTGTGAGACAGAGTCTCGCTGTGTCGCCCAGTCTGGAGTGCAGTGGTGCGATCTCGGCTCACTGCAAGCTCCGCCTCCCAAGTTGTGAACCTGTTGTTATCAGGGCACCCACTCAACTCATCACAAAGTGATTTCCTTCTTTCCTTCTCCATTTATGGGTTAAGCTGTAGAGAGACGTTGCCTAGTTTTGTAAACAAACTCCATAAAGGGTGAGAGTAATTTCTTTATTTAAAAAAAAAAACTTTTATTGTAAGTTCAGGGGTACATGTGCAGGTTTGTTACATAGGTAAACTTATGTCATGGTGGTTGGTTGTACGGACTATTTCATCCCCCAGGTATTAAGCCTAATATCTATTAGTTATCTTTCCTGATCTTCTCCCTCCTCCCACCTTCCACCCTCCAATAAGCCCCAGTGTTTGTTGTTCCCCTCTTTGTGTCCTTGTTTCCATGTATTTTCATCATTTAGCTCCCACTCATAAGTGAGAACATACAGTATTTGGTTTTCTGTTCCTGTGTTAGTTTGCTACCCGAAGGAATACAAATCATTCTACTATAAAGACGCATGCACATGTATGTTCATTGCAGCACTGTTCACAATAGCAAAGACATGGAATCAACATAAATGCCCACCAGTGATAGACTGGATAAAGAAAATGTGGTACATATGCACCATGGAATACTATGTGGAGTAAATTCAATCTTAACCAAGATTGTCAAACATTAGTGGATGTTGAAAATGGTATTTAGGAAGCACATACTCATTGCTTTAATTCTTCCCTTCACATGAGGGAATGTTTTATTGAACAAGTGAAGAGGGGCATGAATCAGTGGCAGCCCTGGAACTCTGAAGCACAATGCCTTTAAGTCTCAGGCTTATTTCCCCAATGCCTGACCACATCCTGACACTTTCACAGTACCACACCCTTAGCTCTCAAATGGAAATTTTCCATTATGAAGTATACATGCTGCTTAAAATCGAAGGCTCTTTTCTTGACAAACTCACATAATCTAATTGCCTCTTGTTCGCCTCCAAGTTTGGGACTGCGATTTCGACTTTTTCTCCCTTTAGTTTCTTTTTGTCATATATTCATCTCAGCACCTCCCCAGAATAGATCCTTGCGGTTCAGAAAACTTCATGAGAGCATTTAAAGAATCAGGAGTGTTGCTGTTTGAAGAAAAAAAATGCTGAATACATAAATAAGTATTAACTATGGTTGACTAGTCTGGCTAAGCCTTCAGAGAATCCTCTAGAGGTCTGAAAGATCCACTGAAAATGAATTTTGAGTGAGATGTTCTGGTTATGCTGTGAATATGCTGTTTTGTTTTTGTTTTTTTTTAAATAAACCAAAGACTATTCTTTCAATATACACTGCTACTGAGGACTTTGAGCACGATCTGTGAAAACTGCTCTGGAGCAAAATTTGGGGAAGTTTGTTTTTCATGTTAGTCCTCTTAGGGGATCTATGTAAATTGAGGTCTATATAAATATCCATTGTTCATTGTCAGTATGTAGAAATATTATATATATATGAATATATATATATTCATCTTGTATCCTTTGGTCTTGCTGAATTAGTTCATTAGCTCTAATAGTTTTTTCTTTTAACTTGATTGTGGATTTCCTAGGATTTTTTTCTGAATAAATCCAGCTTTATTTCTTCCTTCCAATCTGAATTCCTTTCATACTTCCCTTTTTCTTTCTCCCGTTTTCTCTATCTCTCTGCCTTGTTGCAATGGATAAACGATCACATCCAGTACAATGTTGAATTGATGTGGCATGAGCAGATATTCTTGCCTTGTTCATAATTTTAGGATAAAAGCACTGTGTTCAACATTTTTTGGTGGTTAATTTAATGTGTCAATTTGGCTAGGCTACTGCATTCAATTGTTTGGTAATAAACCACTTTAGATTTTGCGATGATAGTATTTTGTACAAGGGATTAACATTTGCAGTCAGTAAACTTTTAATCAAGCTTGTCCAATCCACGGCCTGTGGGCCGCATGTGACCCTAGATGGCTTTGAATGTGGCGCAACACAAATTTGTAAACTTTCTTAAAATGTTATGAGATTTTTTTTTGCATTTTTTCAGCTCATCAGCTGTCAGTGTTAGTGTATTTTATGTGTGGCCCAAGACAATTATTCTTCTTCCAATGTGGCCCAGGGAAGTCAAAAGATTGGACACCCCTGCTTTAAATGAAGAATACCTTCTATTATGTGGGTAGAACTAACTGAATCCATTGAAGGCCTTAAGAGCAAAAACTAAGCTTACACAAAGAACAATGAATTCTGCCTCAAAATTGTACTGTGGAAATCCTGCCTGAGTTTCCAGGCTGCTGGATTGCCCTATAGATTTTCACTTGTCAGTCCTCACAATTGTATGAGCCAGTTCCAATTGATCATTCAATCTCCTGTTGGTTCTGTTTAACTGAAAAACCCTGATTATGCAATTATTAAATGTGATGTTAGTTGTAGGTTTTTCATAGATTCCTTTTAGGAGATTGAAGAAGTTCCTTTCAATATCTCTCTCTTTTTTTTTTAGAGGTTTTGTTTGTTTTGTGAGTTGGTGTTGGAGTGTGTGTTAAATAAATTTCTGTGTCTGTTGAGATTATGGTATGGTTTTTGTTCTTCATGCTATTAACGTTATATTTACACTAATTGGTTTTTTGCATGTTAAACCAATCTTACATTCCTGGGATAAATCCCATTTGACCACAGAATATAGTGCTTTATACGTGTTGCTAGCTTTAGTTTGCTAATATTTTGTTAATGGTAATTTTACATCTATATTCATGAGGGATATTGTTCCACAGTTTTCTTTTCCTCTGTTGTCTTTAGCTGGCTTTAGAGTTGGAAGTGTTCCATCACCTTTTATTTTTCTGAAAGAGTTTCTGAAGTATTGATATTGTTCTCTCAGTTGGTAGAATTCACAAATGAAGTCATCTGGTCCTGAACTTTTCTTTGTGGGGAGATTTTTAATTACTAATTTAATTTCTTCATTTTGTATAGGTCTATTCAGATTGCTATTTCCTCTTGAGTCAGTTTCGTTCATTTGTAACTTTCTAGGAATGTATTCATTTTACCTAATGATACATTCATTGGTATATGGTTATTTATAGTATTACATTATAATCCTTGTAATTTCTGTAATATCAGTCATGATATCTTTTTGCTTCTTGATTTTGGTCATTCAAGTCTTTTCCCGTTTGTTTTTGGTCAGTTTAGCTAAATGTTTCTCAGTTGTTCTTCTCTACTTCTTTGATTTTTCTTTAATCTTCACTGTTTCCTTCCTCCCACTTACTAGATGTGGATATCTGGGATCCACTCCAGTCCTGTCTTGTGCATGTGCACTGATTTCCAGACCACAAGGAACCTGGGGAAGTTTATCAAGGCCTTTACCTTTTGTTTAATTTTTCAGCTTTCACCAATACATTTCTGGGTAGCCTGCCAATCTAATATTTTCCCCATCCAAGTCTACACCTCAGGTTTGCTGAGACATTGGACTTCTTCATTCATTTGACATCAAGGTCACTGTATTAGTCTGTTTCTACACTACTACAAAGAGCTATCTGAGACTGGGGAATTTATGAAGAAAGAGGTTTAATTGACTCACAGTTTTGCATGGCTGTGGAGGCCTTAAGAAACTTACAGTCATGGTGGAAGGGGAAGGGGAAGCAAACACCTTCTTCACAAGGCAGGAAGAGAGAGAGAGGGGAGTGGTAACTGCCAAACACTTTAAAACCTTCAGATCTCGTGAGAACTCACTCACTAGTATGGGGGAAACTGGCCCCATGAATAGCCCCTGCCGCCCCCCCAGTCACCTCCCACCAGTTCCCTTTCTCAACACACTGGGATTACAGTTGGAGATGAGATTTGGGTGGGGACAAAAAGCCAAACCATATCAGTTATCACCATCTCTGACAATACCCAGGGGCATTGAATTTGTTTCCATTTTCTCCAAATCAAGTCAGCCCCCACCAGTAGCAAAATTACTGGTTTTCATGACTTGACTTACTCTGGTAATAATTGTCACACTGACTAAACTGGAAGAGGGAAATAGGAACAGGCTTAGAGATTCTCACTTGTTTTGCCGAGGGTTCAGTAGTTTTTCTTGAGTAAACACTTCTCAATTCACTGTAGTATGCCTCTGGTTAATTTTCTGAGGTCTGAAATAGTTCTTTCTGGCAATTTTGTCTAGTTGTGTAATGGATTTTTGAAGGGAGACTTTACTGAGGCCTCACTTTTAAGTCAAGATTGCTGTCTTAAGCCACTAGGTTTTGGAATAATTTGGTGCACAGCAATAAATATCTGGAATGGCACACTCTTTCTATGTGCTTAGTATACCAAAGTGAACATGTAAAATTCCTGTTCTCAGGACAAAGCAAACACAGTAAAAACAATGAAGTCAGAGGAGCATAAAATAAAGCTAACGCTATTAACAATATAATCTTCTGTTTCCTAGGTAAGAAAATCACAGTACAAAGGCAATGCCACTTGTGTATTAGCATTGCCATTAAAACACACCTGCATTAGTCTATGTACAAGATTCTAGAGATAGGTTCACGGACTCCACTGTATCCTCCAAAATGTTGTCATTCCCAAGCACTAATGTGTTGAAATATACTTTATAATAAAAAATCATTTTTCTTTATTTTACTTTAATGTTATAGATAACTTGTTATATAGATACTTAACAACTGGCTATGTGGCTACATGACTTTATATATAAGTTTTATTTAATATAATAAAAAAAGAATTATAAGACATTTCTTCTAAAAAGGAGTAAAGACAGCATTGAGAATCTCTAGACTAGATAATTTCTTTTTTTTTTTTTTTTTTCTTTTTGAGATGGAGTCTTGCTCTGTCACCAGGCTGGAGTGCAGTGGTGTGATCTCGGCTCACTGTGACATCTGCCTCCCAGGTTCAAGTGATTCTCCTGCCTCAGCCTCCTGAGTAGCTGGGACTACAGGCACGTGCCACCATGCCCAGCTAATTGTATTTTTAGTAGAGACGGAGTTTCACCATGTTGACCAGGATGGTCTTGATCTCCTGACCTCGTGATCCATCCACCTCAGCCTCCCAAAGTGCTGGGATTACAGGCATGAGCCGCCGCACCCAGCCTAGACTAGACAATTTCTAATAAACCTTCCCATGTTAAGTTAATATTAAATTTGCTTAGATCTGCTAAACTAATTTTCTTCGATGTTTGACAACTTTAACCCTGTAGTTTAATAGGAACCTTCAAGGAACGTGTTTTAGGCTCTGGCTGGTAGCTATAACCTCTTTCCTGTTTTAGGTCTTGATCAGTTTCTATGTTGACCCCCAAAATAACCTAGAGATAAAAGTAGTGACACTAATTGTTTAAGCAGCTTCAGGAGGCTTAATAAAACTTCATCATTTATAATTCATCTCATGCCTAAACACAAATTAAGGAATAGTGACGACTGCTGAAGAATGTCAACATTGTTTTTTCTGAGTACTTGAAATGCCCCAAAGTTTGGAGCTTTGTTATTTGCCTATTTGGACTAATTTATTTAATCATATCATTAAAGGCATTCATTCTTACTTAACTGAGCAAAGGTCTTGTTTTAAAAAATATATTCTGGCCAGGCGCAGTGGCTCAAGCCTGTAATTTCAGCATTTTGGGAGACCAAGGAGGGTGGATCACCTGAGGTCAGGAGTTCAAGACAAACCTGGCCAACATGGTGAAACCCCATCTCTACTAAAAATGCAAAAAATTAGCAGAGCATGGTGGCAGGCACCTGTAATCCCAGCTACTCAGGAGGCTGAGGCTGGAGAATTGCTTGAACCTGTGAGGTGGAGGTTACAGTGAGCCGAGATTGTGCCATTGTACTCCAGCCTGGGTGACAAGGGTGAAACTCCATCTCAAAAAATAAATAAATAAATACATATAAATAAATAAATAATAAAAATATATCCTTAATGTATGCAAGGCACTACCCTAGAAACTGTGTTCCAGTCTGTAAGACATGTGCATTAGACAGGTCTGTGGCCTCGAATAGGACTCCACTCAGATTGTTCAACCACAGAGACTTGAAGGAAAGACTATTTATAAAGGTGAGCCAGTTCAAGAGAAGACATCGCAGCCCCTAGGATTAGTAACAAAGGAAAGCATTACTATTAGGCAACAAGGCTTGAAGAGGAAACATGGCTTGAAGCTATTGCTCTGGCAATAGCTACCAGAGCTCTTTGTAAGATGGACCTGTGGAGGATGGGCCCCTCTGCAAGAGCTGTAGTTGCCAGGACCAAGGCCCAAGGAAATTCCTCTCCTCAATTCCTGTTTGTGCCTCCCCTTGGGCAACCCCAAGCCCAAGACCCAGCTAATATATTCTGTGACAGGGGGCCTCCTGGGCACACAGTAGGGCTGAAAGGGATGGAGAATGGCTGTGGGACAACAAATGGAGAATGAAAGGAATGACGTCTTTATACCTGCGAGGAACTTGCATGTCTAAAGGGGGCAGCGAAGATGTCACCAGACCGTTACAATATATGACAGTTACAGTGCAGGCAAGACAAAGGATGACACAGAAGGATGTGAAAGCACAGAGAGGAAGATTTATCCCAAAGCTGGAATGTAAAAAGGTTTTAGTGAAGTATGGCATACTGTTTGAATTTTGAGTAATATTCACATAGACAAAGAAAGGTAGGTAGTAAGGTATTCTGGGCAGGGACTTCAGGGCCCAGCCTAAGTAATCACAGTTACATATCCTGTATGATGGGCATATATTCTCAGAAATGCATCATCAGGCAATTTCATTGTTGGAGACTATCACCGAGTGAACTTACATATCTACCTAGATGGTAGAGTCTACTACACACCTAGGCTAGATGGTGTAGCCTATTGCTCAGGCTACAAACCTGTTCAGGATGTGACTGCACTGAATACAGCAGGCGACTGTAACACAATGATAAGTATTTGTGTTTCTAGGCATAGAAAAATACACTAAAAATATGGAATTATAATCTTATGGGACCACGATCATATATGCCATCAGTTGTTGGCTGAAATATTGCTATGTGGCACGTGAGTTGTATTCAAAAGCATAAGATGACTGAAAGAAATATAAAATGGAGTTAATGGTATCAATTTTAATTATAATTTAATGCTTGTTTCACTCACTGTGTTTTACTACCAGGATTTCCCAGGCGTGTTGGGAAGAACCCAATCGTTCTTAAGCTATTAATGTGTTTCTCAAGAAATAGGCTTTTATGATTAGAAATAATAATGTTAGAATTATTAGGAAGAGGCTAGGTTAAAGGTGTCTTTACAGAATGGTTTCTGAGTCTTTGTTACGTTGTTATGCTCTCTAATATCTGAACAAGCTGCAGAGAATTCAGCCTCCCAAACTTAGTTGAACACAGAAATATTTTACCAAGAAGCATCTCTTGGGTCTGGCATTCTGAGGAACATGCTTATCAAGATGTGGAAAATATATA
Source organism: Pan troglodytes (assembly GCF_028858775.2). NCBI lineage: Eukaryota > Metazoa > Chordata > Mammalia > Primates > Hominidae > Pan > Pan troglodytes. The sequence goes on from NC_072406.2 coordinate 21,646,444, forward strand.
TCCCCAACTAAGACAAACATCTTTCCAATTATAAATAATATAAATGAATAAAAATCTCCTAATACTTAAGTGAATGTGAATAAAAAGGGCTAGTCTCTCATTCCACATCTATTTATGTGACATAATGGTCACCCATTTTTATTTCTGTACATGTTGACGTTTTCAATTTTATTTTTTAAAGGCTGTGGGGGTCTAACCCTCTGGGGTTGGAAGATAGACCTGAAATATGCGGTGTAATCTAACTGTAGAAATAGGAATTAGGATGTAGAGATGTTCTCCTTTCTCATCGTTCTCATTTGCAGTTTCCACCTAAAAAGTGATAATTAAAGTTGAAAGAATTACTTTCCTTCTCCAATTGCTATGCATATATTTTCAAGTTTTGGATTAATCATGGGGGTCTACCATTATTTCCTATGTTTCAAAGTTATACAGATTTACTGTGGGTTGACTCCAGCTCCAACAGCTTGTGAAAAATCCAAGGATCTGATTGCAATGAGCAGAAATGTCAATGTTAGAAGATCAAGACTCCTTGATGTTTTTAATAAACTTTCAAAATGTATCTTACTCTATTTGTACTGTGTAGATTTTCCACTTGATAAAGCACAATATTTAAAGGAGAACACTTGAGCTATTTAATGCGTTTTCCTATTACATTTGGTACACTAAGCTTTTTCCCGCCCCTGCTTTACTTGGTATTAGGGAACAACAAAGGGATTGGAAAGGTGAGTGTATTTCTTCTGTAAGATTCAGTGCTCAGAGCCTGACAGACCAAGATGTATTAAATTTTATATGAAGCTTTGTGTCTGCCCCCATGATGACTGAAGTGTTTTGGATTTATACAAATAGATGGATTTAGTCTGTTGACAAAATCATAAAGAAAAAGGAATGCATAAAGGTGCAGTCATATCTATTACCATACAGAATTATAATGTATTGTTTTTTAAATAACATCACAAGGTAAGAATGCCTTCAACTCAAAGAGCTTGGGAAAAGTGGCTTCTGGTCCCAGACTTGGCCCTATCAGCAACTTGCTACACAAATTTTGGCTAGGCCATTTGAATTCATGGTCTTTTATACCAAAAACCAACCAACCAATCAATGCAGTATAATGCAATACAAATGGAGGAAGACTAATTTTCCTTACGTAGTTTCAGGAGGCAAATTGCTTACTGATTCTTTAAAAATGTCAAGTTCTCCCCCAGAGATGTGCATCTTCATTCATTTTTTAGGTAAAACAGATCACATCAAAAGAGACAATTACTGCTTGAAGCTAGATGTTGCTTTCTTGATCACCCCTAAATTGAAATCCTTGTGTGAGTGGATAATAGACACTGGAGGGAAGATGAAAGAATCAGACTTCTATCAGGGGTGCTGATTCACTGAATTTGCAGCTTCAAAACCATCCCCAGGGATCAAAAAGCCCAGCCAGCAAAACTGAGGAAACAATGACTCTGCATTTCAGTGACCCGCATATGATACAGCTTAATTTTGTCAGCTGTGATTGGTGTGAATCGCTCTGATGAAGTCCATGGTTATAACATCACGGGAAGTGAGATCTGCAAAAGATCACCAGAATGGGAAATTCCTTAAGGGCACTGGCTCTTCATCACTGCTCAAATTTTGTCAACAAAGTAAAGTGACCTTTAATGAAGGAACCGTGGGATGGCATTCTGGTTTCTGTGCTGTGTTTTTTTGTTTCTTGTTTGAGAGCATGACAGCCGCATATGTAAAAGTTGGGTCAGGGAATTTTCCCCCAAATGATTTTGATCTGTTTCTCAGTGATGACCTGTATAATTATTCCGTGTCAAATGTCCATTCAGAAATCATGCTATGAACTGACACATCTAAATCAGAACTCTACTTTGATCTACATGAAATGTGTGGAACTCCGGAGAAAATCAATCTCTTCGAGAAGTTTCAAACTAGTAACAGAAAAGATAGAAACTCTATGTTTTTCTGATAATTCACTGTGTTTTTGTGCCGGCATTATATGTGAGCTGATAACTTGGGAAAATATTCGTTCTTCTAGTTGATATGTTTTGCTCATTTTGGGACCTTTTAAACTTTTGGTTTTTTAAAAACTTATTATTGAAATATGACCTACATACAGAAATACAGATAAATTGTAAGGGCACAGCACAGTGAATTTTTGTAAAGTAAACATGCTCATGTGGCTGGCACCCAGGTGAAGAAATAAAATATTGTATCACAAAAATTTCAGAAGAATCCTACTGATCCTTCTCAGTTACTATTATTAATTATAAGAATAATAATCAATACACCCATCAAAGGATGATATTGTTTAACTTCTGGTACCCTGTATTAATGCTTGAACTTTACACAAATGACTTATGTGGGGTTTTTTTGTGTGTGTCTGGCTTCATTTCCTTAATGTTATATGGTTAATCTACATTGTTGTGTTCATTTTCACTGACATACCACAATTTATTCATTCTATTGATGATGGACATTGAGTGGCTTCTAATATTTGGCTATTACTAATAATACCGTGAAAAACATTCTTCTATGTGTCTTTTGATGAACATATATACATTTTGTTCAAGTTCATGCTTAGAATTGGTATTGCAGGCATGCAGGTTAAGAGAACGCTCTACTTCAGTAGATACTGACGCTTGGTAAGGTGATGGTCCTGGGAGTCTTGAGAGATGAAAGGTATATCTCACATTCACTCAAATGCAAGAGCCAAACACAGGTAGAAAGTGAAGATGGCATTTTGCTTCACAGCAGGTTCATAGAGTTGTGCTTTTAACTTGTGTTAGGCTGAGTATAGAGTTGTGTCCACCATCATATCCTGGAGTTTCTCACACTATTATAAGAACTAGTTGCCTTTCTGAGGTCTCCAAGTGTTCAGCTGTACAGTGCCTAACTGAAATCTCTACTGCTGTTACTTGTATGTTTTTAACAGGTAAAAGTTAACTTCGACAAATATCAAGGAGTCTCTAACTGGAAAAGCTTATTAGCTTTGGGGGCAGAATAGCAGGATGGGGTGGCCATCAGAAGGCCCCGTTATGTCACATTCTTCCAAAATAATCATGTTACGGTTGTAGGCAAATCAGCTTCACAGACAACCTCTCCTTTCATGTATGAGAATTCACTGTGGATTGGTCTTGCAGTGAATTGATCAGAAAAAGAAAAAGGATTTCAATTTACATGAGAAAAATGAAGAGCTAAGGGTAAAATTCTGTCATAAAATGTATAAATACGTGGTGAAGGCTAGGGCTTGATCAGAAAAGGATACAAAGCAAAAGGATTTCTATATACTGGCTCTTTCCAAATGGAGATTAAATGCTGCAGGAAGACAGTTTTTTTGATACATCTAAAATTGGTTCAATCTAAAACCTATCTATTTAGATGCAAATTAAATGGCTAGATTAGGTAAAGTTCCATAATCCCTGGAAGAACGTCAAAACATATCAATGAATGAAACCACGTTTTCTGTATGGAAAACAGAGCATATACAGGGTTCCTTTACAAATCTTGTGTCTGTAAGGTATACCCTGCATAATTTACTTTATACTATTTATGAGCTGTGAAGCTCTGATGCACAACTTCAGGAAATGAATAATTTATCAATCTTTGAAAGATATTCTGGAGAATTTCTGAAGGCAGATGGTAGAATTTGCAGTGTACTAGACATAATTTTTCAACAACAGTAGCGTAAAATTAAATGATCATTCAGAAAAATACAGACATGAGATTTTAAAATTTACGTTGTGATGGAAAGATTTTCTTCTTTATTTGGGAAAATAGATTTTTATTGGCTATAAATATATCTACTGCTCTTAGAGAGATTTCCTTAGCAGATGGGCATAACAGTTATATTTTTAACTTCCCTTTTAATAATATTGAATGTAACTGACTTAAAATTATTCTATTTATATTCACACCTAATTCTTCCAGGGGTATATATTGCAACTTGACTTATATTGATTTCTAAATTTATTGCCTTGTTCAAATTGGCTGAAAAAATGATTATTTTTCATAGAAGAAGATGATACTGAAAGGGGGCAGGTTTATAATTTGATATGGTAGCAGTAATAAATGAATGAATGAATGAATGTTCATATGAATTTGACCAAATGAGAGAAAACGCTTCTTATAAGAGAAAATTTATGTAATTATTTTTCATCAGAGGCAGAAAAGATTTACACACAGTGGTAAAACGAGAAACATATGGAAATGGTATCTAGATATATTAAAATATGAACCTATTTAAAATTAGGTGTTTTCTATTTACTGTTAATTGCTAGTAGGTGTTAGCCCAAGTACAGTCCTTGACCACAACACATATATAATTGTCTGTTGGTAGTTCGGGATATTGGTTCCAGGACCTGCCTCAGAAAACAAAGTTCATGGATGCTCAAGTCCCTTGTATAAAATATCACAGTAATTGCATAAAACCTACACATATCCTCTCGTATACTTTGTCTCTAAACTGCTTATAATACCTAATACAATGCAAATGCTATGTAAATGGTTGTTATAGAGTATTATTTTTTGTTTGTGTTATTTTTATTCTATCTTTTAAAGAATACTTTTCATCTGGGGTTGAATGAATCTGTAGATTCAGAACTCATGGATATGGAAGGCTGACTGTATTTTCTTCAGGTATTAGGTTGGTGCTAAAGTGACTGCGGTTTTTGCCCTTACTTTTAATTGCAAAAACTGCCATTACTTTTGCACCAACCTTAATAAATAAGATAACAAGTTCATTACAAACAGGTCAGACCACCTGAAAATTGTCAATGAATGTTGAACAGGGCAGCCATTCTAGATAGAGTACTCAGGGAAGTCTTTTAGGAGGTGGCTTTAAGCACAGACCTACATGAATGGAGGAAATGAGTCCTGTGAAAACCTGAGGGAAGACAATTCCGTGCAAGCCTGGAAGGTGGCAAGTGGCTGGGCCTTTTCAAATCAACAACTAGAAGGCTAGGATGGAGAGTGACAGCGGATAATGTAAGCGGGAAAGACCTGGGCTATGGCCCTAGCATTGCAGGGCCATGGGAACCTTGGAAAGGAATTTGAAGTTTATTCCATGTGTGATGGTGATGCATTAGAGAGCTTTGGTTAGAAAACGTGGTGTGATCTGATTAGCATTTTAAAAGGTGCCTCTCCAGGGCTCTGTGGAGAAGTAAACACAGGACACGAAACAGGGAGACCAGGGAGAGGTTCCTGTTGAAATGAGAGACAGGGATGGGATGGTTTAGACTAAGGAGGTGAACCTTTTTATTTTATTCTACTTTATTTTATTTTATTTTTGAGATGGAATCTTGCTCTATTGCTCAGGCTGGAGTGCAGTGGCATGATCTTGGCTCACTGCAACCTCCACCTCCCAGGTTCAAGCCATTCTCCTGCCTCAGCCTCCCAGGTAGCTGGTACTACAGGCATGTGCCACCATACCCGGCTAATTTTTTTGTATTTTTAGTAGAGATAGGGTTTCACCATGCTAGACAGGCTGATCTCGAACTCCTGATCTCAAGTGATCTGCCTGCCTCAGACTCCCCAAAGTGCTGGGATTACAGATGTGAACCACCGCGCGCGGCCAGGAGGTGAATCTTGAAGAAGACACATAGTGGCCGAATTCTGGATTTACGTTTGACTCAGTCTTTTTTTTTTTGAAATGGAGTTTCGCTTTTGTTACCCAGGCTGTAGTGCAATGGCACAATCTCAGCTCACTGCAACCTCCACCTCCTGGGTTCAAGCAATTCTCCTGCCTCAGCCTCCTGAGTAGCTGGGATTACAGGTGCGTGCCACCACGCCTGACCAATTTTTTTTATTTTTAGTAGAAACAGGGTTTCACCAGGTTAGCCAGGCTGGTTTTGAACTCCTGACCTCAGGTCATCCACCCACCTTGGCCTCCCAATGTGCTGGGATTACAGGTGTGAGCTAGCGTGCCTGGCCTAGTTAGAGTCTTAATAGTGAACAGATAGTATACTCAAATCAGGATAATTCAGGAAGAATCTATTCAGAAATGGTGTGGATAGAGGAGAGCTGCAATACCCCTTGTGGTTTAACTTCACCTTGCTCACACCTTTGTATGTCAGTGTGTTAATTAAATTATCCCCAAATCACCCCATTGGAGTTTACCTTTAGTTTCCTCCCAGGCCATGATGGATGTTACTGAATCCCCAGCAAAAGCTTGACCCATTACAGGATATCAGTAACTATTTGATGAATGAATGAATCCATCTGCAAAATGGTTTGCGATGAGAAGACATCGGTAATTTCCCACCAGTATTTGTACTCCAAGTGTTTTATGTGTTTATTGTCAAAATTACTTCTAGTGTTCTCATTTGTCTACTCACAAAAATTTATTCAGCACAAGACACAAGGTGAGTCAGTGGAAAAGATAAGAGAAATACATGATCCCTGCCCTCAAGTAGCTTATATTGCTTCAGGGCCCTGTTGTGAGCCCTGATCATTGTGTCGCTATGATAGCATTATGTGCAGAAGCCTACTGAGTGTAGAAAAAGGTGATTGCATGCAGCCAGGGGATGCCATGGGGTATGATCAGGGAAGAATTCAAAGAAGAGGTGGCACTAATTGTGGATCTTGAAAAGTAAGTAGGGGTTATCTTGGCCAAAAGAATTCATGGCCAGAATGATATGAAATATGTGGGGAGCCAGAGAGGGAACTTTTTGTAAAGAAAATAGCATGTCCTAAAGGAGATGAGACCACAGGAGCTCTTCTGCAGGGTATAATAATTTGTGTTCTGGCTGCAGCGTTTGGCTGGACTTGTCACAAGTGTGTGAACCAGAGGAACTCCATCTTGAGTAGGGGCAGGGTAAAATGAGGCCGGACCTACTGGTCTGCATTCCCAGATGGTTAAGGCATTCTAAGACACAGGATGAGATAGGAGGTCAGCACAAGATACAGGTCATAAAGACCTTGCTGATAAAATAGGTTGCAGTAAAGAAGCCGGCCAAAACCCAGCAAAACCAAGATAGCCACAACAGTAGCCTCCGGTCGTCCTCACTGCTACACTCCCACCAGCACCATGACAGTTTACAAATGCCATGGCAATGTCAGGAAGTTACCCTATATGGTCTAAAAAGGGGGATGCATGAATAATACACCACTTGTTTAGCATATCATCAAGAAATAACCATAAAAATGGGCAACTAGCAGCCCTCCAGGCTGCTCTGTCTATGGAGTAGCCATTCTTTTATTCCTTTACTTTCCTAATAAACTTGCTTTCACTTTACTCAGTGGACTCCCCCTGAACTCTTTCTTGTGAGATCCAAGAACCCTCTCTAGGGGTCTGGATCAAGACCCCTTTCCTGTAACAGAGTGACAAAGGATGAGGTGACAAATGTAGTCAGGGGCCTGATTATTAAAGGTCTTCTTTAAACATCTGCATGTTATCTGTATAATAGACTGCCAGGACAAAATAGGATTCGAGGAAGTAACAATCCGGATGAGAAATGAAGTCCTAAACTACAGGCCTTTTATAATGAGAAGGAAGCCCCCTCCCCTAGGAAAAAAAAAAAGACAAGGAAGGAAGGAAGGAAGCAAGGGAAGAAGCAAGGGAGGAAGGAAGAGAGGGAGGGAGGGAGGAAGGAAGGAAGGAAGAGAGGGAGGGAGGGAGGAAGGAAGGAAGGAAGGAAAAACGAATTCAAGAAGGTGATCAACAGGATTCTTCACTGAATAGTTGAAGGAAATAGGGATTGTCTCTGAAACGTGGCTAAAATAAAAACATTGAGCACTCACGGACGTAAACATGAGAACAGTAGACACTGTGAACTACTAGAGTGGGGAAGGAAAGAGTAGCGTATGGGTAGAAAAACTATTGGGTATTGTGCTTGCTACCGGGATGCACTGTAACTACGTAACAAACCTGCATATGAACCCCCTGTATCTAAAATAAAAGTGAAAATATATATATGTATATATTATATATAAATTTGGGCAAGATAACTATAGAAATGGGAAGACGTAAAAAAATAAAATGTCTCTGCATTCAAAAAATAATAATAATTCAATAGTTCACAGCAAGCCCTGACTGGTTTCCCAGACCTTAACACTTTAAGTAAATACCTCACCTATGAAATAGACATTATACTCGTTAGTTAATATGATTTTCCAATTGGTGGATTATAGGCAGGTGTAGCATGTTAAGAATTTGTCAAGATGATTATAGGCAGGTATAGCTTGTTAAGAATTTGTCAAGAATGGCTGGTGCTATCTGATTGCTCTTACATCACACCAAGTACCATCAACTTCTCCAAAGATTAGCCCTAGGGAAGGCCGTGGTTATGTTAAAATAATGAAGATGACATACAATTAAATTTATTTTATTTCTGAGAAAGCCCAGGCTTTATTTTCACTTGGTAGTTTTAAAAAACAAATTTGCATAGAGCCAGTGAAATGAATGATTTATTTTCCATCATCACTGAGCAGCCTTCAGGTGGATGGGATGGGATGTGTAGCACACGTTTGACATGTAGGTTCTCATAATGAGAGCTCAGTGCCTACTGATCACTCATTTGTTGGATTATACATTCCCTCAGGTGTTCTTATGTGAGATCTGTATTGCTGTATTTCTGTCACCAGTTTATTCTTAGATTGTGAAGCAGCATCATTGTCTGGGGTAAATACCCGGGGTTCATCCTCTTGCGCCAAGCAGATTAAGGAGATGGGCACACATGAGGAGCTTAGGACCAGAGAGTATTTTTTTTTCTGTTTTAACAAATTTATGTTGCAAAAATACCCTTACAACAATGCACACACACCAGCATTATTTGTAGAAGAGAAAACTGAAATCTGGCCCCCACCCCCTACTGCTGACTATTGCGTGATCCCTGTTCCTAGAGATGAGGGACTGAGCAGGTTCAGCCCCCAACACTGCAGGGCTGAAAGGTGAACCTGGGTGGGGGCCTCAGGACCCACCTCTGGGCATGTAAACCCTGGACAGAGATTCAGAAGACTGAGCAAGAGGAGGTAGGGAGCAGAGGTTTAATAGGCAAAAGAAGGAGAAAGGAGAAGAGGTCTCTTCCTAGTGAGGGAGAGGGGCTTCCAAAAGGAAAATCCCACTTGCGGTGACTGTAGCAGATTTTATAGGCAGGCTTGAGGAGGCGGTGTCCAATTTACGTAGGGCCCAGAGATTGGTTTGACCAGGTGTGACATTTACATATCACTCACGGGAAGGCTTGTCACCCTATCCTAGTCTTATTATGCAAACAGACTTTCTACTTCGCCAGCACCATGTTGTCTGCTCCTTACTACTGTACACGTGGTTTGGCAAAGAGAACGGAAAATGCAGCTGCCATTTTGTTCATCCCTAGTCATAGGTAGCCTTTTTCTATAGACACAACTGCTGGCATTCACCCATGCAAGCTTCCAGCTTGCTTGCCTATGTCTGCAGCTCGATTTTACAGGCTGCTCTTTGTTAGAAAATTATTTTGGGGCTGCTTTTCATTAAAAGGAAAACCTTACTGAGGACGTCCTTACTTTCACTGTCTGCCTAAATAATTTCTTTTTAACTCCTATATGAGTTGAAGTGTGCAAAACGTCAGTTTTTCATTTTCCGGAGTGCTGGTGGGAAATCTTGGCAGCATTTATAGTATTTCCTCTTAATCCCCTTAAAGTTCCAAGGCTGTAAAATACCTTTCCAATTCACAGAATTTGATTGATCAATTCTACCATTCTAGTTATGTTTCTCAAATTATTTTCCCAGGTGTCATTCTGCTCCTCCAGAAGTTGAATAACTGTGTTACGACACAGGAACACAGGGGCTCTGCTGTCGTTGGTGTTACTCTTGGTTAGAGATAGACAGCTAGATAATCCTCAGCTAATTCAGCATTTTGTGCTTTGGTTACTATACGCATGTGAAGTCGAGATAAAAATATGAGGCTTAATTTAAGGATGTTTGTGAGTAATAATTACCCACTTCCTTGTGACATTTTTAAAGAATTATTGCTTTTTCAAGATATGGGTTGTTTACACTCATTTTGAAATGTTACTGCATGTGCTTTATATGTAGTCAATTGTAAAGAAATTATGCATAACTATATGCCTGTATTTACAACTTGTGAATGTATATTAATATTTTAATCCTTCAGAACTGATTAGATCCAGCAGTTAGCTAGAGTGTCACAGTCTTTTCTGAAGAAAAAGACAATTATAACCACTATCCTTGCTTAAGTTTTAATGTTCAGCATTGAGTCATTGTACCTCTGGCTACCAGTCAGGATAAAGCTGGTGTGATTTTTCAGAGTTCTTACTGGAGTCTTCCACTTTTCCATTCTGCTCTGCTACCTTCTTACATATACCTCCCTCAAATTTTGGCTGAAATTCTGTAATTTTCTAAGAAGAAAGAAAACATAAGTATAGTTGAGGCAGAAAATGCAAACATTCCTAAAGATTAATGTGCTGAATAAATGCATACCAGGTATACACATCCTATCAGAGGTTTGCAAGAGAGGACTTTCTAATCATTTTGATTTATACTCAAAGGTGGAATGGAAGGAGAAGAGTTTAGAACTGAGTACACAAAATGGTGGCCTGCTAGGATGCAGATGAACTTTTCTTCATCCTATATTTTATTTTTAAAGTACAAATTATTTGTGAAAGTCCTGTTCTTTTCCAGTGATATTTCAAAATTCATTTGCATTACTCGTTTGGCCTGTGTAGGTTCTTAGTATATAGTTTTGGAGTTTATGAGTACTGAGTGCCTAAAACTTCCGCTTTGGGCCATGAGAAGATAAAAGAACCTCAACTTACCATTAGACATTACACAACTAGAAAACCAGACAGAATATGTGAAACAGTGTGTTTCAGATATTGGAAAACACAGAGCACAGAACACCAATCCTCAGCAGAAAAATAATTAAGATGAGTCCTGCAAGTGCTTCAGCTCACAGAAGGAAAATATTTTCCAGCATGCAGATCAAGAAAGGGAAACCCAGACAGTATCTGATGGTCTTGCTGAGTTGAGGAGGCAGAATTCAGAGTTCTGAGGAGAAGCTGCAGGGCTAAGTACCAGAAAGAAGTTTCGTACACAAACAGAGAGTGAGCTTGAAATCTTTAAAGAGCTTCCTTGAGACTTTGGCAACATACTCATCTATGTGTGTGTAAGGAGACTGAGGGCAGGAAAAAAATGCTGGAGAAATAGATGAGGTGAGACAATCACTGGAGCACACATGGGGCTGTTAATATTTTGTGCTCCTGCCAGACAGAGGGAGAACATCTCTTAATACATGGGGGATTGTGCAGTGTCCTCAGAAGGCCTTGGCAGTGGTGCCAAATTAGCCCCAAACTATAGGATGTACCGGAACTGTCTTAGAAAAGCTTAAAATTAATTCTGGAAAGAATCAAACTAATTCTAAGTAATGCAACTTAATCACAGCAAGAAGCCCAAAAAATAATTTTAAAAAATCTAGCATCCAACAATGTAAAATTTATAATTTCTAGTATCCAATCAAAAATTATCAGTCATGCAAAGACACAGGAAAATATAACCCATGACCAAGAGACAAAAAATTATTCAGTAGAAATGGAGCCAAAAATAAAAGAGATGACAATTAGCAGGCAAGGATGTTAATGCAATTATAAGTGTATTCCTATGTTCAGGAAGTTTGAGGAAAGAAAAAATATAAGAAAAACGAAAGATATGAAAAAGATGCATATTTAACACCTAAAGATTAAAAATAAAATATCTGACATAAGAATAAAACCAGATTGGATTAATAGCAGCATAGAAACTGCAGAAGGAATTAATCAACTTGAAGACATAATAATATGCACTGACCACAGTGAACTACAGAAAGAAAAGGAGACTAAAAAAAATGAACAGAAGGTCAGTGAGTGTTGAGGCAGCATCAAGCAGTCCAAACACATGTATAATTGGAGTCTGAAAAGGATAGGAAAGAGATAAAGGGATAGAAAAACATATTTAAAGAAATAATAATGAAATTTTACAAGTTTGTTGAAAATTATACATCCATAGGTACAAGAAGCTCCAAGAAAAAAAAAAAATGAAAAAACTGCTCCAGAACACCTGATAATCAAATTTCTAATAATCAGTGATAATATAATATTTTATATTTGAAGGAGAAAGAATACTTCAGTGTCACTGTTCTATTGCTATGTAACTAATTACCATGAACTTAATAGCTTGAAGCAATTCCCACTTATTAACTCATAGTTCTGTATGTCAGAAGTCCAGTTGACTCAAATAGGATCCCTGCTACGGTCTCACAAGGATAAAATCAAGATGTTAGCCTGGGCTCTTGCCTGGAGGCTCCAGGGAAGAGTCCTCTTGCAGGCCCCTTCTGGTTGTTGGTAGGTAGGATTCAATTCCTTGTGGTTGTAGAACTAATAGCCCTATTTCCTTGCTGGCTAGTACATGGGGCCTGCTCTCTGCTCCTTGTAGCTCTCTGCATTCCTTTTCATACTTAAAATATTTCTGACTTCCTCTTTCATCATCAGCTTGACAAAACTCTGCTTTTAAAGGGCTCCCATGATCAGATTAGACTCACTCAGATAATTTTTCTTCTGATGAACTCAGTCAACTGGTTAGTAAACTTAAGTACATCTGCAAAATCCCTTTTGCCATGTAATGTAACATAATCATGAAATATCCCATCATATGCATATAGAAGCAATATGGTATCTCATATTAATGTGCACAGTCCTATAGGCTGGGGCTGGAAAGCTTGGGGAACTACCTTAGAAGTAAGCATATTACAACTTCCCAACACATTTTATAAAGCCAGCATTACCTTGGTACTGAAACCAGATGAAGAAGTTGGTAGATCTATGTCTTCATCATGTAGATAAATAAAATACTAACATATTATTGGTCAAATATAGCAGTCTATAAAAAAATAATAAGTCATAGCAAAGCAAGTGTTATCTCAGAAAATAAAGATATATTCAACATTTGAAAATTATATAATATCATTTACTATATTAAAAACAAAAAAATGTAATTATCTCATTATATCCAAAAAAGCATTTGGCAAAATTCAACATCTGTTCGTCATTAATATTGCTCAAAACTATCAGTAAACTAAGAATAAAAAGAAACCATTTTCTGAGTTAATAATGGGTTTTGGAGGAAAAACCAGCAGCTAACAAAGTTATTCCTAAAAGACTGTGTACTTTCCCCTTAAGAACGGAATAAAGCAAGGATGTCTGTGCTTATCAATTCCTTTCAATATTGGACTGGAAGTTCTAGCTTGTGTTAAAAAACAAGATAAAGAAACAAAAGTCGTATTCAGTAAAAAGAAAGAAGTTAAACTCTTTATTTGCAGATGGCCTGAACATCCATATAGGTAATTCTAAGGAATTGACAAAATCTGTACTGAAAATAATGATTGAATTTAGCAAGGAAATAGGATATGGAATCAGTATTCAACAAAGCAATTGCATTTATATATATTGGCAAAAAGCAATAAGAAATTGAAATTTAAAATTCAGTATAATAGCTGGTATAAAATTGCAGGGATAAACTGAACAAAGTATAGGCAAGCCCTGTACATGGACTACTAGGAAACATTGCCAGAAAAATCTGTAAATGAACAGAGAGAAATGCCATGCTCATGGATTGTAAGCAGTCATGGATATTGGTTGTTCAGATGTTAGTTCTGCCGAGATTAATCTATAGATTCAGTGCTATCAAAATTAGTATCCCAGTAGATTTTTGCTAGAGAAAGAAAGGTATAGAATAAAATTGATACAAAACTGCTTTTCTGTAGAAAAATATTTGTAGAATTACACGGAAATGCAAAGAACCAATAAAAGTCAAAACAACTTTGAAAATAGAGCAAAGTTGAAGGTTATTAACTACCTGATTTTGAGATTTTTTAAAGCTGAAGTAGTCAAATAGTGTAGTAATGACATAGGGATAGACAAATAGCCCAATGGAAGGGAATATAAACTCCAAAAATAGTCAGTCGTGTATGTCTAATTGACTTTCTTTTAAGCTGGAGAAATAATTTTTTTAAAATAAATTGTTCTGGAGCAATTAACCATCCACTTACAACTCAACAGGAAGACAAAAAACCTAATTAAAATGGGCAAAATATTTGAAGAGAAATTTCACCGATGAATGTATACAAATGGCAAACAAATACACAAAAAATGCTCAGCTTCACTAGTTATTAACGAAGTGCAATTTAAAACCACATGTGATATCCCACTATACACACACTAGAATGGCTGAAAGTTGAAGGACTGGCAATAGCAAGTCTTTGCAAGGATGGAGAACCACTAATTGGAACACTTATACATTGCTGAAAGAATGCAAAGTGATACAGCCACGTTGGAAATGTTTACCAGTTTCCTACACAATTAAACCAGTATCACATGCCACAACAATTTCATTTTAGGTATTTTATCCAAAATAAATGAAAATCTGTTTCTATACAAAGACATGTGTACAACTGCTCATAACGGCTTTAATCAAAATATCTAACACTGGAAAGCACTGCATGTCTATCATTTAGTGAATAAATAAACAAGTTTTGATATGTTTACATAGTGAAAACCTAGTGAGAAATACAAAGCTATTACTAATACATATAACAACGTAGATGAATTTCCAAAGTGTAGGTTAACTGAAAGAGGCTAGGCACAAAATTGCAATTAGTGTTTGCCAAGGGCCAAGGGTTGTGGGAGAGAGATAACACCAAAGTGGGTAAGGGATTCTTGCAGGATGATAAACATTTTCTATATCAATGTTGTGTGGAAGTTCATAGTCATATGTGCTTACTCAGTCCCACCAAATTGTACAATTGTTGAATTTTATAGTAAATAAAATATACCTTGCTTATGCTAACAAAAAAATAAAGCACAAGTTGAGATGGTTAGGTGACCAAAGATGTGCAGAATGACGGAAGGGTGGAGTCAAAAAAGCACAGTAAAGTAGGACAGAGAGGAAGAGGCCACTGTCTTAAACCAGGCACACTGCATAAGCTAAAATAGGCGTCAGGGAGCGGCATAGGGAGGGTGGCATGAGTGTGGTCTTCCAGATGACAGATAACTGCAGATAGTGCCAGCAAATGATAACTGTAGAAATGGTAGAACCGTTAGACAAAGTGATAGTTTGTATCAGGGTATCCTGTGCCCCGAGAGGATAAAGTCTATGAAGACAGTCCCATCCCTTTGCCTATTACAGTGCCTGGTGCATAGAAGGCATATAATATGTATTTTTGGAAAGAAACAATGAGTAATCCAGGTGGATTGACAGCAAGATGTCAACACGAACGGAGTATCCATGCCAGAAAGTGATTGATAGGTCCAGGAAGGCAGGCAGCTCAGTCTCATCTGAAAGTCCACCACTAGGTCAGGACAGGTGCTTCCTTGGGGGCAATCATAAGGGGAGAGGTAGGAAAGGAGGTAAAGCAATATTTAGTTGGGCACTGTGCTAGGTAATTTTTATATTCATTTCCTTATTAGATCCTCACATCAACTGAGTGATAGAAACATTCTTTTACCTCCATCTTATAGTTGAGGAAACTAAGAGTTTATTTTTGTTTTTAATATATTTTATTTGTTTTTGTTTTTTAATTGACAAATAAAAATTGTGTATATTTATTGTATACAATGTGATATTTTGAAATGTTATACAGTGTGGGCCAGGCATGGTGGCTCATGTCTGTAATCCCAGCACTTTGGGAGGCCGAGGCGGGCAGATCACTTCAGGTGAGGAGTTCGAGACCAGCCAGGCCAACATGGCAAAACCCCATCTCTACTAAAAATACAGAAACTAGCTGGGTGTGGTGGCATGTGCCTGTAATCCCAGCTACTTGGGAGGCTGAGGCAGGATAATTGTGTAAACCCAAGAGGCAGAGGTTGCAGTGAGTCCAGATCATGCCACAGCACTCCAGACTGGGTGACAGAGTGAGACCCTATCTCAAAAAAAAAGAAAAAAAATTATACACTGTGGAATGGCTCAGTTGAGCTAATTAAACTATGCATTACCTCAAATACTTACCATTTTTTGTTAAGAACACTTAAAATCTACTCTTTTAGCAATTTTCAAAAATCATCACATTGTTATTGTGTTCATCATTTTGTACAACCGATCTGTTGAAATTATTCCTCCTATCTAAGTGAAATTTTGTACCCATTGATCAACATTTCCTCAGTCTTCTTTCCTCTCCTTCCTCACAGTCCCTGGTAACCACCATTCTACTCTCTGCTTCTGTGTTATCACCTTTTTTAGATTGTATGTACAAGTGAGATTATGCAATATTTGTCTTGGTATGCCTGGCTTATTTCACTTAACATAATATCCTCCAAGTTCAACCATGTTGTTGCAAATGACGATTTCCTTATTTGTATTGCACAGTATTCTATTGTACACATGTACCACATTTTAAAAATCATTGATCTGCTGTTGGACACTTAGTTTGATTCTGTATCTTGGCTATTGTGGGTAGTGCTGCAATGAACATGGGGATGAAGATATCTCTTCAACATACTGATTTCACTTATTTTGGTTATATGCTCAGTAGTGGGATTGCTGAATCATATAGTAGTTCTATTTTTAATTTTTTGAGGAGCCTCTGTGTTATTTTCTATAGTGGCTGTACTAATTTACATTCCCACCAACAGTGACTAAGAGTTCCATTTTCTTTATATCCTCGCTATTTTTTTTTGATATGAGCCATTATAAAAGGTGTGAGGTGATCTCTCACTATGGTTTTAATTTGCATTTTCTCTGATTACTAGTGATGTGCATTTTCTTAGAAACCTGCTGGCCATTGGTATGTCTTCTTTTGAGAAATGTCTATTTAGGTCCTTTGCCCGTTGTTTTATCGGGTTATTTGTTTTATTGCTATTGAGTTGTTTGAGTTCCTTATATATTTTGGACATTCACCCTTCAGTGGATGTATGGTTTGCAAATATTTTCTCCCAGTGCATGGATTATGTCCTTACTCTGTTGATTGAGAGAAAACTAAGTTTTGAACAGCCTCAATTAGTAAATTGTGCAAGAGCTCACATCTATCAGTTGAAAAAGCTGGGCTTTATGCTGCCTGAACTCCAAAGTGCATTTTTCCCCATTGTCCCAAACTGATTTCCAGCAGAACAGAGCCCCAGTCCTAGGTAGGCATAGATTCTGAGTCGTGAGGTGCTGATCCACAGGTTATCCAAAGGTTGAAACATTCCCAGAATTTTTGTGGTTGAACAGTGACTCCTGCATCAGCTAGTGAGTAGTGTGTCCACTAACCATCTACGTAATACCAGACTGTTAACTCAGTTAAAAACATTGTATTGCACATGTGTGCCTGACACTATCCTGGATGCTGTTAGTTTCTTTTCCTCATCAAGTTCAACCTTTTTTTCCCATCAAGTGCAAGTCAAATGGTCCTAAAATAACACCCAGGTTTCCCACTTACTGCATTCAGGCTGCAAAATGCTATTGAGACACTTCTTTCTCCTTCATATTCACTTTAACCTGCTGTCTTTGGAATCACATGGTGCTGGGAAAACTGAATACTACAGTTTAAAATCCCCCTTCTCCTTACAGCAGGCACAATAGCCCATTTGTCCAGGGCTGTCACACACAGAGGCCCTCATGCTGCCTTATGAGTTCAGTGAGGGGAGGTGGGACCTCTTCCTCCCAATGGATAGAGAACCAATGTCACCACATCAAGGTGAATACTCATACTGTGTTCCTTTTCTCAGAAACAATTATGACGTGAGGAGAACAGGGATGGTTGAGGCTTTAATTGCACCAGGGAATTTGTACGATGCAAGGGAAAAAGAATAAGTATTGGGCCTTTGGGGTTTTTTAAAAATTTATTGATATTGGTAGTTGTAGGAGTTTGAAAAATTTTGTGAAAAGGAACCTATCGTGTTGAAGAGATTTAACATGAAATGGTGGTTGTGCTGGGTATTGTGGGGAGGTCCCTAGAGGGAGGCAGTGGGAGAAGAGAATGGTTCTGTTGTGGTATAAAGGAAATCTTTAGTAGGACATCATGTGAGCTATGAGAAATCCTTCAAAATATAGTCCTTTTGGTATTTTTATGTAAAGTGTTCTCTTGTGGTTAACAACGAAGAGAATCCTGATAGGTACTGCTATGCATTGAATCACGGTTAAGGCCACCAAGAATTTATGTCCCACCCATACATTTATGTTCCACATTAATAGAAAAAAATGGAATAAATATGCAACAAATAGGAAGGGTGAGGAAGAAGTCAGTTCACCTGCTAAGTGTTTATTGAAATTAGACACTAATGTTATCCTTCGCTTTTGATCAGGCCAGGCTAAATGTTAGAGTCTGACATCTGTGTGGATGTGGGTGCATTTCTTTAAGTTAGATAATCTGTAACATAATATAGTAGCAAAAGTACACGAGTATCAGCTAATACAAAATAAATAAAGCAAATGAGAGACCATTCTGGTCAGAATTGACTTATGGTCTCCAATATCCCTTGAGCTGTTTTTCCTGCTGACTCATATGATGGATGGTAATAGACTGATAGGGTTCTGGACCAGACAAGTAGCTGCCTGTGAACTGCGGCTTGCATCCATCATACACATATTAATTGATTCATTAATATGAGTTACACAGTCCTCTTTTTCCCTATGTGCCGTGTTTAGACTTGTTACTATCAGAAATCAAAATACTCTGTTTTTAAAAGCTGAGTAGAAATTGCCTTAAACCCAAGCAGAGTCTGCAAACATTTTAAGCAAATATTTTTCCACTTCTTAATTTTTAAAATAAACTCCAGTATTTCTTTCCTTTTTTTAAAAGTATGTAATACAAAGCACAAGATACAAAATCAGATATGTTTCTATCTGGTTTTCTTCAGTACCCTTTCTAAGTGAAACAGGATATTATGTTTAAAATCCTTGAAAGTAATTGTTGTCGTGTATTCCTATTGTTCTTGTTCTTGTGTAATCCTCTCCTTAGGCAGTAAATATTCTGTTTATTGGGTGTATATTATATGCTTAGCATGTGTTAGACCATATGAGTGACACAGAAGCAGCAAAAGACCGGGTTCTTCCCTTAAATACTCATGCTATAGGTGGAGAGACAAGGAAAGCACACAAAACAATTACAGACAGTAAAAATAATAGAACGATAAATTATGTGGTGTGCTAAGTTGTGGATTAGACCTGGTGAACAGGAGAGTGCATCTGCGTTAGAGATTCAACATGAGCAGACACAGAAATGAGTGTCAGCCATTCATATTGTGGGAACCCCTAATCTGAGCTAAATGTGTGTGTTCCTTTCTACTGGGCTAAGTGAGCTGGAGCAAAGTGCAATACAAGGTGGAAACACCTATCGCAATGGTCTCAATGTTGGTGTCCCCCCAATTCTTACGTTAGAACCTAATACTATGATTAAGAGGTGGAGCCTTGTAGGGAATGATTAAGTCATAAGGGCTCCATCTTCATAAATGGGATTAAGGCCTTTATAAAAGAAGTTGAAGGTGCTGCCTTGCCCTTCTGCTCTAAGGGCGAGGAGGAAGGGGAGTCACAGCAATAAGGTGCCATCTCTGAGGCAGAGCACAAGCCTCATCAGACACTGGATCTGTCATCACTTTGATCTTGAACTTCCCTCCTCTAGAGCTCTGAGAAATAGATTTCTGTTTTTTGTAAATGACACAGTCTAAGGTATTTTGTTATAGCAGCCTGGACAGACTAAGACAGCTATACTTTGTGAAAAGCCATTTAGCATCTTAAGGATGTGATCGAATAATATGGGGACACAGAGTATATAAATATTCTTTGTGAAAACTAAAATTGCTTCACATAGTAGGGTAGTGTTACCCCAGTGTTACTAATCATATGACATGGAAAACTCTAGATATTTGAAGGAAATTTTCAGTTTTATCTGAATTTTGTACATTTTCTAAATTGGTTTTAAAATTTTACTAAAGAAACATGAGACTGAAAAATAGCATCTAGACTGTCTAGTGTCACCACAATGTGCAAATATTTTGCTGTGGTTTTTGTGTGAAACAAAGTGAGATTTGTCTTCTATGTGCACATACACGGCTGTTCCCTAATGGCCTAAAGTCTTCACCAATATATAAAGCAATAATTATGCAACTTTCTCTATATTTTATCCATCAGTCCTAATTTATCTACCCATCTTCTCACTCTTTCGACAACTATTTATTTACATGCAGTTATTGTGCTAGGTACTGAGGATACATTCAGATGAACTGAATTTTGATACATTGGGTAAATGCTTCAATTTAAGTTGGAATTAGGATGGATAAGCATGGCTGAGGTTGGGTTGCTATTTTCTATCATTTGAAAAGTTTACTATAAAGTAAAGGGGATACTACTTTCAGATGTATTTCTATTAAATAAAGCATAAAATTATTGTACTTGAACATAAATAGATTTTTCATATGTTCCATTCCATTAGAATTGGAGGAATAAATGAAACATGTTTACTAACATTCATGTTAATGTAGTAAGATACATTCTTTTGATCCATAGAAAAGGCACTTATTAGGAATGGGCTGGAGGGATTATTATTTTCTAAATGAAAATTTAATTAGTATATTAGAAAAGGAAAATTTATAGCAAAACAAAAACAAGAATCTCAATCTGATCCCTACCCTCCAAAAAGCTAGCAAAAAGGAAAACTCTCTCCCTTCTGAATTAAGTTGAATCTAGGTATATATGTTGAACCTGAGTACATTATAGCTTAAGAAAGAAATGATTTTAGGGATGTGTGTGTGTGTGTGTGTGTGTGTGTGTGTGTGTATACATATATATATATAAACATATATATATATGTTTATAAACAGGAGGTGGATATATTTACTGCAAATCAATCAGGAAAAATAAATTGGGGTAATTATGTTGGATACCAAATAATGTCTGACTTGTTAAAAATACACTAGCTTAAGGTGACTTAAAATTGTGCTCATAGTTTAAAATAATGTTATAAAGAGAAAGCTAATTAGCTGTTCTGGTTATTTAAGTGTAACTTGTATTGGGGCAAACACAAAATAAAAAATAATCTTTTGTTAGACCCAGGGAAGAATTACATGGCTTCTTGAAGTATGAAGTAGAGAGGGTTGAAGAGCAACTATGAGAAGACTTTCTGTAATCGTCCCTAAAGCTGCTTTGAATGATTTACATATGGACCAACTGCCTAATAAACCCTTTTCAACATCTGCATATATATATATATAGACTAAGTCTAGTTATTGAACTATTTTGGAGCCACAAGCTGATACCTTGTTTTAATCAAATCTGAAATACTAAAAAGAGATTTATAAGATGTTCAGCCTAAACATCATGCTTAGGGTTAATAACAGTCTCTGGGCTTAAAGAATGTAAATTATTCCAAGAACATGACAGTAAAAAGTTCATCATGAATGTGTGTTTTTCTTTTCAGGGGCAATCTTTCATCCTGTTTGGGGTGAACTATTATGGAAAAAGGCATCAGCACTGGAAGGGGGGTTACCTATTGTAGAGTCAGAATCATTGCAATTTATATAATAAAAATCACTACAATTTTAATTGTATTAGCAATATAGAATTGAAACTTTATTACTTGATTTTACCTATATTATACTCATAGTAAAATATAAGAGAAGTGTGTCTTAAAGATCCAATTTTGAGTCACTCTTTATGGGTAGTAAACTTCATGTATCCAAAGAAAAGCATCAAAAATATTGAGCATATCCATTAAGGTAAGTGTAGTTACCATAAGGTAAGTGTAGTTCTTTGTCCTTGAAGAACTTACTGTGCAGTTAGGTAAAGAGAATCTCTTCATGTGGTCTGTCTATATATCCATTCCCCTTTCTATTGATTTGTCTACTTATTGACTCATCTATTATTTATAATATATATGATAAAAAGTCCCAAATAAGGTATATAGATAGTATTACGGGAAGCAAAAGAAGTGAGATTGCTATAAACTGGGAGAGAAACTCTGTCATTCTCAAAGGTTTCCAAGCAAAGGTAATATTTAAGCTTGGGTGTAAAAGCTAGAATTGATAACTGAAATAAACACAGAAAGTGAAATTCTTTGACTCAAATTATTGTTCTAGTTCTGCTATTTAGCTGTAGAATTTTATACAGGTAACTTAAATTTTCTAAATTTAACCTTCTTCATCCATAAAATGTGAACGAGACAGATTCTATTTCTCGAACACCAATAACCATAGCAACTCTCCAAGGTGCATATTATTTAATTACAATTTAAATATTAGGATATGAAGATTTATGAAGGTTAAGTAATTTCTCCAAATGTACAAAGACACATGGATTCAAACTCAAGCCTTATCGATTTCAGTTCTACCCTGTTTGTTTTTCCTCTACAACTTGCTTGTTTTTCTTCCAAGACTATTCTGAGGAATAAATAAAATAAACTATAAAATGCAACCAAAATGTGAAGTACGTATGTATTGCTATGATGGTGACTATGATAAGGATTATTTTGCAGCAGGACAGGGGTCTTCCAGGCAGTGTAAATCAGATCATAAAGGCTTAACTCATATGTTCCTTATAATCAGTGTTCTACCAGTGAAGCAATTAAATCACAAAACTACTTTTAATTTCTGTTTTATTATGGACTTTATTATTTAGCAAATAGATGATTGTCGATTTATTACAAATGTGTTGTGTCTCAAGGAATAGCTAGAAATGTTTCTCTAGTTGGGCCTGGCTCGGTGGCTCTAACCTGTAATCCCAGCATTTTGAGAGGCTGAGGTGGTTGGATCACCTAAGGTCGGGAGTTCGAGACCAGCCTGACCAACATGGAGAAACCCCATCTTTACTAAAAATACAAAGTCACCAGGTGTGGTGGCGCATGCCTGTAATCCCAGCTACTGGGGAGGCTGAGGCAGGAGAATCACTTGAACCCTGGAGGGGGAGGTCGCGGAGAGCTGAGATCGTGCCATTGCACTCCAGCCTGGGCAACAAGGGCGAAACTCCATTTCAAAAAAAAAAAAAAAGTTTCTCTAGTTTATCTTTCATGTTCACACATTTTGGAAGACCCTATTGTATAAACCCTGACTCTCACCACACAACGTTTTAGAGTTGGTTTTTCTTTTACCTTATGAGAGTCCCAGGTAACTTTAAAGATACCACATCCCTTGAGCTGTGTAGGGGCCGGTGTCTGTCTGAATGTGAAACAGGTCTGCTAATAGCACAATGTTTACCCACTGCTCAATCTCAAATCAATCACAAGTCCACAAAGAAGGCTAATTATAAACATTTATAAAAGGTACTGGTTGCTACCATTTGTTTTGGGTAAAGGTATTTAAAATTTTAATTTAGTTTTTGCTAGAATTCAGGAAGCAAAGACTGATTTATTATTCTGAGATATTGTGTACATTTTTCTTCAATATGAATGTTTTCCCGAGCTGTAAGATTCAGAAGTAGCAGAAATGTCATTCTTATTTTTCAATAACGTTTCCAGGGCTTCTTTGGGTTAATTCTAAATGGCCCTTTGAAAATGAGTGAAATAATTGCTAATTGTAGCCCTTTGGTCAGTGGCCTGAATATACCATGGTCTTTTGTATATGGAGGTTGCATTGCTGGAAAAAAAAAAGAAAGAAAGAAAAAGAAAAAAACCACCTCCTTCATTTAATGATTTCTGCTTAGGGTAGAAAGGATCTTTTGTCACTGTAAAGTGAATTCCATTAATGGTCTAGTCATGGTGAATTGGTTAAGGGCGGGAATGGTGTTTATGTGTAAATGCAGCCCTACTTGATCAATTGTACATACAGAAATCATGAAACAACCCTAAGAAATATCAAATCAGAGACATGAGTGATAGACTCTCTATTTTTGGATGCCATACCTGGTGCATAGTTGACCTTCACTTGAATAATGACAGAGATATACCACATTCTCGGGAATGAATTTGATGTTTAAAAACAATTACCTAAAGACAATTAAAATATTCCTTTTAAAATTTACTTTTGAGTTAGTTTACCTGATGGTAGAAGCACACAGACCACCTGGGAAGCTCTTTCAGGAGGACCTGATTCATAATGTAGATTGATGGCTACCCTACGCCCTCTTCAGTAGTACAAAGACTGTGTAACATTTTTACAGCAAAATTATATTTCTGTCATCACCCAATTCAGAAAATCTGTCACTTTCAAATGATGAAATATTGCTATCTTCTTAAAGCAATTTGAAAAAATTGCACTGAAGGTATTTTTGTTGTTTTCAACCCTATGGGTCTGGGTAGTATTTACACCAGAAAATTACTCTGTTTAAGAAAGTTCATTAAGATTGTCTTTTCTGAAGAGATACCCAATCTTTTCACATGTTTCTCAAAGTTTATGTAAGAAATACATCTCTGAGGAGAGATAACATCTGAATATCCATAGGTACAGAACTTATATAAAATATGATACTTAAAGAGGTCCAATGTTCTGAATTATTTCCTCCCTAAAGGATCTCTCTCTCTCTCTCTCTCTCTGTGTGTGTGCCTCTCTGTCTTTCATTTTAAAGGCTATCGATTATAAATAAAATTAAGACCAAGCATAAAATAAATCAGATTGTTTGCACTTTTTGTGTCCAATAGAAAGCCTATTTGCAACTAGCTGCATTATTTGTAAGCAAAACATTTAATGAATAACAATTATTTATTTTATTTTGTAATTTTTAAAAAGTAGTTCTACCATTCACAGAATTTGGTATTATTAATAGTTATTATCCTACTCTAGCAATATGCACAATGATAATCTTAATGATTTAAAGGTGTTAGAGGGTATCTAGCCTTGTCCCTTAATTTGTAGAGGCTGGAGACACACTCCGTGGGGCTTGTTTCCTCAGGCTGACCTAGACACTTTATAACAGAAGAGACATGGGTGCTGATTATGCCCACATTCTATTTATAATTTCTGGGTGTGTTATTGGTTTGTCTACTTTTGTATTTAAAAAAATTCTAAAACTTTGTTATACTATTAAAAACTAGCATGAGTATACATCGTAGGGGTGCATTCTTTGCCCTTTACTATTCAGTTATTTTCCGAATTAAACATGCTCATCATTTAGCTAACCTGATAGAACTCTTATTCACGAATGCTTGGCTCTGGCTATTTATGATGTATAATAGCTTACTTCAGAAATGGTAGGCTGACCTTTTACCATAATTTAAATAATCTTTTCTAGCACTTTAATATTAAGTTTGAATTATTGAGTTTTCAGGGAAAAAATATATGCAAGTGAAATCTCTGACCTTTGTGTGGATTTCACATAAATTTTCTCGTTTCCAACTGCTCTTGAAACACAAAGATATTTTGATTATGTTTCTTAATTTTCAGTCAATAAATTCATCATTGGGCGATTTATAACATTATTGCTTCTTCAG
The DNA here is from genome assembly GCF_028858775.2 of Pan troglodytes. Classification (NCBI taxonomy): domain Eukaryota; kingdom Metazoa; phylum Chordata; class Mammalia; order Primates; family Hominidae; genus Pan; species Pan troglodytes. Next base: position 21,671,727 of record NC_072406.2, read on the forward strand.
GTGACTGAACTTTAGGACACAGCTGTACCATTGTTCTGGCCAACGTAATTGTTTGTAAAGCTGGGGAAAACATTTGCAGATGAGTACATTTTGGGAAACTTTGTGTAACATGCAAGTATAAATAAGCTTTCTATGCATGACTCACTGCCATATCTTTGTAGACAGACCGAGGAGAGGAAATAAAAACTCTGCATTTTGGTAATTCTTTTCTTGCAGAATGACTTGTTAATACACAGAAAGGCATTTCAAGTTTTGATTTATATGGGAATGGATAAATCAAATGAGTACTGGAGTGCCATGTTCAGATATGAACATGTATAGACTGATACTTCACAAAACGCTTTCTAACATTTAAATTGGTGAAGCCAAAGCTACTACTCTGTCAGACAGATAAGTACTATTAACTTGAATTGACTAGAGCATAAACTGAGATTCAGAAGGTTTAAGACTTGATTGACAGACACATTGATCATGATGCTGATCAAAGATAATGAATCAATCAGCTCCATTTGATGGAATCACATCACTGTCTTGGTTACTATATTAGTGAAAGAGTGCTTTATTTGTAGTTATCCTTCCATTCTCACACAGGCATGTTAATTCATGTCATTCACAGATTTAGTCTGAAAATTGTAAAAAGTTTCATTGTTTCTTTCTGCATCCTCATAGCATTTTCAGGATTTTCAAAATATTGGAAGACTCAATGAAACATGGCCTATTTCAGTAATTTAATGGCTAGACAATTCTGCAGACTACAAATTATATTTTTAGTGGTTTCAACTTTGTTTTCATTCTTCATAGGTATACTTTCATATACAGTTAAAAAAATTACACCAAAGAGTATAAAAAAAATTTTCAAGACTCAACATTCACTTGTTCAAGGCAGAAATTAATTCATACTATTTACCAAATTGCATAACCTCAGCTAGTTAGAGAATAATCTACATAATTAAATCTGGTTTAATTTAAAAAGAAAAGCAAACATAGGAAAATATAAATTTTCCACCATCACATCTCTTCAACAATATACATTTTCTACCAGCACATCTCTTCAACAATGTGTTGAAGCTCATAGGCTGAAAAAGCCAATTCTTCTGCATTTATTGAACATTATTGTGGGAAAATGTCTCTGGAAGACACAATTTAAAGAGATGCCAATCCAGATCACTTTCCCTGTTTTCTTTGAAAAAACAAACAAACAGTAGGTGAAGCTCTTGCTCACTTCCACAATTCAAAGAATTGAATGTGTAGAAAAAGACTGAGAAGGGGGTTGCCTATCTAGGAAGATAGTAAATGCAGTTCTAAGCAAACTGATAGGCTTAAGTCGCGTAATATCTACGTAGTTTTCAAATAATTTCTTCACAGAACTCCTTCACTCAGCCATTGAAAAAGGTCTTGAAATTATTTCTGTGGGATTCTGTTCCCCGACTAAGTTGAAACGTGCAGGTGTATGGCTCGGCAAAGATCATACTCACTCCCTGTTTTTCCTCCATTCTTGTTATTTGAGTCACCAATTTGAAATGCACCATTACCACCAAATAACTATTTAGCAGTATACAATCACACAATTGTGTGAAGAAACAAACATAATGAGGGATGCTGGGGAAATAGGATCCTTTATTCAGGGTACCTATCCTGCGCTGAAATGATGGAGGCTTCTGTAGCTTTTGTAACAGAGTATCCTCTAAACAATTACCTTCAGCTAATGGCATGCTAAACTGGACAGGAAATCAAGTCTTGGAATGAATGGATCCATTGGTCCAAGTGACAGAGGGTCTAGCACGGTTTTTACATGGCCTCAAAGGAGGAATGTTCTCATTATGCAATTATAGCTCCACTAAATTAAAGAATATTGATATCTTCTCTGATTTTATATTATTGCTTTTTCAATTCAGTATTAGTAAATGGCATACCTTATTACTTGGGTATGTAAATGTCTGCTATTTCTTTTTATCACTCTAACACCTCTACTTTGTTTCTCGGATCACATGGTGTTTGTGAGCTAACATAAGACTTAAGGTGACCACTCACAAAATACTGTCATTGTTATATAAAAAGTACTGTAAAAATCTGAAATTATTTTCTGAACATAGATCTAGAAGCATCAATTTAGCTGAATCTTACAAAGGGACTCAAGAAAAATATTATTAATTAATGAAGGTTGAGGCCAAATAATTTATATCTAAGACGTTTTATTTTTCAGTGAATCAAAGTTTAATCACATTTAGCCCTCAAAAGGATATATATATATATATATATAAAATATTAAAAAAATAATTTTTTTACTACATGCTCAAATGAGATGATTTCTACTTTCTTCTAGGACAGTAGCTGGAATCTTCTGCCATATCTGCCTCCAGAGCATGTACCGTTATGCTTTGTAAAATGAAATGGGAAAGTTGAAACACATTACCTTGAGAAGCCTCATAACATTTTCCCAATATATTCGGGGTGGTCAAATATGACAGGTCAAGAAAAATCATCATTCCTGGAAAACTCCCCCAACTGGAAACTCACAATTCACAATACAACTGAAACACAATTCCTTCAGAAATTAGAATTCAGATAGCTTCTTCAACTTTCGGTAAAAAAGTTTTGAGGAAAACTCATGAAGTGTTTAGAGGTGTACAGTTTTTTGTTGTTTCCCCAGTCACTTGTTCCCTCATTCAGGAATCAGACTAACTCAAGGGCACGCATGTTAGTTGCGATGTGCACCAACCACACTTGGAGAGTCCAGATGGCAGGACGTCTGAAAGAGTGCAAGTAGTGATCAAGGTAATAGGCAATGAGTTGGCTGCACAGATTTTACGAGGAAGAATTTAATAATACTAAACATAATTTCCCCAAACCTTACACAATCCCCCAAAATCCATCAATAAGACAGATGATAAAATGTTACATATTTATTTATGGAATATCAGGCAACTGTTAAAAAGACGTGTTTTAGATGTATGTGCACAAAGATTATTCATAATCTATTGAGAAAAAATGGTGGTGATACACTACAAAAATAATTATCATTTATAAATAAAAACACTAAGTATGCATGTTTGTATATGTTCACACAAGCCTGAGAAAAGGTGTGGAAGAAAAGTGATATAGTTGTATTTTTGCTGCGCCAATTCAGAATTTCAGCATTTTAAAAAGTTTTTTAAAATAATTTTTTTAAAACTCTCAAAATTTAAAAATTCCTTTCAAGCATGTATGTGAAAAGGTTTTCTTGAGTGATTGTGTTCCTCTCTTCCAGGCTTCATTAAGTCTGACTGGCAGGTTTCTTAACTTCTGTAGGGTTGTTTCTTTATCCCATAGAATAATAATATCTTATTCTGTGGTGGTTGATATAGAAATTATTAATATTATCTAGGGTGTCCAGCCAATATGCTAGAGTAAATTCATTATTTGATGTGCCTATTTATACTCTAAACACCTAATGATTATACTGAAAGTATTTTTTAAAAGAAACAATAAATATCATACCCAGATGCCTGAAGAGGTAAATCTTTCCCTGATATACAAAATGATGCATGTAGCTGAAGCCAAGGGTTTACCAAGTAGGTTTTTATTATTCTGGTGTACTCTGCTACTTCCAAGTACCACTCCCATGGGATGACGAGAACTAAGAGATCCTCTATTGGAGAAAATTCACAGAAGCTAAGTTTTGGCTTATAGGTAGATGTTGAGGTAGAGCTCCTTGCCTCAAGGAAGCTGAAAAATACTGCTTCCAAAACATGAAGTTTACGTGAAGTTGTGGGCCTAAGGAGGCAGAAGAACACAAATATATTCCTACAACAGGAAACTGAATTTCATTACTCGATTGTAATTAAAATAAATTTAAAGTTAACAATTTAAAAAGAAGAAAAACCCTCTATATTTGGGAGTTAAAAATGCATTACTATATAAATTATGAGTTAAAAAGAAATCTCAATGGAATTTATGAAATATTTTTAATTAAATAACTAAGAAAGTACATACAACAATACTTATTGGATGAAGTGAAAGTCATGCTTAGAAATAGCCTTCAATAGATTAAATACATTGAAAATAAACAATATGTCCAGCTAGAAAAAGTCAATAGATATATTATAGAAAATAAAAACATAAGAAATGAATGAGGTAGAAAACAAATAAATATTAATCAATGAAATAAAAACTTTCTGAATTAAATAGATAGTATATTAGAAATAAATATAAAATATATATTGTGATCATTAATGAGAAACTCAAAACCCTAAGCTGGACATTTCTATTGAAAAAGCCTGCAATTCTACTAAAAATACTAACAGTGTGTGTCATGACAATGAATTAAGTAAAATTCATATGGCAAATTGTAGGGCAACCCCAAAGATGGAGAAGGATAATACAGATTAAGGATGACTTCTCCTTCTGAATGTCAAGACTTGCTATGTTATTATAATAAATAAAGTGAGACGGTGTTGGACTAGAAGTAGGCACACAAACATAAACAGCTAGAGATAGATAGATAGATAGATAGATAGATAGATAGATAGATAGATAGATAGATATGAAATCCACATACAACAGAGGTGGAATTATGAGTAGATTACTGACCTCTACTTATGCCCTTGTTTGCATCAAGGGCCCCTTAATGAAGTAGGAAAACTTGTGCTACTTTCCCATATGTTGAAAAGATCCAATTACTTGAAGTTTCTTTGGACAAAGAAGGAACTTTCTAGGATGTGAACTTGAGTTCTTGTCTCTGGTCAGCCTAGTTCTTATTTGTAAACAGCAACCGTGTAAAAGCAAGGCAAGACAGCCAACCTGCATTTCCTGCCTTTCCCTTACCCTCTTCATTGGCATGTGTGGTCCCACGTCTTTCTTGGAAAGAACTGACATTGAGGTTAGAAAAAATGGATAAGAAGACCAGTAGCGACTTTCTCCGTACATATGTTCTTTGTCTTTCTTTTCTTTCTTTTTTTTTTTTTTTTTTTTTTTTTTTTTGAGACGGAGTCTCGCTCTGTCGCCCAGGCTGGAGTGCAGTGGTGCAATCTCTGCTCACTGCAAGCTCTGCCTCCCGGGTTCACGCCATTCTCCTGCCTCAGGCTCCCGAGTAGCTGGGACTACAGGCGCCCGCCACCACGCCCAGCTAATTTTTTTTGTATTTTTGGTAGAGACGGGGTTTCACTGTATTAGCCAGAATGGTCTCAATCTCCTGACCTCGTGATCCCCCCACCTCGGCCTCCCAAAGTGCTGGGATTACAGACGTGAGCCACCACACCTGGCCTGTTCTTTTTCTTTAAAAAAAAAAAAAAAATCAGAGATTCTAGGATGTGTGAGCAGTGATGAGATTGAGAAAAAACTCACACAGCTCATATTTCTAACCTCTTCTTGACTCTCATACACTAGCTCACATGATTGACACACTGACTGCAAGTTTAGCATGGTTAGAAATAAGTCTAGACATTGAAGTATAAGAACAATTTTGTCTAAAAACTAAGTCATGTTTACTTAATGATCAATTAAGGTATTGCTCAGTCTATGTGACTAACCTTCAGTACATTTTGTATATTCATGCCCTCACAGGCTTCCCTTGCTTAAACTAGACTTTACATTTTTCAGAGCACTAAAAAAAAAAAAAAAAAACACTCCTAAAAATGTAGCTTGGTGACTAAATTATTTCCTAGTGCTACTGTGGAAAGAGGGGAGATCCTTCGGCCCTAAGTGAGTCTCATGACTGTTAAGCCTAGGAACTGATGGATTAGATCATTAGGTAAAATACCTCTCTAAGTAAGATTTGCCAAGTTTCTAATGTTACTAATCTTTAGCGTACTGTAAAAATTGCTGTGGATTTACATGGAACAATTATTTTGAGTACAAGGAAGAAAACCTCATTACTCAGAGTTATTACTAATAATCACCATCATTAACATTACTGGCAAGAGGGCAGTTATATGGCAAGTTACACTAGGTTAGTACCAGAGACAGAAAACAAAAAACCTTCCCCGAGGGCCGAGTCAGTGTACAATTTGCATAGACAATCTGCAGTAATGAGCTGTCTATTAAGAAGATCTGGAGCTCTGTTACCAGTCTCTTCAAAGAGGTGAATTTCCCATGAATTTAATAGTTATCTTGAAGACCTCTGAAGTTTTAGCTACCTGTAAATGCAATTGTTGCCTTTATTATTGTGGGTTTTTTGTTAAGGGAAATTTCATTCTCAAATTGATAGTGGGAAAACTTCGAAGCTATTTAAGGGAAATGAATTGTGAGGAGAGAAAAATATAGTACAAGAGTGAGCTTTGCTCACAAACCAATGAACCAGTTCAGTTTCCAGAAAACTGCATTTTAGGTAAATTTTATTGTTTATAGGTATGTTAGTCTGAAACCCTTAATGAGGAAGCCCAGTAACCAAGAAAGGTTGTATTTTAATTTGATGACAATCTGTAATAAAACTTGTTTTTTCCCCTCCTGCCTCTCAGCAGATGAGACATTGAACTTAAACTATAATAAAAAAGTGTATTTGGCTGTGCACCAACTATAAATGTCATTCATTAAGATTTGATAATATAGTTTATCATTGTGATGAACTTTCCAGTTTTCTTGCTGAAACTGAATTTGAAACCTTGAAGGGTTTTCCACATTTTCTAGGACCTATGACTGATATGTCAGAAGATTTCAGTTTTGACATCTTAGCATGTACATGATCAGTTGAAAGAAAAGGATTGTACTAAACACAGAGATGTTAAGCTGAGATTAAAACCACCAATGGCTAGTGTGTACTCTGTGCATGATAACCATCTTGGTAAGAGTCTCAAGAAAAGAATTGCCTATGTCAGAAAGATGGGTTTGATAAAATATAAATATAAGGTAAAACCAATTTGTGGGTTAATTTCAAAGAATTGTACTGTGAACTGAAAATTATCTAAAATCTCTTACTTATTGGTAATACATTTAGAAATACTGATGACATAGAGTTTTTAAGTAAAATCGTATGTAAGCAAGGCTTTTAGGAATGTGTACATATAAATATATATATTTTATTTTGCTGAGGGAATGGGATGTTTATGTTCTTTTCTATTTAAATTGCTATACCTAGATACTTAGTTAGATAACTATGCCAATAAAACATGTCTGCTATGTAAGAGCCCTTTTTCTAGAAAGACTTTTAAGTCATGATTCTAGTGTCAGAAAATTTGAAATGAGAAATATTCACTACATTTTCTTTCTCTGATAAACTATCCATAGATTTTCATTGGCTTTTGTTGTGCCTATGGATTTTCACTGGTGTAATATATTTCCCAGGGTTTAGAATATTAGCTTTACCATCAGATTGCTTGCTGACCTTAAATGCTTTATATTATTTTGAAATACTAATTTAGGTTTCTGACTCAAAAGAGACATGGAAACACATAGTGTTTTGGAAACTACATTGTTAGAAACCTAATGGTTGAATTCCAGATTTGTCATTTTGCCAGCCAAAAAATTGGTTTAATAATAGATCCTATCTCATACGTTTGGTTAAAGGGTGAGTTGAGATCATGCATGTAAGGTACATGGCAGATAAATACAGTTATTTCTGGCAATGATTAGTCTCAATAAGAAAATGATTCTCTTTTCTAAGATAGTCTAAGAAGTGGGAGGCTTCCAAACTAAGTGTCAGGACTTACCAGGTGGTAAGTGGGCCATGATATTATCAATCCCCTCAGCCCCTCTGCACATAGACTGAGGCATCCGGAGTCCCTGGATGAGTCTTGCCCATGCTGCCTTGTAATATATTCCAAATATTATCATTTTTAAAATCATTTTTCCAAAGACAGGGGTCTCTCAAGGTTACCCAGGCAGGCATTGAACTCCTGGGTTCAAATGATTCTTTTACCTCAGCCTCCTGAGTAGCTGGGATTGAAGGTGCCCATCACCACGCCTGGCCACTTTTGTGTCTTCACATGAAAGCTATTGGAAATTATTGACTAAGGAACCTCATATGATGAAATTCTACGTTGAAAAGTTGAGGTAGAAAATGGGCAGAGAAATCTTCCTACTTAAGAATTATAAATCTATAGAGATAAAAGTTTATTATGAATGCTTAGGTGTCTGGATTTCTCTTGCTGTATTATTCATCTTCTAGTTTCCTGTCTTAATAGTCATCTTTTAGTGAACCTGTTCAAATAAGGACTTCAATGAATATCCTTATTGGGGTAAATCTCTATTCTCTGCTTCACTCCTTTTATACTTAATTCTGTGTGATAATTGCAAAATTTTAAAAAGGAATAGCACCCGGAGACTTTCAATGTTTTGGACTGTAAAATAAAAGCATTATTCAATCAAATGTCTGATTAGATCTATGTACTTTTTCATCAAGAATCTTAGAAATATTGTGAAATATCTTCCTTTTGGTATTTCAAAAATTTTACTAAAGCATTTATATCTGGAAGGCAAGATGCTAGGGAAAGAGCCAAATTCCTGGATTCTAAGTCCTGCTCTGTGGCTCACATCACCTAGACCCGGATGCACTGGGGAGAGGAGAATGAAATATTGACACAATTAATTCAAAATAACTAAATGTATAACTTCTAAATTATACTAAATTAACAAAATGTATAATCGTTTTTACTAGAGTCTAGTGTACATACATTATCAAAGGTTGAGGAAGTTTTATGAGAAAAAAATCTGAAAATTGTTTTTTTTTTTTATTACTAGTTGAGAGGTGCTGTCATTTTTTTGGCAGATTGTCTCAGTTCAATGGGTAGAACACAGATGTTCTTTTGAAGCAGAATTAAAGAACACCTAAAATAGAAAATTTATTAGATGATATGGATCATAAAACCAATTTGCCACTATTATCATACTATTATCATTTTTTAATGAAAATGATGGTAGAGAATTTGAAAAATGAATCATTTACATAATTTCTTCAATTAACGTTGTTTCAGTTGGTAGGTTCCTCTGTAGTCTCCATATAATTTCTTTCTTTGACCCCCATGTACTGTTGTGGGTTGATTTTTGAGTGTTTCTTTTTTAGTCAAAGAAATATAGAAAAATAGGTAATTGAATTTTTCTATGGGGGCGTCATCCTGAGCACAGCTCTTAGTCCTCTGGAGGCTCTAGAACAATACGTTTCTGAAAGGCAGATGAAATTGTATTTTCTTGAGGATATTATACTCATGTTAGGTCTCTATCAGTTATGAAATATATTGTTGCTAAAGACACAAACTACATAAAAAGTGTAAAATTATACTTTGTCATCACAACAGTGTGGCAAATTTCAATTAGGCAGGAAAATAATTCTAGAAAGCTGAAATGCCAGAAATTAAAGAGATTTGCATAGTTTGTTTCTTGTCATGAGAATAAAACCTCATATATACACACTACAGAATGGAAATCACCTATTTCCCTTCAGCTTATCTTGCATTTATAGCCTTATTAAGAATTTTAGGAATAGTCGTTTCCCTTCAATGTGGCCTGTGCTAATACTTAAATGACTGCCTCACTTTAACTTTATTTATACATGTATAATATAAATGATTTTAAGGCAATTAAAGCATTTTAAAAAGTGGGAATGTAACAATGTTGGACTCTTTCTTACAATACACGTGAATTGATTTGAAGACTTTCTCAGTCACCATTTGCTTTCTTTTCATTTGCTCAAATGGCTGTAACTATTACCCTTTCCTCATGGTTCTTGTGTTCCAGCCCTTCATTTTTCACTCCAGTGACTCTTCAGATCTTCTCAGATATCCCTACCTCTAGAAACTCCTTCCCTGTGAAAAATGGTTGAATGCATTATCTTGGAATAATTACCCCCATAATTATTGTTTACTTTTATATATTATTATTTGACTAATTGAAAAATATATTATCCCATTTACAGACTCAAAAACTATAGCTCTCTGTCTTCTTGCCTTCATATTCCCTTATGTCTTAATATTTCTCAAAACACCTCGGATCCGTTTCTATTTTTTAATGTTGCTCCTGCCCATGTTTCTAATGGTTCAAATATTTATTGGAATTTCTAAAAGCTTTCCTAAAAAACAAGGGACAGGAGTAAAACTCGGTATTTTTTCCCTCATCATTTCCTCTGATTAAGACTGAGTTTAAGATGATCACTGCTCCACTCACAGTAAATGGTAGTTACTCCAGATTCTTGTACTATAGTTGAAAAAGATCCATGCTTTATTTTCTCATTAGAAGATTACTTAAGATTGTTTATCTTGTAGCCAGGGTTGTTAAAATAATGTCACTCAGTGATTAAATTGTGCAGTAGCACAAGGATTAAGGGTCTAATAGCTTTTTAAAGTAATGATGGATGCTTCATTATTTTTTACTTACTTAATACATGCTAGTTTATAATGTTGTATCTAAACTGTTCATGTTCTTAAACTGTGCATTACGTAATGCACTTCCAAACAATTCTTATTTGTCTAATTAATATACTAAGCTTACAATGTCCATCACATCCTACCTATTTTATCTTGGGAAAGCTATTTCACCTCCTGGAAGCTAAGTTTTCACATCTACAGAAGTGAAGAGAATAATTCAGACCTTACAGTGATTGTACGACTTTAAAGAAAGTGTTACTTGCAAACTTTGATGTGGATGAAAGGTGGTCATGAGCAATAGAGTGGTTTACATTTGCCCTTGAGTTGCTAAAAATGAAAGAAAAGCACATGGGGTGAAAAACAGAAAAATGATATGAATGGCTACCTGTGTTTGGTGTCTTTGGTCTTTCTTTGGCAGATCCTTTTTGGAAAGAGCACCCTCAATTAAGATTTCAACTATTTCCCCCACCCCATGATCTCTCTAGCTTTATTATATTTGAGTGAAGGGACATGATCTTGGGTTAGTGGAGGATGTATATTAGAGACCAAATCATATTGACCATGGTTTCTTTAGGAACTTACCTAATGTCATTTTGAAAATGCAGTAAAGTGACAGGACTGAACACACATTCAAGGCAAGAGGACAAAGGCAGGCGTGGTGAATAAGACATGGGACAAAGAGGTATATCCAATGAGTATGGTCATTAATAGTCCTTTTCAGGCTGAGTGTGGTGGCTCACAACTGTAATCCCAGCACTTTGGGAGGCCGGGGAGTCAGGATGGCTTGAGCCTCAGAGTTCAGGACCAGGCTGGGCAACATAGTGAGAACTCATTTCCGTGAAAAAAGAAAAAAATCAAATAAGTAGCTAAGCATGGTGGCACATGCCTGTAGTCTTAGCTACTTGGGAGGCTGCGGTGGGAAGATCACTTGAGCCCAGGAGGTTGAGGCTGCAGTTAGGTGTAATCATGCCACTGTACTCCAGCCTGTGTGACAGTGCAAGACCTTGTCTCAAAAATAAATATATAAATAGTCCTTCTCAGTTTTCTTTTCTACACTGTGAGTCAGAATCCATTCGTGAGTCATGAAACCAATTTAATGGGTTATAAACAGAGTCTTTTCTTTACAGTAAAGAAAAATAGAATAGAAAATATCAGGGTTTTTTTTTCAGTTATGTATGTAAGTGTGTTACATACTATAGATTGTGGTTAAATAAAAAAGAAAATCACAGTCTTTTTCATCAATGTAACACATAGGACCAGAAAAGTTGCTGGGTGGGCTTGATAAGGTGAAAGCTACAGTTCGAGATGAGCACCTTGGATAGCTCCAAAATAAACTAAATAGTGGCTTTGGCCGACTGAAACTAAGGCTGTTTGATCTGAAGTTAGCTGATGTCCACAAGAATAGTACACTCTCAAGGTAGACCCATGTTAATCATAAAGTGATAGAACTAACTTTGTTTAGAGCTTTCCTTTCATCTTGGAAGTCTCCTTAGATTTCTTTTCTGTGGGTAGTAATCCAAATATATCCAAGAAAATATTTAGATCCCTAATTAAATAAATCGATACGTTGGTGTTATTCCTTGAGTTTCTTGAGTTTACCTTCACATGGTATTGCTCTGTTCTGAAATACTCTCAGCAATCAAATTCTCTGCCTAGATAACCCCCTTCCCCTAGCATAGTCCTAGTCCACTTCTAGCCATGCACATTTTAGTAAGTCAGTGAGATATTGTGTGAAAATCACTCAACTTAAAGCATACTAAAAAGGTGTTTTGTCTCATCTCTGTTATTAGTTTTGAAACCTTGGGCTAACTACTTAAACTGCCTGAAATCACAACTTTCTTATCCATAAAATGGATTATGGATTGATAAATCCATACGTGTCTTATTTAATTTGTAGATCATTGGTGAAAGTGAGATGATGCATGTAAAAAGCATTTAGTAAAAGCTAATGATACTCAGAAACATAAAATATTATCATCTAGTCCACATATATCTTAAAATTTTATATTTTCTATTTAATTATGAAATTATTTCCCACAAGATAAAGTAGGTTCAGGATTATTAGGTAAGATGGCAAAATATTTTGAAACTGGACTTTCTGGTAATTTCTTTTTATTTTCCATGTCATCTCCTTCCTAGGAAATTCAACCTATTTCCCCAAAGAAAACAAGCTGTGGGGCGATTTCCTGCTTACATTTAGAAAATTATTTCTACAAGACTCTGGGATATATGATAAATAAAAACTGTGTCTAGATATTGTTAGCTCTTTCTAGTCATAACTCTTGTTTCTAAAATTCTATTCTATCCACTCTTAAGATCATCTTTTGGAGTGTTGACTTGGGTTTTTCATTCTTCTTTGCTCACATGTGGCCTTAGCTCTCCCTTCCACTTTCCAAAGAACACTATGCCTGGGATCCCATTTGATTCCCTTTATGCCAGCCCCATTACTCTCTATTGCCTTTGGAAAGTCTTCCAAACTACTCTACTGTTTGCTGATGGTATCTATCATCTACCATCATGGTTTCAGTGCGTGTTAGTCAGGATTCTCCAGAGAAACAGAACCAATAGGAGATATCTCTATCTCCATCTCTCTCTCTATCACTATCATTTCTATCTCTATCTTCAATGAGGTTTTTATAGGGAATTGGCTTATGTGATTACAGAGGCTGAGATGTCCCAGGATCTTCTGTCTGCAAGCTGGAGACACAGGAAAGCTGGTATAATTCCAGTCTCTAAAGGCCCAAGAACTCAGAAGCACTATGGCATAAGTCCCAGTTCAAGTCCAAAGGCAGAAGAACACTGATGTTTCAGCTCAAGTAGTCAGGCAGAGTTAATTTAACCATCCTCAGCCCTTTTATTCTATCTGAGTCCTCAACAGGTTGGATAATGCCCACCCACATTGGGGAGGGCCATCTGCTTTATTCAGTCCACCAATTCAACTGTTAATTTCTTCCAGAAATTCCCTCAGAGACATGCCCAGAAATAATGTTTATCCGGATATCTGGGCATCTCATGGCCCAGTCAAGTTGACACATAAAATTAACCAGCCTACCTGTTATTTTGCTTCCTACATTCTTTCTCTTACCCTCCATAAATTAGCGTTTATAAGCATAGGAGAATATCTATTTGCTAATCCCTCCAGTTTACTGCTGTGGACAATCTGAGCACAGGCCCCCACATTTCCCTTTTAAAATAGGAGAGTTTTAAAGTACAAGCATAATTTTTAGGGATACATAGTAGGTGTATATATTTATGGGGTACATGAGATATGTTGATAAGTCCTATGTGACGTACAGGATAAAAACACAGGTTTACTTCTTTTAATATCCACAGTCTCTGCATTAATCACTAAAGCTGAGGCCCTGGGCCAGGTATGTGTGCCATATTCCTTCCCATATATTTCTTCTTTTGATTAGTAGGCAATGTTCATGACTTGTTTGTTCTTCACTGTGACACACCTGATATTCTGTATAGTATTGAACTTCCTCTTTTTCCGTTTTTTTGTTTTGTTTTGTTTTTAGTCTTTCTGCTTTAAATCCTTCTTAATCAAATCAGGCAGTGTTTGTGTGATTTAATTTTGCACAAGCCCACACCCTCCTGGAGATGACCAACTGTGGTTTGTTCTCGTACACTGAGATGGTAAGATGAGTCCTGTGCATTCCTATCTTGGCAAAAGCTCCTTTATCAAGCCTGTTTCAGCACTGGACCCTATACCCAAACTTGAGAGACAGGTTTTATTGAAACGCTTTTACACTATTGGTATGAGTGTGAATTAGTTCAGCCATTGTATAAGACAGTGTGGCGATTCCTCAAAGATCTAGAACCAAAAATATCATTTGATCCTACAACCCCATTACTGGGTATATACCCAAGGGATTATAAATCATTCTACTATAAAGACACATACACACGTATGTTTATTGCAGCATTATTTACGATAGCAAAGACTTGGAACCAACCCAAATGCCCATCAATGATAGAATGGATAAAGAAAATGTGGCACATATACACAATGGAATACTATGCAGCCACAAAAAAGAATGAGTTCATGTCCTTTGCAGGGACATGGATCAAGCTGGAAGCCATCATTCTCAGCAAACTAACACAGGAATAGAAAACTAAACACTGTAGGTTCTCACTCACAAGTGGGAGTTGAACAATGAGAACACATGGACACAGGGAGGGGAACATCACACACTGGGGCCTGTTGGGGGATTGGGGGGCAAGGTTGGGGGAGAGCATTAGGACAAACACCTAATGAATGGGGGGCTTAAAACCTAGATGGTGGGTTGATAGGTGCAGCAAACCACCATGGCCCATATGTATACCTATGTAACAAACCTGCACGTTCTGCACATGCAACCCAGAACTTAAAGTAAAATAAAAAAAAATTACAGATCTCAGACAGTATGCTGGGAGATTAATGAAACACATTCTGGAGCAGAGGGGGGATTTTAAAAAAAAAGAGGTTTTAGAGATCACTGTTTATAGATCCGTATCTACTCCATAAATAGTTTCTGATTCTCTTTTCGCGGGAAACTCTTTTTGGGGATGATTCTTTTATACTTTTTTAAAACTAGAAGAAAAAATGTGCCAAACAATGTTTCAAAAACTCATTTTAAAAGAGGAATGTGCCCAGATTGTCTACGAGAGTAACCTGGAGAGAATAGCAAATAAGTGTTCTTCTATACTTGTAAATGCTAAGCTATGGGTGAGTGCGAGAGAGAATGTGGGAAACAGAGTAACAGCGGGAGTCAGAAGATCTATTGTTGTAAATATGACCATGAAATTGGGAAAATATAAGAGAAAATAGTAAGAATATTGATATGAGGGTGAGAGGCAAACCTAAAGGGGCCATTTTTAAAATGAGTATACATTGTTTCAGGCCACAGAAGTTTCTTTTCTTTTTTTTGAGATGGAGTCTTGCTCTGTGGCCCAGGCTGTAGTGCAGTGGTGCAATCTCGGCTCACTGCAAGCTCCGCCTCCCGGGTTCACGCCATTCTCCTGCCTCAGCCTCCAGAGTAGCTTGGACTACAGGCGCCCGCCACCACGCACAGCTAAATTTTTTTATGTTTTTAGTAGAGACAGGGTTTCACCATGTTAGCCAGGATGGTCTCGAACTCCCAACCTCAGGTGATCCGCCTGCCTCGGCCTCCCAAAGTGCTGGGATTACAGGCGTGAGCCACCACGCCCGGCCAGAAGTTTCTTATTAAAGAAACTCATTTCCAGTCTGAAACAGAAAAATATAATCTTTAAAAATTTATTTTAATGTTTTCATTTTTAGGGGTACATAGTAGGTGTATATATTTACAGGGTATATGAGATATTTTGATACAGGCATACAATGTATAATGATCATATCTGAGGCATCCATTACCTCAAGCGTTTATCCTTTCTTTGTGTTACAAACATTCCAACGTATAATAAGTTACTGTTGTGCTATCCAATACTAAATCTTATTCCTTCCATCTTACCGTAGCAAAATATAATCTTGATGATAGTAATTCAGCCACCTCCTAATATAATATGTATCCCTATAAGTAGATAGTAAAATGAGGATTCTTCACTATCATCCTCTCTTAATTTCTATTTCTTTGTGGTTATCTGTGGAAGGGAAGAGAGGAGAGCATTATTCTGGGAGACAGTTCTGCTCTATGTCCAGGTCTGGGGTTTTCACTTCTGCTCTTGCCACCAGCATCTGATGTTTCCATATTGTGGCTCTTGCCACAAGCATCTGATGTTTCCATATTGTGGCGCGTCCTCCATCTTGTATGAGGTGGGCTGTGGGTGCTGGTTGGACTCCTTGGCTGTGTTCTTGAAGCCTCTTTCAGTTGAATGGGGGTCTCAGTCAAGTCCATGTCCCCCAGGGCCGTGCGAAACTTTCAAATGCTTACTCACAGGGTGCATAGGGCTCTAGGCCTTCGGAGCCTACCTTTGTGACTACTCACTTAACTCAGCCATTGTTATTTTAATACTTGGACCAGTCTCTAAAGCCTTTCAGCCAGAGGCTACCACCTGGAGACTAAGGCACAAACACCTCTGTTCTTTCATTTCCTTTAACCCTATCTTAGGTTTTTGTTAATTTAATTTTCCCTAGAACTTAGTTCAAAGTCAAGGCTGGGATTGGGAAGAGGCAAGAGTCCTATACTTGGCAAGTCCTTTAACTTGGTTTCCTCCAGTCTGAGATTCCTCTATATTCCTTCCACAGGCCAGATAATGTCATATCCTCTCCGTGGGGGAGAACATGCTCTTATTTCTCTGTGCATTCCCCTCATGGTTTGACTTATGATATAAAATCTATAATCTGAGTCTTCCAGCACTTAACAGTTAAAATGAAAAGCATGCTTTTGGAATGCAAAAATATATTCCCC
This sequence comes from Pan troglodytes, assembly GCF_028858775.2. Lineage (NCBI taxonomy): Eukaryota > Metazoa > Chordata > Mammalia > Primates > Hominidae > Pan > Pan troglodytes. Next base: position 21,688,369 of record NC_072406.2, read on the forward strand.
CGCTTCAAGCCTTTGGCTGCCTCATCTTTCACTCACTCACTGTGTTGACTTGGACTAGTTACTTAGAGTCACGACCTGCTGGAAACAGGGACAACACAAATGCCTAACCTACTGAATTATTTTGAGAATTAAACAAAGGTAACACATAAAGATCCAAGTAGAGTTCCTGACTGTAGTAGGCTTTCAATAAAGATTAGTCATTGACTCTAATGCAATTAATATTCCTGAGGCGTATCCACAGTAGGACTAGTTTGGAAACTATTTTAAAATTAAAATTGCACTTGAAAAGAATGTAATACATTCTTGGTATTTGAAGTGATGAATTTTTAATTTTTGAAAAGTGAGTGTGGCATGATGTGATTTGTAATTTTGCATAGTCATGAATTGGAATGTACCAGTGATGTTGACTATGCAGGGCAGAGTCACTTAGATAGTTAATTGAACCTCCCCTGAGGGATGCTTAATAGCATCCTAATATAATCTTCTGTTTTTAAATGTATTATCGAATTTCGTATTTTGGGGACTCACTGGGGCTCCCAGAGTATATACTTCATGATACAGTTCTAGTGTAGTTACTACTACTCTGAAATAGGTAGACAATTTTCTCCTCTTTGACTCAGTTTAGCAAGATCATAATAGAAATGAAGGGAAATACTTGCTTTATTACAGAGTTAATTGGTAATATAAAATGCATTAAGATCCTTGAATATAATGTTTAAAAATAATTAAAAAGAAATTACCGTCGTATTAATATATTTCTATAACAATGTTCCTTGATTATCTTCAACTTAGTTATTGCACTTAACGGTGTCTTAAATATACATTCATGATATAAGGCATGATTATATTCTCTCAAAGTTTGTTTCCATTATCTTCTTATCCACTGCATTTTTTCTAATTAAACTTTTTATTGCATTTTCATTACCCAGACATAAAAATAATTTCAGATTATTATACCAAACATTCAATTACAATATAAGAATTCTTGAATTATGATATATTTAAAACACCTTTGCAGCTGTCTTTCCAACCTATAATTACTTAATCCCGTCTATAACTACAGGGCTGATTTTAACACATAAACCACAAATGATAATTGCTTTATTCTCCCAAATTTAATTTTCCTCCATATTCCATGCAATTAAATCAAAAGGAAGAGATGCTACTTATACTTTCAATTTTAGTTACCAAATTGGAACTTTCCATATTACATATTAGTGGGCCATCAATGCAGCTGGTCACTAAAAAAAGAGATTGGTCAATATTTTAACAGAACAAAAGTTGCATGATTTAATTACTATAGTAATAAAATTTGAATATGCGAAGTAACTAGTTTTTGTGGGAGCTGCCATTCTTGGAAACTAATAATTTGGGACTGTGGAAAGTTTCCCAGCCTGCTGTGTTTAGGAGGTCTGGACTTTCAACCATCTTAGTTGAGCCGCATTTTTTAAAAAAATTGAGAAATGTATCATAGTACAGAAAAGCAGCTCATATATACGTAGAACTTAAAGAAGATTGTAAAACAAACCTCCATGTGCACATTCCAGATTAAGAATTAGAATATTACAAGTACTTTAGAAATCTCTTTGCTTTTCCACAATCATGTGCTTCTTCCAATCTCAAGAAAACCATTTCCTTGCACGATATGCTGCCCATCCCCTCCTTTTTCTTTAAAAATTTATCATCTGTGTTTATAAGCCTGAATGATATGTGCTTCACTTTTTAAAAAAACGAGTAGCCAGCACACCCTAGCTATATAAAGGAAAAGCAATGCTTACATTGTTAGATGAAGGCTTCCAGAAAAACAGTTTCTAATAATTTGGTTTAGGTCTCTTTAAAGATACAAGAGCCCCTGTGTAATGAGCAAGGTTATGTGTGAATCTTGCGTTGAGGCATGGGCAGAGTTTACCAGGGTTATGGCTTTTAGTGCTGGACCAAGTACTGGTATTCTATTAATATATGGTGTCTACTTTTGCCCGCTGAGCTTATTCTGTCCTTTATACCTCTACCTCTCAGACGTAGGCTATACCAAAACACTTCTGGAACGGTATGAAGGAGAATGTGGGTTCTCAGCTAATCCAGGTAGGAAGGCATAGAGACAAGAACAATAAATTCATCATTACAGGATTAACACAGATTCAGAAGAGATACGGAGCTGGACCAGTCTCAGCTAGACATTTCACTATCAGATTCTGATGGCAGTATCATACCAATGAAACTCTTAGTAATGGCAGCCCTCAATATGTCTGTTTCTTGAGTCACACTGCTACAACCTCTCCAATTTTGGATCTTCCCTTTATCTTCCTCCAAGTCTGTTCTGTCTCTTGTATCTGTATTTCATATCTCTCTATTTTAAATTTATTTTTTGTTTTGGACGAGTATATTCTGTTGCTAGTGTAAGAATTGTTAGAAAGACTGTCAGTATTAGAGAACACTATATTCTACTCTGATACTCAAGTGACAGTTTGGCTGGGAGTAAAAATCTGAATTGGAAATAATTTTCCTTTGCAATTATGAAGGCATAGTTCCACTGATTGTTGTTTATAGTACTTCTGTTAAGATGTCTGAAGCCATGCTGATTTATGTTTTATTCTTTTTGGGAGCTTTCAGAATATTCTCTTTGTCTGCTGTGTTCTGAAATTTTATTCCTTGGTGTTGGTCTAATTTCATTTATTTTCCTGGGCACTCAGCTCTTTCAGTCTGTCAACTTATTTTTAGAAATTTTCTCTAATTATTTCAATGACTTTTAATTTCTCTTTATTCTCGTATTCTCTATTTTTTCTTTCAGGAACTGTATAATTTTGGATATTGAACTGTTCTACTTTTTTTTAAAATTTTTATTCCCCCTGTCTTTGCCTTGTTCTTCTAAGTCTGAAAATTTTTTCTTTTTTTCTTTTCAATGTTGTTGTCTAGACTTCTATGTCGTTTTAAGACTGCTAATATGTATTTAATTTCCAGGTTTTTTTAGTTTTCTATTTCTTTTCACATAACGTTTCTTCTTGCTTCAGTCATATAATATCCTGTGTTTCTGAATATTAATCTTCATTTGTTTTGAACATTTTTTTTCTTAGCAGATGAAGAGGCTGATTGATTTAGAGTTTTCCTGGACAGTGATATACATGAGCTTTTTTTAAAAGAAGAAACATGATGTTATTAGGCATAGCTTTTTCCTTTTGAAGTAATAAAATACCTCAGAAATGTATCATCTAGTGTTCTTCTAGAAGGGTCTAGGACTGGCTGGCACAGCCATAGAAGTCAACTAGAGGAAGAAGTTTGAGAGTGTCTGCAATCAGCATTCAGTGTTCATAAGGTCACCTAAGCCCATTTCCAGGATCACATCCAAGCTCTGAACTGTGCATGTTGTCATGCATTCCAGAGACAGTCCTACCTGAGTGAAGAAGGAAAGGGTATGGAGTGGAGGTAAGGAATGCAGTAGGAGTGATGTTCTAGGAATCTGCCTCTTCACTTTCAAACAGTCATCATTTTAGTTCCTCTATTTCCAGAGGGCCCTGTGGTGGAAATTAGGTTGGTTCTCAGTTTACCCCCACTACTGGCTTAGGAATTAAAATGTTTTCTTTAGTGTTACGCAAGTCAGTTTTAACTGTACCTACCTTACAACTTCCAAAATTAACAAATTAATTTTTTTCTTAAAATCATATTTGAAAGTAGTTTTAAAGGGTTTACAAAAAGTAAAGGCAAATCAGATGGTTGTACCATCTACAAAATTAATCTCTTTGAAACATTTAATAAAATAACATTTTTATTTTCATCTGGTGGACTTTTCTTGAATATAAATTATAAGAAAACAAACAATCCAATTAAAAATAGGAGAAAGACTTGAATAAACATTTCTCCAAAGAAGATGTACAAATAACTAAGAACATGAAAAAATGCTCAACATCATTAGTTACTAGGAAAGTGCAAATTAAAACCACAAAGAGATCCACTTTACACTCACTATTTTTATAATATAATGGGTATCTTTTAAAAAAAAGAAAATAAGAAGTGTTGGTGAGGATGTGGAGAAATTGGAACTCTCATATATTACCAAAGGGAATGTAAGATGGTTCAGCTGCTACAGAAAACAGTTTGGTAGTTTCTCAGAAAATCAAACATAGAGTTATCTCAATACTCAAGAGAATTGAAAACAAATACTCAAACATGTATGTGCATACACATGTGCACAGCAGCACGATTGACAATAACCAAGACATAGAAGGGACTAAATATCCATCAATGTATAAATGGGCAAAGATGTGATATGTATATGTGTATGTGTGTATGGAATATTGTTCAGTCATAAAAAGGAGTGAAGTACTGATATTTACCACAATGTAGTGTTATGTTAACTGAGAGAAGACAGATCATCTTCTGTCATATATTCTATAATATTCTAGAATTAGGATTCTAGAATATATGACAAAAGGTCATATATTCTAAAATTCCATTTATATGAAGCATCTAGAATAGATGACTCTATAGGGAAGGGACACAAATTAATGGTTTCCAGGGGCTGCAGGGCACAGAGACAAATTGCTCAATAGGTGAGACAAATTGCTCAAATTGGACTGATAGAAATGCTCTGGAACTCGAGGTAGTTGCACAACATTGTAAATGTATAAAATGCCACTGAATTTTTTATTTAAGATGGTTAATTTTGTGTTTTGTAAATTTGGCCTCAAGAAATTATTAAAAATAATGCATTATATTTTTGATAGTTAGAGATGGGAACTACCCCCTGAACCTATTACTTTTCTGATTACAGTTCACAGATACTGCGCCCTTTCCTTTGATATCCTTGCAGTCCGTGTAGTTCCTGAGACAATTCTAATGGAAATAGATGGGCTTTCGACAACCTTGAGACTTAGATGATTTTTACAAAGAAATTGAATCCTATAGTTGAGTTTCTTGGATATTTAGGTTGAGTCCTTGGCAGAAAAGTGCTTCTAGGTTGAATATCTTTTATTCTGTTGGCTTGGTCCAGTTTTTGGAACACTCTTGGTTTTCTGCTTAGTAGTTCAATTAGTACTGAAATCAGAGCCTGCATGATATGCAAATCAATTAAGTGGGAACTGAATACCCTTGCTAACTCTTTGGTGCCTAACTTATGTGATGATGGGGGAGCTTGATCTGTTGTCCATGTGCCCAGGACTGGTGGGGTGCAGCTGTGAAGGTACTGATGACCTGGACAGAGAATGCTGCTGCCAAATGAGGATATTGCCCTGGATAAGACATTGCTATACTTAGATTGTGCCCAATGCCTTTAGAACGTTCAGTTTGACAGTTTTTCTCTCCAAGATATGCATGCGCTAGTCCAAGGGCCACCTTGGCTGAGCTTCCACCTTTTTCCCACCATAGTATACTGCTGAGGTTTCAGTATGCTTCAAAGCTGTGCCTTCCTTTGGAAGGCTGAGGCAGGTGGATCATCTGAGGTCAGGAGTTCGAGACCAGTCTGGCTAACATGATGAAACCCCGTTTCTACTAAAAATACAAAAAATCAGCCAGGTGTGGTAGTGGGCGCCTGTAGTCTCAGCTACTCGGGAGGCTGAGGCAGGTGAATCGCTTGAACCCAGGAGGTGGAGATTTCAGTGAGCAAAGATTGCATCATTGCACTCCAGATTGGGCAACAAGAATGAAATTCCATAAAACAAAACAAAACAAAACAAAACCTGTGCCTTCTGGAATTATGCACTTGAGTAAAACTGAACAAGAGAATGAAAATGCCAATAGTATTGGTGATGGTTTTAGTAACTATACAAGTAAATTTTTTTCTTATTTTTGTTTACACTTTTTATTCACAAATATTTACCTTCTTCTTGACATATAATTATTTTATGACAAGTAAATGTCCAGAAAATAACATTGTAATGATGTAAACTCTGAACATAAATATTTAAATAACTATTTTTTATAATTTTATTTATTCATGCACTTATTCATTCTGCCTTATCTTTAAAATGATTTGCAATTGTGAACCAAAGTGTTACAATAAGTATGACCTTTAGAGGTTTAATTTGCAATGTATAGCACTGCAGAATTAGAAAGTAGCTTCAATTCTATCTACTTCATCCACCACCTACGTTGAGGATTCTGTTGAGAAGAGCCCAGCAATTCTGATGTTCAAGTGCTTCTAGTAACGAATAAACTAACTTCTGCAGATGACAGCCCACTAATTTTTTAAACAGTACTACTTGCTGGGAAGTTCTATCTATTAATAAAATAGTGTTGACTATACTTTGCTCTAGTATTATTTTCTGGAACCACTGTGATTAATTCATTATAAACATGACAACTGTTCAGATTTTGGAAACATCTATCACATATTTTCCAAATTTTCTTTCATTCAGGTTGAACCTATCCTCTTAGTAATTGTATAATAAAATTTCCTAAAATAGTAAATATTTGTGAAAATTGCTGTTGAAGATGCTTTCTATTCAGTTTTCACTCAGCATTTTTTCTAGCCCTATCAAGTTTGCAGCAAACAAAATGATAAGAGCACATTTCATATATTCCATTGAGAAAAATAACCAAAAAGATGGAAAGTCAGGGACACATGCAAAGCTCTGAGATCTTACTGTTTGCCACTGATTTTTGACTTACCATGTTGGGTACAGTTAGTCAATAATCAGTGAACTATCTTAATTTTATTTTCATCTTTGTAATAGATTTAAAACCTTATTCTGCTGCTTTTTTTAAAATATTTTTTAAGAACCTCTCCTTGAGTAAAATCTAACACAGAACTCTACCAAAAAGACTAAGCACAGAATTGCTCTTGGAGAAGCAGAGGCAGGACCATGGTTCTTTTCTCTGGAATTGTTCTCTACCTCCCGAAATGGTAAAGGAAATTACAAATCTTTAAAACTCCAAATAAGGCTGCTTCAAGAAGATATAGCCTATTTTCTCCCTCTAATAAAAAATGAGAGGGTATATAAATGAGTAGGACTTTAGAACAACCTCCTAATTTTACATATGAAAAAGCTGACATGTGGATAGGCAAATTATTTCTCTGAGATATTATGTTTTCATAATAAATTACAAAGGGTAACCATCAATAAGAAACCCACAAGCAAACAAAATGACTGAGCTGGCACGATTTCCAAAAGCATAGAAGAAAAATAAAATGAAAAAATTTGAAGACAAAAGGAAAAATAATCACACTTATAGAAACAACAAATTATGGTAGAATTAATAAAATATATTAATAATATACATTTGATGGTAAATCAACTAAACTCTCCAGTGGAGAGACAAAGATTAAAAGCATATAAGAACATGGAACAAATACAAGTAAATAATTCATAAGATACAACTAAAAGAAAAATGAGGCACTTGGAACAATAAATAGTTTTTTCATGAAAATCATATCTTGGGTAAAATGAAGTAATTATTAAATCAAAAAAAGAATACCTTTCCAGTAACAAAATAATTGAGAATTTGTATGGTTCTAACAAATGTCTAACAACATAGTATCGATGTACATGAAATGAAAATGGAGAGAATTAAAAGGATAATCTGAAAACCAGAGTCACAGTAAAATATTCTCATAGATCTTTCTCATAAACTGATAGATCAAGCAGAGCAAAAATAAGCTATGAATTTATAGAAAAAGGCAAACAAATGTATCATCTAACACATATGTAGACAACATTTTTTTTTTCAGGAAAATAAAAACCATTTCAAAAGCCGAAGCATTTGCTACAACACAAAGAAAGGAATTTTTTTATATTACCAATAATTTATCATATTATACTGTCTCTACCAGTAGAACTGTGCAACTAGGAATCAATAACAAGAGTATGGCATATTTTCCTAAAAAACAACAAACGTTTTTGTAAACAAAGTCCAATATACTTATAAATTATTTATGTCATTAGAGAAATCCTAACATTTACAAAATTTTGGAATGGAATGACAATAAAAACACTACAGGCCAAAGCTTGTAAGATGAAACTATATTATTCTTAGAGTGTGATGTGTAACTTTAATTGCACTTAATAGGAAACAGTAAGAAAAAAAAATCAATGAGCTAAGTATTCAACTCTGAAAGATTGGAAAAAAATCCCCAGTGACCCAAATTGAGTAGAAATAAAGTAAGAGTAGAAATAAATTAAATAAAACACAATGAAAAAATCATAAAAATAAGAATAAAGTAGTGCCTTTGAAAATATTAATAAATATAAAAGAAAGCACTTCCTTAAGCATAAAGAGAATAACAATAAATAAAGTTTGAATACTGAAAAAAGAAGATGTAATCACAGATACAACAAACACTGGAACAAGGAGAATGTTAGAAAAAAATTATGTTATATTTAAAGCTAGTTTCTTGAAAAGTAAGAATTTATCAGGAAGAAAGATAAAGGTCTGAATAGCTGCTAAAGAATTTGAATCACTGGTCAAAAATCTATCTACATCCAAGCACTAATTTCAAAGTTGCTCCAAGCTAGTTCTAGCAATCTTCAATATGTATTTAACTCTTATGTTATAGAACTTCTTTCACCTATGTATAAGGGAGGAAATATTACTCGAAGGGAAATACGATGGAACAAAACTATTACACATTAAATGTGGATATACATTACAAACGAAAGATAGAAAACAGAATCTAACAATTTATGAAAAAAAATGCACTACAACCAAAAAGGATTTAACCCAGGAATGGAAGTAATCTCCAATATTGGAAAGCTTACAGGAACTTAATATTAACAGATGACAGTAGAAACACAATATGATATTATCCATATTGTAGAAAAGCATTACACTTCAATGTACCTTCTTGATTTGAAAGGAAAAAAGCAAAGCAACCTAGAAATAAATGAGAATATCTTTAACCTAATAAAGCACACATTCTGGAAACCTATAACAAACTACTGACTAGTGAAATATTTGAAATATTTCCTTTAAATTTGGGGACCAAACTAAGAAGCCCATTCTCACCATTTTCTCCTTTTATTCTTAAGACTTTGCATGTTTCTTTTTTTTATCAGTTTGAGCTTGCTTGATGGATGTTATCCCTTCCTCTGTATCTCTGAAGATTAAAAAAAACCACTTATTTTAAAGCTCTTTTAAGATGTGGATATTATCTCTAGTTCCTTACATTTGAGTTCCTTTTTTCCTTGGATCTGTCCACTTATATTCTTGATGCTAGAATTTGCCATGTGTTTACTAATGATTCTTTGTGAGCTCACTTTCCATGGGAATTATTTACCATTGGACACAGTTTGTATAACCTTGCTTTGGGATTAGTTTCATGGCTGTCTCTGTCTAGTCCATGCAAAATTCACGGGTCTCAAATTAGATTTTAATGTTGTTTTAACAAGTCATTATATTACAACAAAATGAATCTGATAAGATTGAATAAAATGAATCTGAGCCCTATTTACTGTAAAGATGCAGATTTCTGGTTTTGAAGTGGTTATGGGCACCATTCTATTCATGGCCAGTGGCAAGACCTTTGATCTAGGAAGCTCAATTGGAAATATTCTGGAATTTCTGTTTGTAAAAAACAAACAAGCAAAAAACAACAGCAAAAAAAATACGCAAAACAGAAAACAAAAAACAGTGGGTTGCTAGATTCGGGACTTACAGAGTTTAATTCCTGTTCTTTCTCCCATGTTGAACCTATGGCTTTTGTT